>NC_069735.1:7795953-8395953 GCF_027358585.1 Pangasianodon hypophthalmus
CTGCAGCCAAGCTGTTTGGTTATTCTTCTTCTTTATGAAATGTACCACACCATTTTTTGTCGGTGACAAAACATTTTGCCTTTATGGGCAGGCAGTTCTTTGTGAATGCTGGTTCTCAAGGCTTTCTCTTCAACATTCGCTATGACTCGTCCTCCCTGGCATTTCCTCAGGGAAGTCCAGCGCTCCACAAGCGATGCTATCAAATGACTGTCGCGTTGAGGCTTGGGACAGTTTAGGACACTGACTTCCTTGGTACCGTCCTCCTCTTCCTCTGCATCCTTCCCATCACTGGCCCAAACTCATGAAAACCTGTAGTGTCGTTTAGCCCTTGATTGTGAACCTCTTGGTCTTTCTCTTTCTTCTTTGCTTCCTGTAGCCCTGTGCTGGAGATGGGATTTAAACAAAGCTTGCTTGGCACTTCATTAAAAATGGCTCATTGTTGGGTGGCATGACATCTTGTTTCACTGGATGATTGTGAATTATTTGTACATTTGTATAAAAATTTAATACATAATTGTTCGGTCAATAATATTTTCCAGGTTTAAGGTCTCTAGTACTTTGCTTTCCTCTTGAAACACGGTATGTTTCCATTTCTATTTATGAATGGAAATGGTAATAATTGGAAGCCAGTTAACATGAGAAATTTAAAAAAAAAAATAGTCTGATGTGTATTTCTGCACCATACGCTGGGAGAAAGTGTAATATTATTCTAAGTAGATTCAGAAACTCAGTTCTGGCTATAAACTCTATATTTGAGAAACCCCCAAACTAATCCGCCAGACCTTGATTATCATAGTTGCACTAAAAAATCGTAAGGGCAGTGAGATGGGTCACATGGAGACTGGCCTGGAGGTTAAACTGCTGGTGCCTGGGATCCTAATGAGCCGTCCAGATAAACCATACTTGTTAAAGTTTTACCCAAGGCACTGAAGAGGCCTCCGTCTTTATCTAGATGGACAGGCACACACACTGAGTCAATTCACAAAGGGACCTGCCGGAAGCACGTGTTCCGATAATGGAAAAAAATGCAGAAGCAGGCTGAGTACATGTGTAGCACTAGAGTAGATGTGAAAGGGCAAACTCTTTCTTTCTTTTGCCACTGATTATTTCTTTCCTCTTTAGAGTTGAGTTGATTTCCTGTCTACACCATTAAAGACACGTTCCATCACTTGACAGTTAGTGAAATGTATTTCCAAGTGTTTCCCTAGCAGTCTTTCTTGCACATTGAGTGATATAATCTCATCTGGTACTAGTTTTACAGCTTGGTAAAGCTTGAGTGACTCGACACGAAAACCCTGCAGGATTCCAGAAAACAATGAGCTCACAATCCAGCTTTTATCTGCACAGCTTTCTGTTGGCTGCAGTCCCAGTCAGGCAGGAGTTTGAGAAACTGGACAATGGTTTTAGCAGTGTGTTTGTAAAATGTGTTTGCTGTTTTCTTCTCTGGATGGAGCGATTCAAGATCCTGTTACAGCACTAATAGCTATAGAGAATTAGCCAAGATTTATTTCTCCATGAAGTCGGGGTTTGAACTTTTTAATTAAACTGGACTTGCATATTTTTAATGCTGAAATTAGTGACTAGTCATTGTATTGCTGTAATGGTGCCTCGTTTTTGAACGCTAAGTCAATCACTCAGAACTCAGTTTATTTTCTTTTAATGGTATTTCTCTAAATCAAGGGTGATCAACTGGTGGACCGTAGTCCTAGTGAAGTTTTTCACCAGACCAAACCAAATGTTCCTGTGGCAGAACGGATCAATATTTATTTAAAAGAAAACTGGCCGTAGTTTAGTGACTCTAGTTTTCTAAATCTGAACCATCTCTGTTGCAGCTTATCCAATTGCATGGATTTATCTAAATTATTTAGCTGAAGGAAACTTATTGGACCAGGAACTAGCTACAGAATAGGGGTGTAATGCAGTGCCATTAATCTGTATTTGTTTAGGGTTAGGGTTAGCAAACCATGGATTGGGGGGGGAAAAAAAAAAGTAAATAAATTGTGCTGTCCTATTCTTGGACTTTGTCTCATGAGCAAGGTTGCCAGGTTCAGCGTATAATCGAGATGCTGCAAATCAGAAATGCAAGCACACCACTGTTAACTTGTTTGCTAAACAAATACTGAGGAGACAGATGAAAAACGTGTCCGCCTTTTTCTTACGCCCAAACATTTTGGGCCAGTTTCAGGTCAGGTGGTTTTTTTAAATTGTAGTTGGAGTGGGAATTTTGCTGAAACCACTCAAAGCTGACCATGCACTTCCACAAGCTGTCCTTTCAAGCTTCACATAAAAGTAAAAACCTTTTTGTTTTGCTCTGCAGGATCCCAGACCCAGTGCACACACCTAGTCTGAAGCTTTCTGGCAAGCTTTCTATTAAAAAAAAAAAAAAAAAAAAAGAGTTAGCCTGAATAGCCCGTCTGCTATCTGTGTCTGTATTTGTATTCATTTAGGACTTTAGGATCACATCCGTAACACAGGGAGGTCTAAAATGGAAGTGTGGGTTTTTTTTTTTTTGTTTTTTTCCCCATTTACCCGTCTGATTTTATTAGTGAAGTGTTTACTTGTTAAACCTGACGACGAAACCAGAATGTTGAAAGATGAATTATATGTGTTTATTTTTCCCAATCCAAGTTGAAAATTTCAGATGTTTTATCTGTTCATAGTATAGATGTGCATCAGGACAAAAAAGGCAGGAGTGTGAGAGTGCATGGATTTTACTGCAGTCAGCTTGCAGGAGCCTGCCTGGGTTCTACCTCCTCCTGGCATATTTCTTATCTGCTATTCTTTGGTTTAATTAAAACCTGTTGAATGTCTGTTTCCAGTTTTGCATTCACCCCTTTACCAGGGTCTCTGGTTTTTCCTCTTCCAATATTTTCCCACAGTTTTCTTCACTGGTTTTGCTTCACCTCTCCTCGCATATTTAGCCATCAGCAGCATGATGTAATCCCACTTTACCTTTGGGAAAACTGCCAAGGACAACGTATTGACCCACAAAGCAATCCTAATCTGTCTATCCTGGAGCTGGTTTCATTTCTCATCTGTCATCCCCTAGACCTCTGACCCTCTTCATAACAAGGGAGCCTGGGAGAGCAGAGGCCTTGGCACTTGTATCAACTCTGTGTAGACAAAAGAAATCTAAAACCGCAGTGCTGCATGGTGAATACCAGCGGCAGGTTCTGTTCGACCAAACCATTTTCAGCTCCTGCTCTTTTCTTTTGACATGAGCTCACCACATCCAAGGGCTCAGCAGAATGTGGTCACTTGAGGCAGCATGACGTCACTGATGGACCGTACCATTCTCACAAGATAGGAGGACAGCATTACTCTCCATGTCTCTAAACTTCTTTTCATCTTTTTCTCCAATGACCCTTCCATTGAGGGTCAGACACAACTCAGGGCTGTAGGATATCCTTCATTTGGAGATGATTAAGTTTAGGTTTGAATCATTTTCATCTCCTTGTAGTAGTAGTTCTTTATTAGTTACCACCAAAGTCATCTGTTTTTTCAATCTTAACCATTCACACGCACTATGCTGCACTCCGAGGGTGATATTCCCACCATGTCTCACCTTTTTTTCGTTTTTTTTTTCCAACAGAGAGATGTATTTTTGCACACATCTACTCATGACTACCTAGAATTTAGCCCTAGAATTTTAAGATTATAAGGTTGATTGGTTTCACGTCGCATCTTTTCTCATAATCGCTCAATAATAGTAAGTTCCTTTGGGGACTTGGGGTTTGGATGTTTTAAAAAGGAAGAGTGCTGTCTATTTTTGGCTTTGTTTTTGTAATGGAGGAGGGAAGGACACAGCAATGGGTGAAGTGAGAGAAAGCAAAGGGGGAAAGAGATTCTTGAAATGTGCAGAGCAAAGTGTGGGAATGTTTACACAAGGGCCCAGGATTGGGGTTAAACTTCTACCGGCTAAGAGAAAGCTAGACATTAAGTTATATAAAAGCATGAAATTGTAAATCATCCTGGGGATGCGATTGTTCTTTCTACAACAGTGTGGCAATGATGTGGTCACTAGGTTTTTGAATTAGTTCACTCTCTTCTGAACGTACATGAGGAAGTAATAAGAAATATGAAGTTCTTTTTTTTGTGGAATAATCATCCAAACCACTTCTCAGTTCAGTAAGTTCAGTATTTCCCTTCAATATCTTTGCGTTGGTGAAAGACCCATGACTAACACTGTTTTTTTTCTCTTCCTCCCCTACAGGGCCGACATGTCAAAACAGGACAGCTGGCGGCCATCAAGGTTATGGACGTCACAGAGGTAAAGTAGTGCATTGTCTTCATCCATAAAGAGAGCAGATTTCCACTCTTTTCATATGGGTTAGATCTGAAGTAGTCTTGATAGTTAGTCTTGGATGAATGTGTGACCTCTACTCAGAGCTGATTTTGTTCATAGTGACGAGTACAGCTGCAGTGGGAACAGTTCATTCTGTAGGTCTGAGAGACCATATATCTCTTCCAGTGTTTATTGAAGTTGCATGAGGTATCAGAAGTTTGCAACCTTTTCAATATTATGTGTTAAATGGTTTGATGTGTATAACTTTCAATGCTACATTTAGCCTATAAGTCTGTCAGATTCATTCATTCGTCTTGAGTGAGCAGCTGGAATCCCCCTGGATGGGACATCGGGCCATCACAGCGCACCATGCACACACATTCGCACCTAATGCAGTGAGCTATTTAGCATAACCAATCAACCTACAGACATGTTTCTGGGAGAAGAAAGGAAACCCATGTGGAAGGAAGACCATGTGAAACTCCACACAGACAGTAACCCAAGCTCGGAGTTGAACCCGGGATCCTGGAGCTGTGAGGCAGCTTCTCTATTTGATATGCCTCCATGCTGACCTTGAATGAAATTATGCACGATAATTCGATTATGGATAAGATGTACACAGTGACTCCAGCGGATAAAGAAAACAAGTTTCCTACCCTCACCTTGTAGAACAAACATCACTTCAAAGAATGATATTTGGGCACATTTTCTTACTATGCTATTAAACATGTGCAGTGAACAGACAAAACAAAACCTGATTTCAAAAGGTTTTATAAATCCCTTCCCTCCAATACAGCCAACACAAACAACTTAGCGAGAAATCTAGCCAACAACCTCAAATTAGATTCAACAGATTAGATGTCAGACATTTTATTGAGAGTTTAATTCAGGCATATCATTACCTGCTTTTCCTGTTTAATCACTCTTTAAGCTTTTGACATTGATTTTGCGTCTTTGCCATCACAAATTAACCACCTGATTTTGAAGGGTTGGAGAGGCAAAATATTAACGCGTTAATGCTCGTTCACGGTGCATGCACACTACACATGGTGTGAGTGTCTCCCTACTTGTGTCTTTACTCACTGCTGAAGAGGCACTGGTTTTAATTTAGTAATGCTACATACATTATTGGCGTATAACTGAAACCGTTATAGCATGTTAGCATGCTTTTGCAGATAAATTTGACATTCTCAGACACCAGCAGCTTGTCTCTCGAGTCCTGACTGGTCAGAATAATGCGGCGCAAACGTGATTTCAGAACAAATGAAATCATGTCTGAATTATTTAGCAACTTCTGAAATGCTTTGTGGTCATAAAAAGGAAGAAAATTTAATTTAGTGTTAACGATCTGAATTTTGGGTGTTCAGTAACTTCAGTCTATGTGTGTGGTTTTTTTTTTTTTTTTTTTTTTCCCCAATTTTGGTATTTTACGACATGGTATCAGTGTCAGTCAGTTTTTTGGTATCGTGGCAACCCTGTTGTCGACACTAAAATCTCTTAGCCTTAGAATAAAGATCCTCAAATGTGACTTTGTATAGACTCAGCAAGTACAGTCAGACTAAAGCCCTATCAACTCGACTTACTTTGAATGGTAAGCACCAGAGCAAGGTTAGGGTGTGCACCTAATATTTGTCACCTGATTACTAAGCCACCTGTAACAGGAAACAGTTGAGCAATGCTCAGATATGATGAAACTCTTCATTACGAAACTTTTTGCTAAGGCCATAAATAAGGAGCATCATAGGCAAGTTCTAACACCCTAAAAAAATGTTCCCACAGTCCTCTCGCTGGATTTAAGCCAATGTTTTCAAGTAAAAACAAAACAGGTTTTGGCGAATTTTCAGAAGAAACAAGATGATTTGTTGATTTATATCATCCGAATAAAATATATTTATCTCAAACTTTGTTGGTTTTGCGTCGAAATCTCCTAAGTATACATGTTCAAACCAGACAGATGTAAAGAAAGATCTGGAAACAACTAGATGTATCTGGTCTTCCTTTATAAAGAGTTTTCTAATCGAATACTGGTTAGGGCTTTTATTTTTACAGGAAAAAATTTCAGTCAATAATGGGAGGTTTCTCTTTAAACTGAATCTGTGCCACATGGGAACGGAGAGGGAGGCTGTTTAATTGGACCCGAGATAACATTCCACCTCATTTGCCTGAATGCAAACCAACAATAAAAACTGGCAAGGCACCAGAAATACAGATTACCAAACTTGCAGCCACTACTAATGCCAGTTAGAAAAAGAAACATGTTTTTGTTCAGACCTTTGGCGGAAACATACAAGTCTGCCATGCTTTGTTGCTTTGGATGGCAGTGAATTTGTGAGCTCCAGGCTATAAGTCTGGATCTGCTGAGCTTGGATGTGTGGACTTTTAATAGGGTCTGCGTGGGTGGGCATACCCCCCTCAACCTTCAGCTACTACCCTGTGTGTGTGTGTGTGTGTGTGTGTGTGTGTGTGTGTGTGTGTGTGTGTGTCACCACATTTTCAGGGGTATTCCCTCCCAAAACCTCCTACAGGCTCTGCAGGAACCAGGGCTTGTTAAACAATTAAAGAGTTTTATGGTGCATTCATTTCATGCATGCAATATGGACTAGAATGTAGGTATGTGCAATATGACTGATTCTGATATCGCGATAAATTGTCACAATGTATACTACCTGGCCAAATGTTTGTGTACCCTTAATCCCTCCTTTGCTGTTATAATAACCTCCACTCTTCTGGGAAGGATTTCCACTAGATTTTGGAGTGTGGCTATGGGATTTATGTTCATTCAGCCACAAGAGCATTAGTGAGGTCAGGCTCTAATGTTGGGCAAAAAGGTCTGGGGAGCAGTCAGATTTCCAATTCATCCCAAAAGGTGTTCAGTAGGGTTTAAGGTCATGGCTCTGTGCAGGCCAATCGAGTTCTTCTACACCAGCCTTGGCGTACCATGTCTTCATGGAACTTGCATTGTGCACAGGGGCATTGTCATGCTGGAACATGTTTGGGTCGCTTAGTTCCAGTGAAGGGAAATTGTAATGCTACAGCATACAAAGGCATTCTATACAATTGTGTGCTTCCAACTTTGTGGTAACAGTTTGGGGAAGAACCACGTGTGTGTGTGAAGGTCAGGTGTACACATACTTGTGGCCACTTTATTTGGCTAAAGGGTGAAGTAACGCTGGACATTATGATGATCTAATGTTGACAATGTTGATATCTTCAATATTTTCATAATAATTACAAACTCCGATTGGATGTTTTGTACTGAATCTGGTACAGATTTTTAAAAGAATTCCTTCTTTTAAGGGTTATAATTTATTTGAATTTGTAACACTCAGTGAAACACTACTGTTTTGTTAGCAAACCTATGTCAAGTTATATATCGTGAATCGTAGAAATGTCGAGTATAGTGATACTTTTGTCATATCGCCATTTTTACGGCAAAGAGTTGTTGATTGGTTGGTGTGTTAATTATTTCAGTTGTTTTAGGCTGTATTCTGTAGCAGTTCACTGTTGCACAGCTTGATCAGTAATATTGCTAATGAAATAACCTGTTAATTATCTGCTAGTCCTTAGTATTTGGCGATCTTAAGGCATCGGACACAAAAAGAAACTCAAATCTGCTTAAAAGGCTTAACACATTTCTTGTTCTTAACGTTACATTATGGATGCTGCTACTGTTGAATGATGACACAGAATGTGAACTCGGGTAAATCTGAGCTTTTAAGAACTTACTGAGTGAGAATTACAAGTTGCAGGGCCTTTCACATGGATTCCCAGTTCCCACTTTGTCATGAATGCAGCATCTGCTGAACTGTGAATCCAAAATTTAAGCGGTAGTTCTGCTGTTTTTGTATTTTTCATTTATACGCCCTTTGGCCTACATAAAACGCCTGCCTAGTCGTCACGGCAGACACAGTCATCTTCTCTCTGTTTGCTCTGATCTGGGATCAGCAGTAAAGGCCAATGTATTTTAGCACAGTCATAAGTTGGCTCTGTCTGCTGTCTATGTTCGTCTGTTCATCAGTGTCAGGTGATAGCTGTAATGTGACCCATTAGAGTGGGATAATCCAGACAGCCTCAGGAAGTTTGTGTGTATGTGTGTGTGTGTATGTGTGTGTGTCTCAGTGTGGGATAGGAAGGGGAACCACTGAAGAAGGATGATGTCATCCAATGGACAAAACATTTCAGTGTGCATATTATTGGCAATGTGTGTGCTAGTAAAGAGGAAAAGGAGAAGTGTACTGTACATGATATATGTACATGTACATTTATGGTTTTGTGTATTTTTTAAAAAATATGTTAGTTAATGTAATAGTTGGGAAACGGTTTCTTTAAGGTGCTTTTGGAACAATCCAAAATTTTCCACTTTTTTTTCCCCAGTGACAGAAAATGCATGGACATTAGAAAATTGACCAAATGTCCTGGAAATATTAATGAGGTCTTGGGATAGGCTATTTAGGCAATTGTTTATTTTTAATCAGATATTCCCAGATTTTCTCCTGGATTTAGTCTTGGTCAGTTCCCACCCACAAGTCAAGTCTCCTCTGTCATGTGACAGTTACCAATCAGAGAGGGCGAAGGCTTCCTCCAAGACACGTGATGCCAGCCTACCACATCTTTTCGAACTGCTGCTCATGCTGCCTCAAATTGGAGCATGGAAGAAAGTGCTATCTACCCTTTTCCATACACATGAGCTCACAGAAACCAGTGATTGGCTAGTATTGCTGTGATTGACAGGGGAGAGTTAGTGTGCCATCCCTCCCACCCAGAGAGCACAGCCAGGTTTGCTTCCTTGTGCTCCTGGCTATGGATGGCTGTGGCATTGTTAAACTTCTAACTTGTAATCTCTTGACGATAGGGCAAACGTTTTTCTGTTGGGCCAGTCAGAAGTTTATACATCAAACTAGTTTCTGACCAATGAATGGAAGCGTTTAGCCCTACACACCTATCAGCCAATATATTTTTTATTTTTTGTCCATTTAATTATATGAGTTACTAGTTGTGAAACGTTCTCTTAAACATGCTCTGTTCTCACCACTAGTCTTGAACAGCGAGTATTACTGACTTTTCAGTAAACCTTCTCTGAGGAATGATTTGTGTGAAGTAAAGGATTGTTGGATGTTTGGTTGATTTGTAAAGTGAATATCAGCAGTGAGTTCTTCTTCTATTGTGAATAATGAACAGAGTTTCTGACTTTGGAGTTTCTTTGCTGTCAACCATGCTAGCAGAGGCAGAAGAGGCTATTTGATTGCATTAGACAGAAAGCGGTTGTGAAAGCATGCCTCATCCACAGTGCACATGACTCACGGAGGAACAGTGTGTTTTGAATTAACCATAATGAGCGGCGGAGCAGTCGAGAGCTCGACTGTGGTCAGCGGCATTTTTCACTCAGTAATGGCAGTGGATAATTGGGCGGATCTGCTGTCTACATCCGGGTGAATGGTCATTGTTTCTGAGACTCAGACAGAGCGCGTCATCTCTGAAGGTCTGCCAGCTGGTTTTTCCAGAGTAGTCAACTTTGTTAAACGCTTCGTTCAAGGTCAGAGCGTGTTTTGACTGTAGGTTTTCATGTTTGGACTACAGATAAAAGAACAAAGTGTTCAGAATAAAACAGTGCATCTTGTTTTAAATCCTTGGCAAATAAAGTAATCCTGCTTATTTACTTGCCTCACAGTGTTCATTAGGAAATACTTGGCGTCCGTTTATCCATACCACTTTGAAAAATGACTGAATGCCAATGCAGCAAAACCACGCTAATCAATTATCCTTAATTTTATTAGCCATGATTAAGTGGATTGCGCTCTTTTCTTTTTATGTCTTTGTAATGAAAGTGCCATTTTGAGGTTTACAGGAAGGGAGCCAATTACGCAAATTTCAAAGAACGTTGTTCATCATACATTGGTTAGCACTGAAAGAAAAAAAGTTTCTCATCTCATTACGTGAATCCATCTGTCACAGGCCGAATCAGGAAAGACCCCAATAGTGCCTGTGTAAATAGAATTAGTGCAAACTGTGTATATGCTAATTATGTCAGACTTAGCTCCATCTCTCATTTAATGTGATTTTAGGATGAAGAGGAAGAGATTAAACTTGAGATCAACATGCTAAAGAAATATTCGCATCACAGAAACATTGCCACATACTATGGAGCATTCATTAAGAAGAGTCCCCCAGGACACGATGACCAGCTGTGGGTGAGTATTTTTATTATTTTATTATTATTTTTTTTTTTTACAATTTATAGAACATGAGAGGAATATATAATAAATTTATAGGTTTATACCACAGTGCTGTTGAATTCTTTAATCTTACTTAACTGGTAAGAAGGTGTCCGTTAGTTTTCACAGTAACTGGATCATTTGTTACTTAATTCTTTTGCAATGTAAGGTTAATAATAAAAAACATTATTTGACAACGAAAAAACATCTAATCATTGACACCGTGAAGATTTCTGTAAGGAGATGTTTATTTAACATTTATGGAAGGAGTCTCCAGTGTCAGTTCTCCAGTGCTGTGTAACAGTCAGTAATTTTTCCGCTATGGGAAAGTCTTCGCGACAGAGGACTTTGCGTTTTCTGATCTCAGTAACATGACAACCTGCATTTTATTTCCCCCCCCAGAGAGACTGTTTTGAAATTGCTTTAACATAAGTGATAACCGGAACTGACTTGTCTCATGGATGTTTCACAACAAGTTCCACATTTAATGGAACTATAAACAGATTTTTAAAAAATGATGTCTCATTTATTGATGAATTCATATTTTGTAATCATTGACAAATTCCTGTGTTATGAGAGAAATCAAACACTTTGGGACATGATGCCCCCTTCGCATCAGGTCACATCACACCACTCATTGATTGATCATTGATTATTTTGCTATAACAGCACACCATTTTGCTATAACGCAATGTTTTACTCCTGACTTGTGTCTCACTATAGCTTGTGATGGAATTCTGTGGAGCTGGCTCAATCACAGACCTGGTGAAGAACACAAAGAACGGCCTGAAGGAAGACTGGATTGCCTACATTTCACGAGAGATACTCAGAGTGAGTAGATTTAACCACACCTTTTTCAATTTCTTTCTCACAGTTCTCACTAATGCAACGTGAATTATAAACACAACGGTATAAGAACATGGGATAGGACTGTGCAGGTATAGTACTAAAGCGCAAGACAGTGACAAACTACGTAAGACAATACATACTGCAAGACTAGAAGTAAGACCATACTCGGTGCAAAAAAAAGGTAGTAGAGGTAGTGCTTTTAAAGCTTATAGTGAAAATCAACCTTAATTATAAATCAGGTGTGATTATTACACATTCAGTCCCAACTGCATGACAAACACATTGCACAATCCCTAATTTCTACTGCTGCAGGTTGTAAGATTTAGGTCTTTTCTTTGCTCAGTGTATATATTTGTAGTTTTTTTTACCTTTTTTATTCTTTCCCTTCCATCTAGGTGTCAGGTTATATTTTAAACATTTGGTTTTATATATTTTTTTTTTGTCAAAAAAGGCTTGCAGGTCATATGGCTTCTAGTCATAGAGCCAAGTCCAAATGTTTGCATGCATTTTCCAACGTTTTTTGTATGTATTAGATGTCACGTACTGACTTCTTCAAATCTGATCTGGAGATCAAGAGAGTCATAACTTATTTTCAGTCTGATGATGTTGCCTTGTTTTGGATTGTAACATAGATGTTCATTCAGAAATCCATGCAGTGTACTGTATACCTGAGCATTTGACAGTTAAGGGTTCTTAAATTTGAACCTACCTTCTAGTCTTCATGCATTAAATCCACCAGTTGGGACTCAATTCTGGGATGTGTGTTCTCATTTCCTTGTGTGTTCAGGGTCTGGCCCATTTGCACGCACACCACGTCATCCACCGTGACATCAAAGGCCAAAACGTCCTGCTAACTGAGAACGCCGAGGTCAAACTAGGTGAGTGAAGTTAATAAAGTAAATGTGTGTAATTAAAGTTAAATGTTCCTCTCTGCACAAATCATTTACTGCTTATTCCAGTGTCTGCTTCAGCTTGTTCTTTGTGATCTTCTCCAGTTGACTTTGGCGTGAGTGCCCAGTTGGACCGGACAGTCGGCAGGAGGAACACTTTCATCGGCACGCCTTACTGGATGGCACCCGAGGTCATTGCCTGTGATGAGAACCCTGATGCTACCTACGACTACAGAGTACGTTTCTTCTTCACTAAAATATGCCAATATATTAACTGGCTTCAGTCACATTTCAATATTAGGTGTTTTTATGGGAAGTGATGTCATTCAAACGGGTCTGCATATTATCCTGTGGTCAGTATGCTTATTGTGAAGATCACCAAGACCACTAATTGTGTCTTTTTGTGCAGAGCGACCTGTGGTCATGTGGAATCACTGCTATTGAAATGGCCGAGGGAGCTCCCCGTAAGTATTTTTATATGTTGGTGTGTTCATTATATACAGTCGTGTGTTCATATGACGTTGGGGTGAACAAAAGTATAGTCAGTTTCTGGGCAAGTTAAAAACTGACTAGGCTGAAAAGTGTTTGCTAATGTGATATAATAAAAAGCTAGTTAGCTGGGTAAGCACATTGATATATAATAAAGAAAACATATAAGGATGTATTCTAACCAAGTCTCTAATGTATCACATTGTGTTTGTGCTCTAGGCAAAAAGTCAGTGTGTCATCGACCGACATTTATGCGCCGTTGTGTTCTGTCCTCGTATCGCATGTAAAATATATTCGAGTCTTGATAATGTCGTTATGTTTAACCTTGAGGTGGCTGCATGTAGTATTTCTTGTTCTGAAAATATTGTCTGTCATCGCTGTGCAAGCTAATTAGTCCACCTAGTATAAATCATTCTACCATCCTCCAGATCAAGTCTCGACTGCTGTGTGCAGAGCAGCAGACGATGTGATTCCAAACGAGTAGCACGGTGAAGCGCATTGCGTTTAAACATACACACCGAGTTAAAAAGTTTTGTTTTGCGAAAGTCATTAAGGAGTTTTTTTTTTTTTTTTTCTTTTTCTGGTTGTTCTAACTTGTCCACCAGGTAACTATGAATATAAAACTAATGGCCTGGACACGAAAGCCACTTGTCCCACGTGCCTGGGCTGATATTTGCACCTCTGGAGGATATGTGGGTGCTACTTTTTAACTTGTGGTTGCCAAAAATGTGCTTACCTTCCCTCTTCCTGTCCAGCACTTTGTGACATGCACCCAATGCGAGCTCTTTTCCTCATCCCAAGAAATCCACCTCCTCGGCTCAAGTCCAAAAAATGGTAAGATTCTTGAGCAGTTGCACCTTTTTATGTACATGTTAGCTCATCAATTCTAATGATTAAATGAAGTTTATGGAGATTTATATAAGACTTTTCCTTTGCAGTATGTTTATTAAATTTGATGCTTTAAATCAATGTCCTTACACAATATCCAGACATGTAGGTCCTCTACTTGGTCCTAAAGTCCTAGAATGTCAGGAATGTGGTGATTGGTTTCCACCGCTATGAGTGCATTATCCAAATACAATAGGGTGGCTATGGAAGCTGAAACACATGCCATAAGGAGAATTAGGTGGAAGTAGCCCTGTACTTGTATAATTTTTGATGAACCTGAATGTAGTGTCTCCTATTGAGGAAGTCATAAGGTCTGTTATTCAGATTATGATCTCTTACTTGAAGTGAAAGGTTTCTTTATTGGAGAATTCCTAAGACTTGATGTAAGAGTAGAGCTAACATACATCCTGCCCATAATGATTTTGTCTCATTAACTACCTGGCATCTATAGCGTAGCGTACGGAAATGGAGTAAATCGGAACAAAGGTCTTTCCTTGTGCCTCTTATAACCTTGGCTGGCTGATCTCTGTTCTCACACATGTGATCTCACAATTTCCATGATACAACCCTCTGAAAATCTTGCTCCTCTGTCTCCAGCAATAAAACTCCAATCCAGGAAGCTGAAGCAAGTTCTTACTTGTTTCAGGGCTGACCTCTTTCTCTCACTCAAGGCCACTTCCACATCGCAACTCTCATTGTAAATTGACAAACTTCCTAAAACTGTGTCTAGACGAGTGGCTTATGAAAACATCCTGAAACAAAGTTCTCCTTTTATCTCCTGGGAGATGTTAATATTCTAAATATCTGTATCTCAACAGGTCCAAGAAGTTTATCAACTTTATCGAGAACTGTTTGGTGAAGAATTACACTCAGAGGCCGCCCACTGATCAGCTCCTGAAACACCCGTTCATCAGAGACCAGCCGAACGAGAGGCAGGTTCGCATCCAGCTCAAGGACCACATCGACCACACACGCAAGAAGAGGGGGGAGAAAGGTTCGGTCCCAGCTTTCATGCCTGTTCATCATTTCCCATAAACCTTGATAAACCTTGATACCTTGATAATAATGTATTCTATATTACGTAACTACAGATGTCAAATTCTAAATTAGATTATTCAGAGATTATTGAATTGCTTACACCATTGTCTTGTAGATGAGACAGAGTATGATTGGAGTCTAAGTGAAGAAGAAGAGGATGAGGCTCCAGAGCAGGAAGGAGAACCCAGGTACCTAATGACTGTGTGTTTATTTTCCTCTCTCAGTCTCTCATTATGGAGCCTGTGATGCTCAGAGAAAAAGTCTAGGCATGAGAGCTCCCATAAATCCCTTAAACAGATCAGTGTGTCGAAGCAAGGCACCAGCATAGGTCATTTGTTTATACCACAGAGTGCTTGCTGTAATCTCAACATGTTCGTGGGAGAGGTGGAATATGAGAGTTACCCAAGGTGTTCTTTAGTTTGATGGGACCAAAATGGAAATATTTGGCCTTGACACAAAGTGCTACGTTTGGCGGAAAACCAACACTGCTCACCCTGAGAGCACAATCTCCACAGTAAAGCATGGCAGTGGTAGCAACATGTTGTCGTGATGCCTTTTATCAGCAAAAAAATCTGATTGAAACCAGGAAGTACCAAGAGTGAATGTTCACCAATGTAAATAACAACAAAGTCTGTTGTATGTTTTAATGTCGCATTTTGTAACATGATAGAAAAGAAATTAGTTTTAAGAACTACACTTATTAGCATAACATTTCATCATTTTGGGTTTAAAAATGGTCTATCATGCTAATAAGACCGTGGGAGAGATATACTGCCTTTCAAAGCACTGTGCATAGGTTTTTAGGATGGCTGGACAGTGATCTTGTAGTCAAGCTGCTCTTATAATTCACATTCCTTGTACAGCTTTTTAAAAAAAAAAAAAAACCTGAGGAACATAGTTGAGTAGATGAAGTAGAAAAGCTAATTAAAACTGGCAGTCAGGTGATTGTAGTATCTTCACCTCTACTCTGTCTCTCCTCACAGCTCTATAGTGAACGTACCTGGCGAGTCGACGCTGCGGCGAGACTTCATCCGGCTGCAGCAGGAAAACAAGGAGCGCTCGGAGGCCCTGAAGAGACAGCAGCTCCTTCAAGAACAGCAGCTCCGCGAGCAGGAGGAGTACAAGCGGCAACTGCTGGCTGAGCGCCAGAAACGCATAGAGCAGCAGAAGGAGCAAAGGAGACGTCTGGAGGAGGTGTGAGGGGGGGAGGCATCTGTGTATGTGGCGGTTTAGAGAACTGATTAATGCAGCGAGCATCTGAATCAGTTTCAACTCAAAGCACAGTTCAGATTCTATTCGCCACTTTTGTCAATGGGAATCACAGCTTGTGATCTTGTATGGGGAAATACAGACCCCTCCGAAAGTATTGGAAAGGCAAGGCCAATTCTTTTGTTTTTGCTACACACTGAAGTCATTTGGGTTTGAGATCAACAGATGAATATGAGATGATAGATCAGAATTTCAGCCAGATTGGAATTTCAGCCAGGCTGCCGTGCAAGCCTTGAACAGCATCACAAAAGAAGAATGCAACAGTGTGGTGATGTCAGTGCGTCGTCAGCTGGATGCAGTTATTGTAAGTAAGGAATAAGCAACCATATAAAAACTGGGAGATCTGCACCCTGCAAAGGCGACATGTTCTAAGTTGTTCAACACATTTAGATTTAAATATCAGGAAATGAAAGCTGAAATTCTGATCCATTGTCTCATATTCATCTTTTGATCTCAAACTCAAATGTCTTCAGTGCTTAGCAAAGACAAAAGAATCAGCCTTGCTGTTCCAATACTTTCGGAGGGGCCTGCCAATAGTTGCTCGTCGTTTTGTTGCCTGCTAGTGTGGGTTTTCATGGCAAACTTGTCAAATCACTTTCCTATAATTAGCTTTAGGCTTGGCCTCTGAAAGTACGTCATGGAGAGAAGGCCATTCTGTGTTTGTTCTTTATCAACAGCATCATCAGCCAAACGGTCCTGAAGGAACTGTTTTTGTTTGATAGGGGAAAATCACAGGGTGCACCGTGCATGTGCCTGTGTTGATGTAATTTCCTCTTTGTATTTACATATTATTTAGTCCATTTATGCCTCGTGTAGCTTCCTAGATCTGAACCACACTCCCAGATAATTTTATAGTTAAAAAGGCAGAAATTTAAATCATGGAAATCGTGTTGGTCAATTAAAACCATTCATTTCCTTGTACAGTTTTGAGATTTCTGCACATACTATGCACTCACTGTGGCCCTCTCCTGGTGTGTTACAGCAACAACGGCGTGAGCGAGAGTTGAGAAGGCAGCAGGAGCGTGAGCAGAGGCGGCGGGAGCAGGAGGAGAAAAGGAGAATAGAGGAGATGGAGCGCCGGCGCAAAGAGGAGGATGAGCGCAGGAGGGCAGAGGAGGAGAAAAGACGAAACGATCGTGAACAGGTAATCGAACAAGAGGCCCGTTGTCTTATAATTTCTTAGATAACAGAATTTTTTTCATGGTTGGTGCTAATTTTAGGAATTCTAGGATGCCATATTTTATAATGTAAAAAAAATGCATCAGAGCTGTATTGATTACACTAAACAAAAATATATTTAATATGTAAGATGCAGTCAAGCATTATTTGAAGGTAATTTATCCTAAGAAAATCAAACTTATTGAAATTTTTTTTATATATATATATATATATATATATATATAAACAAACCCACATCATAATTTTTGGCACCCTGCATCTATTACTTTGTTCAACCCCCCCTTTTTTGCCAACATAACAGTACTGAGTCTTCTATAACGCTTGCTGAGATTGGAGAATACAGAGCAGGGAATCGTAGACCCTTCCTCACGATCTTTCCTCCAGTGTCGTATATCCTCTCCTCTTCAGCCCACTACACAGATTTTCAATTCTGTGGGCTCTGAAGCATTTTGTTTTTATTTGGACGCATGTTTTATATAATTGTCCTGCTGGAAGGTTCAGCCATGACCCAATTGTAATTTCTTGGCAGAGGCAGAGAGACTTTATTTTTAAATCTGGTACAGTCAATGATGCTATGTCTCTTAGCAAGGTTCTCATGACCTTTGGAGGAAAAACAGACCCACATCATCACAGAACCTCCACCATAATTAACAGTGCAAATTAACGTCTTTCCTGTATAACCAGCTTTCTTTTTATGCCAAACCTACCTAGAGTGTTTGTTGGCAAATCTCGCTCTTTTTGTCTCATCTGACTACAGAACCAGGTTCCAGTCAAAGTTCCAGTAGTCTCTCATGAACGCCAGGTGTTTACATTTGTGGTTAAATGGAAGACGCCTTCCAAATAGTTTGTGGTCATGGAAGTGGCACCTAATTGTAGATTTGGAGACTCGGTTGTGGTGATCTGTAAATCTCTAACGATGATTACGAAATGAACATTTTTGCCTCTCTAACCATCCTTCCCACTTGCATCCTCTTCCAGGCATGTTCATTACAGCGCAGATCAACCTTCTGAACTGTTGTCCTAGCAGTGGCTATGTAGCTATAATTTAGACATTGTCTGATTCTGAAGGTCACCTATTTTTGTCTCATTTCGTTTATGTAGTCTCTAATACAGGGGTCAAAGGTTTTGCAGACAGGGACCCCATTAACTGTAAAATAAATTCCAAGCACTCCATCACTACAGTCTTACAAACATAATCATATGAATTATACAAATATTTTGCTCATTAAATGTGTCCAATAATAACGCGGCTATTTATTGGTGCCACAGAGTTTTTCCACTGGAAGATCCAAGGAGACATTATTTATAGGCTACATGTTTTTGAGTTACTGAGGTTTGGATTAAATCCTTTTGTCAAGGGCGCAGTTAAATAGACCAGTAACTACAAGAACTTAAAATGTGTTGTCATTTCCACCACTGTAACAAAAAGAAATCATGGACCCCACTTTGAGAACCACTGCTCTAATCTTCCCCATGTTGAGGAATGAATAAGGGAATTTGGCCTGTGTGTCTCCTCATATTTATATTCTGGGGAAACAGGGAATCATGGCATGCTTAAGAGTTCCTGAACACTTAGGTCAACTTAAAGTAAATGGGATCGTTTACATCGTTGTAACTTCGGTTACATTTTGGAATTTCAAGGCGCACACACACACACGGGTTTTGGTAAATATATTATTTTATGTTGGTTTTTTTATTTACTTGAATTATAGGTTCGATTTCTCTCACCTTCAGTGTGCGACTAGTCTAATCAAACGCTTGAAACTGAGCCAAGCCTAACCTTGACACGTCTGATTGACAGGAATATATCCGCCGTCAGCTGGAAGAGGAGCAGAGGCATCTAGAGATCCTTCAGCAGCAGCTGCTTCACGAGCAGGCCATGTTACTGGTAGGAATTCTGCCTTTTCCTTCTCATGTCCTCTTAGTAAAGTCTGAAGCCTTACAACAGAGTCTACTGTTTGTGTTTAATTTTGTCTGGAGCTCAGTGTTATTTCTGGCCTGTTCTATTAAGCTAAAATGGGATGATTTGAGATCATCGCAAGATCAAAGATTCACTAACGTTTCTAATGGTGTCGCGTATCATCAGTATACAGCACGCTCCCAGAGGGAGAAGGTTCAATCTGTCCAGCCGTATATTTATATAAGCATAGTCTCATGACACGACCGCAGGAAATGCCCAGCAGGAAGAGAGGGGATTTCCTACTATTCCTCTCTCTCCCGTGGTTAGGCCAAAGTCATTGTTCTTGTCTTTGCGGGGAGCTGTTTATGTTGTAAACAGCCTGCACAGTGTCTCAGGGGGAGAAAGTGGAAATGAGTTAATATGGGACTGCCACAAACAAAGTTAAATGCTTCTCTCTCAGGGTTTTTTTTGTTGACCTTTTCTCATTTCTTCCCATTTCCATCCATCACATACACATCAGTGAATAAACAAATACAGTAATACAGTGTTTATTTTAGAGCTGCTGGTTAGAAGCATGTAAGGCGACGTGGTGTTTGGAAAAGTGTTTTGGTGTAAGGTTGCTGCCTGAAGTAAATTTTCTCACCATTGTATCTCATCTTAGAGACCAGTGTAATTTTAATCGTCAGAACTAAAGACATTTTTAATCACGGTCATTTAGATTATCAGCATCTAGGACCACATGCTCTAGAGCAGGGGTTCTCAAACTATTTACAGTCAGGGAACTCTTTAACTGTTTAAAAAAAAAAAAAAAAAAAAAGTAATAATAATAAATAAAATAAAATACAATAAATTCACAGTCCCATCAGTACAGATTTATTTTATAAATAAATCATTTTATATTTATATTATTTAAATGTGTGAATTAATATTTTGGCTGTCTATTAAAGCCACTGTGTTTTTCCTTAACCATCCAACCTTTTTATAGACATAATAAACTTGCTAAATCTAACAAAATTAGTCTGTATTAGCTTTACAGACCCCTCTTTGAGAACCGTGGCTCTAGAGCACATGAGTATAATATTTGCATCAGCTACAGAATGCTAATTTAATATTACATACCATACTGAGTATAATTACTAAACAACATATTTTAGTGGCAGTATGTACAAACACATGTAATGTGTTAAAACGCATGGAAATTTACTCAATAATTGTGGAGCTTTTTCATGGAGCTACGCTCTGTGCTCAGGAGTTCAAATGGCGGGAGCTGGAGGAGCAGCGGAAGGCGGAGCGGCTGCAGCGGCAGCTCCAGCAGGAGCAGGCCTACCTGCTCTCCCTGCAGCACGGGCCCAAACAGCGCACTTCCTCCCTCACAGCCCAGCCCGACTGGGCAAAACTACCCCAAGCACGCCCCTTAGACGCCCCTGATCCCCCAGTTAACTCTAACGCAGATGAGGGCACGCCAAATGCTGACCTTCCACATCAGACTGACAGTGACCAAAGTGTAAATCCTGATGCAGAGCAGAATAAACATGTAGATGGGAAAGAAGCCCTTACTGATGAGTGCAGGGAACAGACTGAAAGTGTGTCAGTGGACTCCAGCCCTTTAGTCACACAGCCAGTGGGTGAGACAGACAGGACTGACGACCCCCCCGTCCAGTCAACTCCAACCAGTGGCCCGGTGTCTGAAGCCCAGCCAGTCGGAGAGGTGAAAAGCCATCCCCTTAGTCCACCCACTGTTGCCTGCTGCTACTCTGGCTTCTCGAGCTAACCTCAGCTCAGTTTTGCATGTGAAGAACATTTAACTTATTGGCAGTCAGGTAACAGTGTGCTGGTGGGAGCAGCAGAAATTTGGTTTTCTTTGGATACTGATCTTTTAAAGCACATATTCAGCATCATTATCATTATCCACCACATCACATTTTGCTTCATTGTTAGAGTGCAAATTACGTTTGATAGTGATCAAGTACAATATTACCATGGTACTCCCACACCCTTTTTCCACTGATAAGGTGACAGTTTACAATCCAAAACACTGGAGACATAAAAGACTGGATAGTTTTGCCTTCCATATTTTACTTTCAAAAGTCAAATCCTCATAATCCTCAAATCCGACGTTAATTATGCTTTATCAAAGAGTATCAAAATATGTATATTTTGCATTTTGGAAGATGAGACCTAAATTCATCAGTGAATATAGACTTAATGTTTTAAGTGCTATATATTTAATAAAAACCTTTTATTGATCTTTATTTTATTGATTTTTTTTTATTGACCACTTTGTAAAAAACGGTGTTCCGCTCATCAACGCACAGTCACCAAGCTCTATTTTTGCACAAAAAAAAAAAAATTGTAGAATGTTAAGATTACATCCCGGCTCCCGGAGCCAGTCTGTTCACCATGTCAGTGGAAGACTCTGTGTATCAGTTACACAATCCTTTTTAAAAATTGGATTAAGCCTTGCTTTTCAGCTTTTCAGAAAGAAAACCATATTGCTCACCACCATAGTCATGAACCAGAATGAAAAACTACATCCTGTCTCCTTTTAAATCTTGTCTTGCTTTCTTGTGTAAACTAAACCCATATTTTTATATTTTATATTTTACATAATTTGAATTGAAAGACGTATAATATAGCTCAGTGTTTAAATTTTTTTTAAACTTGACCCACACTGGTCATTGGTAATTATTAGTTATTGTTCTCAGGGTGATACCAGATTTTCAAATGCTTCCTTCTTCTTTTTCCTTGTGTTTGTTTTGCATGTCATGGTTTGGCTATGATCCTAGTCCTTAGGAAAAACTCTTGTCTTTGGTTGTCTTAATATTTAGAAAAGTGTAGTGAAGGTTTTTTTTTTTTATGAGCATGAAATTCATGTTGGCTTGAATATAAGCCAGAGCAGCAATGTCCTAACACAGTTTTGTCTGTTTTGTCCCTCTCTTACTTGAGCTTGCTGAGTTGTACACCAGCATGCAGTTTCCTGGCTTGGAACAATTGTCAGTTCTCTTTGAGGTGTCCCTCATGCCCACCAGTTAATCTCCGCAATTTGTGTCCTTTGTGCCAGGCTGATGAAAGATACCGTAAGAACCATCAGGGCTCGCCTCAGACAGCTCCACCCAAGCAGCCGCCAGTTCCTCCTCGTTCATCTGAGCCCTATTCTAACGGGAACTCCTCATCCGAGTCCTCAAGCATGCACAAGCCCATGGAACCACAGGTAATGCCTAACAGTTCCTCGGCTTTCCCACCTCTCATGTGATGCACTATATGTTGCTATGCGAATGGCTGTATGATATGAGATGACTTTGTACACTCTGTGGTACACATCCGGGGAATGTCCGTTTCTTCCATTTCATTCTGTGGTTTGTGTTCTTGGCTGTGATCATACCTTTCTGTCTCACTGTGTCTGTACTCTTCTCTCCCCCTCACAACCCCCCCACTCCCTCTCCTTCTGTCCTTTCCCCTTCTGCAAGGTTCAGTGGTCTCACCTGGCCGCTCTAAAGAACAACACATCCGCTCCCCCAGTGTCCCGTTCCCATTCGTTCAGCGATCCAGTTCCCAGTTTTGCACATCTCCATCTGCGCTCTCAGGAGCCACACCACCCAGCGCACCCTTCGCACCCTGCACGCTCTGAGCATCCTCACCCTCTGACCCATTCGCAGTCTCGGAGCCACGAGACACCTGATACTTCTCTGAATGACGAGGTTCCACCAAAGGTAAGAGCGGGATCCAGACTTTTCCTGCTCAAAATGAGATGCCTGTAAGCCTGAAACAAAAAAAAAAAAAACAATAATTAAAATGAGGCATGTGCTGAATATCAATGATGCGGTATTACCACACTTCAAACCACATGTTCCATTCAGTTTCATTTCAAACTCTCAGCGCTCTCCCTCATCCCTCAGGTCTCACTGACTGACTCCTAGATCTGACAGTACAAAATTTGCATTTCCTCTCACTGTTGACTGCATTTCACATCAAATTAATAACTAGTAGTGTTACTATTCCTGAATTGATTGCAATAAAATTCATTAAATCTGTGGTAATCTATATGATTCATGGATATATCACATTATCTAGGTCAAATACTAAATATGACCGTGTTTGCAGTAGAAGAAAAATATGGCTCTTCAGCAAGAGTCAACAGCGCTAATGGAAACAACCACAGATTTATCAATTACACATTTTTTTTCTGTTTTTAGCTCCAGATACACAGCTGTGTGCAGCTTCTGACTAATACCCCGAGCAGCACGGTGTTAGAAATAGCCTGGTGCAGACGAAATGCATTGTGTGACTACATTAAGGCAGTTTATTCCACTGAGCGGGATAATGCGGGAGATTTAGTCCTACTGCAGCAGGGCACGTAGGGCTTCTGATTAAAATCCAAACCTTGTGAAAGTTAGAACAGGTGTGATTCTTGTTGAACTAACAAACTTTGAGATCATATACAGTTGTACTGCATGTTTATAATAATTCGATGATAATATTCGCACGTTATGTTTACTAAAAGAAAAAACAGAATTAAATGCTTCACTGTCTATATCTGGTATAATGAAAAGTCGAAGTGTTGGCTTCTAGTTTCTCATGCTGTTGCCAACAACCTGGAACCAAGTGCACTGGAGTGCAAATGGATTAAATAATGTGATTTTTATTATGGCACAAAATAAACTTTGGTGGTCAGGAAAGTACCTGGGTGGGACACACCTATATATGAGAAACACTGCGGTTCACCTCATGAGAGTTCCATCAAGGACTGACTGATGAATACACAGCGTTAGACTAACACTTCACTCTCCACATCAGTCAAGACCCTATTCAAACACACAGCTAACACTTTCAGAATGCCAAAATGAAAAGTACAGGGTGTATGTAAGTTTTTTAAACAATGGCTATGATGGATTCAGATATGATGCCAAGTTCTGAATCATGCAAATAGGCTTGTGTGATATAGAGTTTTCCCTGCTGTCAATTTTCCATTTTAAAATATCACGATGTAAACATTGTGGGTGACGGTTTCTTTGCTAGTGCAAAGGCAAATGATTGTACAGCTGTTTTTTTTTTTTTTTTTAAAAAGCATCTTGTGTGCCTTTCTCAAAGGTCCCTGTGAGGACGACGTCCAGATCACCTGTACTGTCTCGCAGAGACTCCCCACTTCAGAACAACCAGCAAAGCAGCCAACCTGGACAGAGGAATGCTGGAAGGTCTGACCTCTATGTACTTTAGATACACGCTAAAGTTCTTTGACTGTGTTATATACAGTATGTAATTATTTGGTTCTATAGATTACTTGGTTCTGTAGTTCAGAAGAGTGAGGTTTGAAGACGTATTGATTATTCATTCTGTTTTTCCCCGCTTATCTTCCTGGCAGTAATGTGGAGCCGCGTCTGCTGTGGGATCGGGTGGAGAAGCTGGCTAGACCAGGCAGTGGAAGCTCCTCTGGCTCCAGTAACTCCAGCTCACAGACTAGCTCTCAGAGTTCAGGGGAGAAGTTCAGAGTTCGCTGTGAGTGCTGCTGATACACCTGACTAAAATCATAAATCATCTTTGAATGATGAATACATGCTAGGTTAACGTAAATTGTTTCGCATGTCCATGTTTAGTGCTTCATGATCATTTTACTCAAGAATGCATAGATTATTGTATGACATTTCAGTTTACATTGATTTTCTCTACTCTCTGTAGCATCTTCAAAGTCTGAGGGCTCGCCACATCAGCGCCAAGAAAATGCTGGCAAAAAATCGGAGGAGAAGAAGGACTTTGTCAGACCAACCAGGCCCTCTGTAAGTTTAAACTTGGTTTAATGCTGCCGTTTATCTGGAAAACCATCACACTCTGAAGCTACTCCGAGTATTAAGCTGAATGGGAAATGAATGAGCAGGGATACTGGTGTTTATAATAACATGGCCGTGCGTGTACATTAAGTCTTTAAGTTCCACTCTTAGGATCTCACTCTACTGGCCAATGAGGTGCGTGCAATTGAAGAGACACGTCCTCCTCACAAGGTGACGGACTACTCCTCATCTAGTGAGGACTCCGATTCAGAAGAGGATGATGAGGTGGAACAGGAGCTGGGCAACGAGTCTACATCTGGCACAGAGGATTCAAGGGCAAGGTGTGCTCTTTATTTCATGCTTCTAATAGCATATATTATCACACTACACATTTAACGTGCTTTTAATATTGGAATATTCGAATTATGCACGTATGTGTCTTTCTTTCAGCTCCTCGAAAGTTAGCAATGGTGAGACGGAGTCAGTGAAGACCATGATTGTTCACGATGAAGCAGAAAGCGACACGGCCATCACACCCTCTAAAGACGGCACTTTAATTGTCAGACAGGTAGGAGAGAGCCTCTTTCTGTTCTTGTTTAATGTTTTATGTGTTTTGTGTTTCATCATTCATCCATTCCTTCTATATGTACTTTTAAAGATTATATTTTGTTTCGTTTTCTACCTTTATACTCAGAGAAACAGCACTCTCGCAGCTTTGAGACATATATGCAAAATCCAAATAATTCGTTTGCTGGCCCCCTTGCTCCCTTCTTTTCCCCCCACTGAGTATAGACTCAGCTGTGCCTGTTTTTGATTCCAGAGTGTAGCAGAGAAAATCCGATTGGTTCCCGGGCCTGGTTCGGGTCCTGGCCCTGGTCAAGGTCCTGCTCTGGGCCACCAGGAGCGAAATGGTTTCGCAGGCCGTATTCACCTGCTGCCTGACCTCATCCAACAGAGCCATCACTCCCCCTCCCCCTCCATCACCTCCTCCCCCTCCTCCAGTCACACCAGCCCCTCCATGTCCCCCCAATCTGCCTTGGAGAGGCTGCTTGCCAGCGAGGTATGTTTAGCCATTGTACCACTCTGAACTGCTGGCTAGCTTTTACTCAGCTTTATTCTCACTACTCACCGCTAATTCACGTCAGCGCCCCTTCAGTTTGATGCTGGGTGATGGACGAGCTGTAAGCACCATAAGCACCATAACGGGCTCATTTGGGCTACTGCCTTCCCTTGAGGGAGCTGCTTTTGTGCTTTTTGGTCTGTTTTTAAAATCTCACACATCTAAGAATTCAGTTGGTTTCATTTGCTTCATGTTGGTGTTTGGCATATGAGAGAATCACCCAAAGAGTAAAAAAAAAATCAACAGAATAATTGAACAGAAACTTGTTTGTTTGCAAAACTTGCAAAATAAGTCTTACTTTTTTTTTTTTTTTGTCTTTTTTTTTTTCCAAAAAAATTCTCCAGTCACTGTTTTGGATTTTCATGGAAGGCTCAGATTCAGTAAAGGGAAATTCTGAAAGGCAGTTAAGCACTGAGCTTCTCCTCAGAATATTTTTTAATATGTGTGTTAAATATTGTTTAATATGCTTTAATAGGAGTGTTTTACTGTATGTGAACATTTTAACCACAAAACTAATTCATTTTACTTTTGATTCCTCCATTTTTTCAGTTCTTTCTTCACCTTTCAGTTAATTCTGAACCTTCTTTGATTCATCTTGCACATTTCCATTTTAACAATCACTTGTTTTCTCAGGTCACAATTTAAGTTCATTCTTTGTTCTGTTTATAGTGCATCTTTATAGCTGTATTAGTTACTTAAATGCGGTTTAACTGCACTGACCTTGTTACTGAGGCATCGTCACTGAATATTTTTAGTATGTTTAGCTGTGAACTGGTTCCAGTAGGGAGACCAGACAGATAAATCCTAATCTCATAGCTTTGAGAAAGTAAAATCTAGAATTCTGAAAGAGTTTGTAAACTTCTTATAATAGTCTGCTGTAAGTTTGAGACAAGCCCAGATTCCCTTTACTGTTATATGGCTACATATATTCATCATCATTTACATGTGATCTGTTTTTTTTTTTTTTTTCTCCAGACGCTCTCTGGCAGTAATTCTCTTCAAAAACACAAGTCCTCGTCTTCCTTCACCCCCTTCATTGACCCTCGCCTTCTACAAATATCGCCCTCTACCGGCAGCTCTCTCAACAACATGGGTAAGTCCCACAAATAGGAGTAATAATGCACAAAAAATAGGAGAATAATAATGCAAAATAATGGTGTGAGGGAACTCCTTGCATCAGTCAATATACAAGTGATCTTTGGTTTGTAGTGCACCATGAGGACATTGTCCTTCCTAGTGTTGCTTTAAATGTTATTTGCAAACCTGTGCACACTTATGATATTTATATGCATAGCAGATGAGTGCTATGGTCAGATAAAGCAGATGATGACTGGTTTTGTTTTGCAGCAGTCATCGGGAATGACAGTCGGCTGCATGAAGCATTAAGGCCAGACCCCATGCGTAAGGGCTCGGTGGTTAATGTGAACCCAGTGAACACTCGGCCACAAAGCGACACGCCTGAGATCCGCAAGTACAAGAAGAGATTCAATTCCGAGATCCTGTGTGCTGCACTCTGGGGTACGTAACTGACCATTTGACTAATTCTAAAACCCTTGGTAAACAATTGACCAGTTCTAAAACCCTGCCCAAGCTTGGTTACTATTGCTGTATAGCTCAGGCTTTATAGCTCTGAGAAATGAAATGTAAACAGCAAGGTCTTCTGTGTACATTAGACTTAAAAATAATCATGTTAAAATTCAACCAATGAATTACTGCAAACTAAAAAAGAAACACTCAGGATAATTACCTCAAGAGTTATACTATAGCTGTAGCTTTTGTTTGTTTTTCATACACACACCATGTTTAGTTAAACCCAGCCCATTTTACCAGTGAAGTTCAACTTGGAAACAAGATGAACAGGGATGTTTTGGCTTTAAAAAGAACATCCTATAAGGTGCAAATATACTTCACTTTCACAACAGTGTTGTTCACCTACACGCTTGTGTATCATACGTACATCTGGAGGATTCAAAGCGGTATCCACTAGAAAGCACGTCAAAGCCACAACATCCCTGTCCATCTGGTTTCCAAATCGAACTATACTGATTTCACGCATAGCAATATTGAAAAGACTGACTAGCTCCATTTCTCTTTATATTGGATAGCTGAGCTTGGGATTGGTCAGTTATATGATGATTTCGTTGGAAATTTCTTGCTACAGCGAGCAGGGTCTGAAATGTGTTTGTTATTACAGTAGCTTGTTGCTCCTGGTTCTGGTTAACCTCCCGATTTCTCCCTCTGTAGGGGTGAACTTATTGGTGGGGACAGAAAGTGGGCTTTTGCTTCTGGACCGCAGTGGGCAAGGTAAAGTTTACCCGCTCATCAACCGGCGTCGTTTTCAGCAAATGGATGTTCTGGAGGGCCTTAATGTCCTGGTCACAATATCAGGTAAGATACAGAGCCTACAAACATTTTACCCTTTATATGTAGCCAAGAAAATGGACACCAGTTCTAGTTGTTTATCCTTGCCTTAAAGAGCTGATATGAACTGATTTAGCGTTGTTTTGTAACAGGAAAAAAGAACAAGCTGCGAGTGTATTATCTGTCCTGGCTGAGGAACAAGATCCTACACAATGACCCAGAGGTGGAGAAGAAGCAGGGGTGGACTACAGTGGGAGAGCTGGAGGGCTGTGTACACTACAAAGTTGGTATGTGCTGTTTCAAGGTTCCTTGTTTAAACAATAGTAACACATCAGTGTGGACTAAGTAGCATGGTTATTAATAGAAATGTGAAGTTCAGAACACATTACATAAAATTCAAATGTTTGTCTCTCACAGTTAAATATGAAAGAATCAAGTTCTTGGTGCTCGCCTTGAAAAACTCTGTGGAGGTCTATGCATGGGCACCGAAGCCGTATCATAAATTCATGGCCTTTAAGGTGAGTTCAAGTAAACACTAATTTTAGACATTCAACAGCACTAACTGTGCTGAAAGTGCAACTGAGTAGAAACTACCCACCCATGCTTTAATATATTCTCTTATTAAACTTGTTTTTCCTTGCAGTCATTTGGAGACCTGGCGCACAAGCCCTTGCTAGTGGACCTGACAGTAGAGGAGGGTCAGAGGTTAAAGGTGATATACGGCTCCTGCTCTGGATTTCACGCAGTCGATGTGGATTCAGGCGCTGTTTACGACATCTATTTGCCCACGCATGTAAGCAACATATGTACTTCTGCAGCATTCTCAATAACAGGAAACTGTGACAGGAAGCTCATGAAAAGCCCTACCCTGTGTTTGCTGTTTTCATTGTCTTCGGTTTCACAGATAGTACCCTGAGGTTGATTTATCTGATTAACCCTGGCTTTTTTTTTCACTTTTCTAATCTGATAGATTCAGACCAGCATTCAGTCGCACGCCATCATCATCCTTCCCAACACAGATGGCATCGAGCTGTTGGTCTGCTATGAGGACGAAGGCGTCTATGTGAACACGTACGGGCGCATCACCAAAGATGTGGTGTTACAGTGGGGAGAGATGCCCACCTCTGTTGGTACGGTGAACACATGGACACTCAATCATAACAGTGTAGATAAGACAGATAAGAAAGCATGTAGCATCTGGAGTAGTCTCTGATAATTCTAATTAATATATTAATATCAGCAGAATTGAATTTGTCCATCTTATACTTCAGTTCTAGTCAGATGTACCACTCCATGTTTATCATGTTTATGTGCACATGCACATGCATAATCATTTGATTGGACATACTGCATCCTTTGCTTTGCAGCATACATCAGGTCTAATCAGATCATGGGCTGGGGCGAGAAGGCCATAGAGATCCGCTCGGTTGAGACGGGCCATCTGGATGGTGTGTTCATGCACAAAAGGGCACAGAGGCTTAAATTCCTGTGTGAGAGAAATGACAAGGTGAGACTTTATCCAATTTCAGGCTGCACATTATGACTTTGGATTAAAACTAAACATGTCTTTGGAGTGCGGTTAAATATCAGTTCAGCCGATAAATGTTTAATCATGTAAGCATGGAGCCGTCCCATCCACAGACATGTGATAGGCTTTTTTTTTTTTTTTTGTGATTTCTTTCCTCTTCCTGGATTTGACTTCTGTTCTATTGAGAATATAGCGTAGTGCATTTTAGAAAGATCTGAGCATCTCCTTATGATTGTACAATTTTCACAGAACAAACACATTGCAACACTACTGCTAATGTTCATTCTGTCTCTGGTGCTATAATATTACAGGCTTCTTAATGGGCTCATATTGAATTTATTCAAGTAGCTGCCTAGTTTTTGCCATTCAGTGTAAAAAGGAAATTAATGTTGCAATACAATGTTGCATTACAAATACTTCTCACTGTTAATTTTAAATCTAGAATTACTTTGTTTGAATTTGAGTGCTTAGCTATGGAACTGTTGAAATGGCTTTCACTAGCAGTAACACTTGCAGAGCTAGTGAATGTCAGCAGGATTATGATTTAGAGTCTGAAAATGTGGAACTGTCGTTTCTCCTGCAGGTCTTCTTCGCTTCTGTACGTCCCGGCGGTGCGAGCCAGGTCTACTTCATGACCCTGGGCCGCAGCAATCTGCTGAGCTGGTAAAGCCTCTGACTTCAAAACGCACCATTTGTGAAACCGCCGACAAGCCGGTGTTGAAATAAAATAATCAGCCTTGAGCTGAAATGTCTTCTTGGGTCCCGTGCTCCATTAAAGCAGCAGCGCTCTTTCAATAGCTGTGACCTGTGAATGCAGAAACATGAGCAGATTTGTGGAAAGGAGTGACCGTGACCCCTGCAGCTGACACGACTACGGAGGCTGGAAGTCTAAAACGCTATTCCTGGAGATCTGTAACACTTTTAACATTCAGGGGGTCCTCTTTTCAACACTTTGAGACATGGAGGGATCTAAGCGCATGAACAGTTACTAATACAGTTTACGTAAATGTATTTGTGCAGAACTCTGTGAAGGGAGCGTGCATGTAGCCTCTCTCTCTCTCTTTCTCTCTCTCGCTCTCTCTCTCTCGCTCTCACACCACACTTGAGGGAAAGCAGGGGTGGGGCTTCATAGCAGCAGGTGATTGAAGGAGCTCTGCTTTTTTTCCTGTGAATTTGTCAACTGCCAAAACATCAGTCATACTGTATTATTGTGGTAGTCCGGGTTACTTTGAGGGATTATTACTCCCCGGCGTTTTTAACAACATTGACCTTAGTGTGTCGAGATTTTACGCTGGTGAACTTGCAACAATGTTTCGTATACAGTACATTGAGTGTTTTTATTTTTTAAGCATTGCACTTGATAAATAAATTCTTAGTTTCCTTCTCATTGTGCTGGTCTTGTGTCCAGATGATTAATAATTACTGCTTTGAATACCAAATATCACACATGCACGCATCAGAACACACTACACAATACTAAATGCTTGGTCATAACTCCTCTCCATCTATATTTTTCATTCTAATATGATTAGACAAGATGTTGGTGATTTCCTGAAACCCTAATGTGGTTAATGTGGTTAATACTTGATTGAGTGAAAATTGCAGTAATTGTTCCGAGTTCACTCAACTGCTTGAGCTACATGTACGGAAAATTAAGAATTCTAAATCGCATGTGAACTATTAAGTACTTTATTTAACCTTGAAAGTAGCCTCGAATGTTTCCCACTTCAGCTTCCACCTCAAATGATGCTTGGTGCTGTTGGGACATGGAATGGCCTGAAGAAGGTACTATTTATTCTTTTTTAAATTATTAATTATTATTAATATCTCCCGCCAGGTGACAACACTGTTGTGCCCCAGGTGACCCATCTGTTTCTAACTTCAGTTCAGTTTTACTGATTTAGCTCTTTAAGTGATGGACATTGTCACAAAGCAGCTTCAGAAATCCACTTGAGAATGTAGATCCTTAGTGAACAAGCCAGAGGTGACAGCGGCAAGGAAAAACTCCCTGAGAGACTAACATTTTTCCCCGGTTCAATTTGCTTTGCCTACTTTTCTGCCTCTCTCTCTACTTTTTACCACAGGGTAGTGTAACGCACTTGGAGGAAAGCTCTATCAGCCCTGTTCACATACACGAGCACACTGACACTCATGATTGGCTAGTGTCACTGTGATTGACATGGTAGAGAGAGTATGCCCCTCCCACCCACAGGGCATGGCCAGTTTTGCTCCCTTGACCCTTGGCCACTTGGGAGTCCCAGAGATCTAGATATATGTTCTCTTTCCATTTAGATTTATTTCTTTCATCCAATTTTCTTCTTTATTATAGTTACACAAAACCACAAATATGAAATGTAATTAAACAACTTTTATTATAAAGTTTTATAGCATGTTTTAGAATTTTAGTAGCGTTTTGTCTTTAGCGTGTTAACATGCTTCTCAAACTAAACATTACCTGAACATTAATACTGAACCTCCTATAAAAGGTTGTTTACATCATGCCTCAGTCTATAAGTGTAAATTCACATTTAACCTTTCAGCAGCTTTTCCATACCTCACATTTCCACTTAAAACAGTACAATAAAATACTTCATTATTAATCACTTATACACTTAAACACATATACACTTAAGAACTATAAAAACATACATTATTAATGAATTTTATCTCTTGAACTTTACATGGAAACTGCAGATGTCATTCACACAGTGATTAATGTAGCATATAAAATAACTTTCACAGAGAAAATAATTAAACAAAACAAACCACAGAAACTTCACCGTTATACATTATTTAAACATTTTGCACATTTCGTCTGTACAATATTTATCTTTAAACTCCATCTTTAAAAGCTCTGAGCTGAGGTTTAATATTAGCACAGGCTTTTCTGCTTGATTTTCATTACAGAAACAGATTCTTATTACATATTACACTGTAAAGAATAATATCTTACTCTCTCTGTTCAGCAGGAAGACAAATAGCCGCACATTAAGCGTGGTTGGAGGAAGAATCTCCTTTAAGAGCTGTAAAACACTCCAAGTTAAATTTTGACTATCCATTACAACTAAACGATTTATTTGATTTTAAATATTACTGACAAATCAAAGTCTCACTTACAGTCAGTGGAGGTTTGTGGAACAGCTTTGAAGCCTGACATACAGATGACGGACAGAGAGTTATTATAAAAACTGTGTACTTTGTCATTTTTATGTCTTTGACCTACATAAAAATGGAACTAAAAGTTATGATAGAGTGTGTCAATATCAGATTAGTTTCTAGTCTGAATTCCAAACACATCTAAATCTGTTCTGTGAAAACTTCACATCTGCCTCCATCCTACTCTCACCAGACTTCTTCCAGAAAAGAAATCCAACACCGGTGACGAGAGCAACGAGAGCCAGGCCTACACCAACAATGAAAGCAATCTGCACTCCAGCTGATCCTCCATCTGTTACATCAACACACAGACTTTATTATCTGCTGCATCAGTAAATCAGCTTTTACACTTTTCACAGGGGCTGGCACAACCCCTACATGAGCTCAGGTACAAGTGAACACATTCCATAAAGTGCCTTTATAAAAATGTCCTTTAAATCCCTTCAACAACTGACCCCCTTATGGTCTGGACCTGGGTGCTATTATATCCCTTGTAACCCCCGTTGTGCTGGCCCTGGTAGTTTCATAGGACCTTTTGGTACTTCTAGGACTAACTCCTTCTCCAAGCTGCTGTGTAGAACTATGCTTCTGCAGCTCCTCAGCTGGGACTTTCAGAATGCTCCTCTTGTGGAAGCGTCCATCCTGGTTAGGTAACATCTCTGAGCTCCACGTCGTCAAGCATGTCCTCTCCAGCTTTCTTCCGGGTGATCACTCCTTTGTTGCCCCACTCTTTCCTACTGTAGGGGAGCTGATCAACATCTCGCTTCAGGCAGTGGGACACGTAGGCTTTTCCACATGAAGCCAAATGTGTTACCACTTTATGACTCACATCACATCATGACTTTGTTGAAATGTTCTGATACACATCCATGAAGGTACTGAAGAGATTTCCACCACCCATGGCTGCATTTTCTTCTTTCCTTTTTTTCTTCTGCACAGCCTGTAGAACAAATGAGAGAAGGATACTTTCAGTTAAATATCCTAAATATTAACTTATATTGCATTAAATATAAACTTAATAATATTTTCTAATTATAATATTTTCATTCACACTTGTGTGTAATATTGTTAGCATAGCTAACAATCTGTTTTTGCAGAACTCAACTCTGATGCAATACATATGACATCATTAAAGATTAAAATCATCACTAAGCTCACTATATTTAGGTCTGTTCTGTTGTTCCGCACTAACCTGGTCTCCGAACCATTCATGTGTGAGGATCTGCCTGAGGGTTGGTCGTGTTTTAGGTTCACATTCTAAAACTTACTTTCATATTCATATTCCTATTTCTGTGATTTTGTCAGTAATTATAATTCTAGCCATTTTGCTATGGAAGTATAAAGTTTCTGTATTTTCTGACCTTCAGACAGACCCGAACAACATGTTGTCATAGATAAAAAGAGGCCTTTCTCCACCTGACAGGCCAAGTAAGAGTAGGCCCAGATCCCGGACGGTGACAGGTTCCACCATGTCCTCATCTGCAGCGATCCATTCTGGTGGGAAGAAAATTGGAGCGGCTGAGTGAAAGACAGAGAAACAGTATCATCAGCAAGATCACAAAAATGATCCACCACTGAATTCTTACCAAATCTACTCATCCTTGAGATGCAGTTACCTCCAAATTCCATGTAGGGGGTGTCTTTACGTACATAACCATATCCGAAATCAATCAGCTTCACTTCCAAGGTCTGAGTGTTCAGGAGAACGGTGTCTAATTTAATGTCTCTGTGGAAGACACCGCAGTCGTGGCAGTGATGTGCAACGTGAACTACTTGCTGCGTGATGGTTTAAGTCCAAGCTTCAGGATCAAGACGAAGCCCAGAGACACTCTAACACATCTACCACATATGGACAGGGAGGCGGCTTGCACACGAGCTTCATCATGCCACCTCTAGAGGGAGACTGTGTGTGTCACTGGGCTAAAAACAGCATGGGCATGGTTAGTACTGGACTGGATAGAAATGCATGTGAAGTAAAAATCATGGTGATTAAAATGTATTAAAATACATCATTTATGTTATTTAATAAATTAAAAAGTGCAGATTTGATAAAAACCATGCATCTATCATTCCTTAAAAAAAAAATAAAAATTAACACGTACAGGGTTGTCAAAGAAATGTTCTCTTTTTTCTTATCATTTAAGCATTTATCTACCTCATTTATGCTTTGTTACTTTCACCCTTCAGAAGTTTTGGTCTATAATCTTGAAACTCACAAAAGTAAAGTGAGTTCACGTACAAGAGTGGTATATTCCGATGGCCACGTGCAAAACAGAAATAGATAATTAGCTACATTGCTATCATCTAACTTCAGTATCAGCTTTCATGTGTAGCTAGGTCACGTTATAAAAGTAGAACTTGTTTTAATACCTAGAAATTAACTTAGAAAACATGTAATTAATGGCCTTTTCGTGGATGTTATCTGCTTTATTGTTTCTTCATTTCTATAAGACTATGACTATCGACTAAACACAGATAAAAACGCTAAATCACTGGATTGAGGAACCTGTGTGTTTGGTGTCCAGTCATCAATGGCAGGCCTTCCCTAATAAACAGTACTTCCTAATGGGTTTTTTCCAAACTGCAGTAGTTTACGTCCTTATTAAAACTTAACCCTGAGGGACTTGCATAATAATAATAATCTTTTTATCCATTTAAACCCCACAGTAACTGTACTACCAATGTCCCCATGTGATGTTAGGGTGGCACTTAACCATATAAATAATAAAAGTACAACAACAGCCAACAAATTAGCACCAGAACAGCTAAGCACATCACAAGCACTTCAATATACATATACATAATTAAGATGTTTCAGGGTGGAGTTTTCCTTTAAGGACAAATTAGGATGTTGATTGTTATTGTATTCATTGTAGTTATTTTGTTGTCCAGAATTGTTTTATAAATTATTACAATATTAGTTAATTGATTAAGTGTATACAGTAGTTTCTAGTTATTTATTATAGCTTTTAGCTATAGTAGCTATATACAGTCAGGAGGACCTTGAACTCCAAAAAAAGGCACATTTTTATGACAAAAACAGACAAAGTTTACAACAGAGAAGATAATGACCTTCATGATTGTATCATTGGTATCCCAGTAGTACAGTATGTAATGCTCTACATGTCTTGCATTGTGTTCTGCAGTGGTAGTTAACTGTATATGCGCTGATATTCACCTTTTTGCCATCTGACTTCCGAGCCCCTGCATAGACGCTCCTCTTCCCAGCAGCTCTCCCAAAGTGTAGCATCCATAAAACTTAGCATAAAAAGAACTATTTTCCCATAGGTCCCATAGAGATCTGGCTCTGTGGTTCTTCCAAAGATAACAGCTTTATGAGTCCAGCATGTTTGTAGTATTGTTTATTAAATGTGGTATCACTGCTTTGCCACCACTTTGTAAGCAAACCTAAATATCCTGATGCATATTGTATATTGTCGAAATGTCTTCCACTATAGTAATATGCAATTTTTGGCCAATCTCCTTCCACATGATAGTCCTATTGTATACGAAGTCTATATATTACTACTTACTAACCTACTGTATTATATTAAGGCAAGTAAACAAACAAAACAAATAAATGCATAAGTGGGTTACTTTTGATATACAATATGTACCATAATTTTTCAGTGATACTTTCACAGGTAACAGCTATTATGAGTCCAGAATGTTTGTAATATATAAGGTGTGACTTTGGACAGACTTATTCTAAAAGGGTTGATTCTTTTCAAAGGGCGTGATCCTGTTTTCTGTCTCTTCACATGTCCTGCTTCTCTCTTCACATGGTTCTGTTCTATCTCTGTTCTCTTCCTTTTTACCAGCATCTTCTCAGGCTGGGGCTCAGGTTCTTTTCAGAGGATTGTCCTTGCTTTCTCTTGTAGTGAAAGAGCAGGATTTTATCACGATACCACAGATATTGTGATTACTTTTATAACACTGAAATGTTGGGAGGATGGGGGGCTGGGGTTCACCTCCATGAAAAGGAATTTACCCTTGTCTGCCAAAGAATCAGAGCTATGGACAAATACTCTGAGTAGGCTCTGAAACAGTGATACATTCATCCCACTACATCATCAGTTTCCTCCGGTTTCTATTTTGTGGAGAAGAAAGGGGGCAGCTTACGGTCATGCATAGACTACCAAGGACTCAAATAAGTCACAGTCAAGTATCGTTATCCTCTGCCTCTAGTCTCTTCTGCACTGGAACATCTACGAGAGGCTAAGATTTTTATTATTAGTTTTTTAATCAAGTTGGACTTACACTATGCCTACCATCAGAGTAGTATCCGCAAGGGGGTTAGGGGGTGGTGAATGGAAAACAGCCTTCAGCACCACCTCTGGTCACTTCCAGTACTGTGTAATGCCATACACAGTCTGCAGTCTTCCAGTGCCTTCTTAATGATGTCCTCTGGGATATGCTGGGAAAATTTGTCATCACCTACATAGAATATATCCTGATCTCTTCCCCAGAAAAGTAACTCACATGAACCATGTCAGACAAGCCCTTGTCTGGCTCCTGGAGAACCAACTTTATGTCAAGGGAGAAAAATGCAAATTCCATGTTCCAAAGAGCTCGTTTCTCGGTTATATCATCAGCTCAGAAGATGTATACATGGACCAAGATAAAGTCACAGCCATAACTAACTGGCCTGTCCCAACCACAGTAAAGGAGCTACAAAGGTTCCTGGGGTTTGCCAACTTTTACAGGAGGTACATCAGGGGTTTCAGTAACATTGCTTTACCATTAACCTCCCTGCTCAAAAAGGGACCCAAAAAGCTGCACTGGAACCCCTCAGCTAACCAAGTATTCAAATGCCACGAGGAAGCTTTCACGTCGGCTCTGATCCACAAACATCCTGATCCCTCCAGACCTTTCATAGTGGAGATGAACACTTCTGAAACTGGGGTGGGGGCTGGCTTGTCACAGAGAGTTGGAGAGAAACCCAAGCTCTACCCTGTGGCTTTCAAAGAAGCTATCACCTGGTGTGCACAACTATAACATTGGCAACCGAGAACTTCTGGCAGTAAAACGGAGGAATGGAGACATTGGCTGGAAGGGGCTCTTCATCCTTTCAATATCTTCCCTGACAGTAAGAGCTTGGAATACATCAAATCAGCAAAGAGACTGAACTCTCGCCAAGCACGCTGGGCCTTGTACTTCGGTAGGTTCCAATTCACCATCTCGTATGTCCCAGGATCCAAAAACACTAAGGCTGACTCTCTCTCTTCTGTATCCAGCTCCTCCCAAACAAACCATGGAGGAGTGTATCCTACCACAGTCATGCTTTGTTGGGCCTATAATATGGAATATCAACAGAGAGATTGAGAGCATACCAGAGGTGAGAATGCCTAACCAACAAAAAGCTTGTACCCATGCAATACAGAGATAAAATGATCACATGGGCTCACACATCTTCGGCCACAGGACACCCCGGCACTTGTAGAACACACCAGCTCATTCAAGGTAGTTACCAGTGACTGCACATGCTCTAAGACATTCACAAATTCATCTCATCATGCTCATTATGCGCCCAAGCTGAAGTATCATGAACCTGCAGCAAAACTACTCCCACTGCCCACGCCACTGCGTCCATGTTCCCACATAGCCACTGACAGGTTTGAGGATTTCCTTCAACGGAACTAAGGGGCCCAAACTTGTTCCACCTTGACAATGTCCCTGTGCACAAAGCAAGCTCCATAAAGACATGGGATGCCAAGGTCAGTGTATAAGAACATGAGTGGCCTGCACAGAGCCCAACTCTGCACCTTTTGGGATGAACTGGAACTCCGAATACACACCGTGTCCTCTCATCTGACATCAGAGCCTTCCCTCTTGTGGGAGAATGAGCACAAATCCCATTAGCCACATTACAAAATCTAATGGAAAGCCTTCCCAGAAGAGTGGAGGATGTTATAGCAGCAAAGAGGGGATCAAGTCAATATAAATTCCCATCGATTTGGAAAGGGATCTTCAAGGACAGATTGGAGTGTGAAGGTCAGGTGTCCATATATTGTATTTGCCATCAGTCTCTCTACTCTGAACTCTTCATGCAGTCTGGCAAAGGACTCACTGAATAGAGGAAAGGAGCAGAAGTGATGGGGCATAAGGTATTTATAGAAAATACTGTCACTGTCATTTTATGACATTGTTGCAGGCATTGGCATGGTGTGCATGTGCATGGAGCATATCCAATTATTAAATACCACCACTGGTGATTAGGAGAGGAGAAATGAAACAGCACTGTCTTGTAGAGCGATGCTCGTTCCTCCTCTATGTACAAGGCTTCAATTCTGACCACAGGTTAAAATCTGGAGATTTGGAAAGTCCTTGCAATACGATGATTTTGGGCCTTATTTGTCAATCTTTTTGTAAAGCTGTAGAACTAAAGATTTGATTTACAAAAGTTTTGGTAATGCCGGGTAGACACTACACAACTTAAATCACAATCACACAATCACAAATCTTAGAATCAGTATATAGCTTGCACTACATGACTTTTATCATCTGTGATATTTTGTTTATCATGTGGAGAGAACAGCTCAGGACACAACAAGCTGACTGCTATTCTATTCATTCGATGCTTGCATTCAGTCTTTGTTCTTTTTCTGAAAAGAACTTGGGTGCAGAAGAAGCAATGAAGTGATATTATGAAGTGTGCTCATTCACTTAGTAGATGCCAGGCCAATGATCAAACACAACCTTCAGCAAAAGCTCAATATAATAACACAAATTGAAAGGTAGTGTTTCCACATTGTAGGCAGCCATGAAATCCCAATTTAATCTCATATTACACATTATGTCCAGGATACAGAGACCTTATCATACTGATAATTTCAGAGTAATTGTTTATATTAGGTGTATTATTGACTGTATCGACTTTAGAATTCCTTAATGTCCCAACGGTTGCATTATCGTTGTGTATTTGCAAAAAAAAAATTAAACATTAACACTCTTACTTATTTAATAACAAATGATGGTTAAACATTTTTTATTAGATTCAGTGTTGATGTTAATGTTAATTTACAAGGGAAGCACCCCTATACGCATAAAAGTGCACTGTAATATTTAAAAGTAACATTGTTACATCATGAAATAATATTTTAACGAGGCCATATTAAAAATACAGAGCTTCCTCTGGCAGCGGTTCAACAGTCCACAGCCCCCACAAGGCCAATCTTACAGTGCAGAATGTCATATAAAGACGCACAGTGAGTTCTTTTTAATTATACAGCTTCATGTTGATTTAGTTCTTCCATCATTTAAAGTATAAACCCAGTCTTAATGTACACTGAGCAAGGGTAGCCAAGAGCGACAATGGTGAGGAGAAGAAACCTCAGGAGAACCCAAGACTTAGCAGAGGTAAGCAAAAGGAACTCCATCATCTTCTCCACCAGTGTGAATCATGAGTCAGTTTGTATCAGATAATCCAGGTCACACACAACAGAAAGGATAAAATGTGGTAGTTTTTACTCTAGGCAAATGTGACAGGTTGATTAGAGTCAACAGTCAATCAGTAAACACAGAACAGGAGCTTGTGAGCTCCAGGATGGCTGGATGAGTTTTACAGTAAAGGAAAAGTCCACCCTGTTGTGTTGTTCCTCTTTCGGCTGCTCCCGTTAGGGGTCACCACAGGGGATCATTGGTCTGTGTATTTGATTTGGCACAGTTTTTACACCTGATTCCCTTTGTGATGCAACCCTCCCCAATTTGACCTGGGCTTGGGACCGCAGAGAGTGCACTGTTGCATGCAACCCAAGTGGCTGGGGTTGGTTCTCTGGCCGGGAATTGAACCTGTGCTGCAGCAGTGAGAGCGCTGTGGCCTAACCAATAGTCCTCCAGGGACCCCAAAGAAAAAGTCCTCCCTGAAAAGCATTAAATATAAATATATTGAAATACTCAGGAATTCTGTTGCTAATTTGTTGGTTGGGGCTGTATTTGCGTTATTGCTGTGAGAAGTTAGTGGTTGTGTAGTGCTCTGACGTCATAGGGGAATGTTACAATTGGAGAAAACATTTCAGCAGTCTCAAGTATAAGGGATAACCAAGTTTAAATGAAAAAAGTCTGCTCATAATTTTATTACAAAATAAATTATGGACTAAAGATCGCATGTTAGCTATAAAATTTAATAAGCAAGTTGTTTAGGTTGGATTTTTCTTCTGGCAGAAAATGAAAACTGATGTTCATAGGACAAAATCTTGAATTTCCCCCTTTCCCCCCACTCGAGTGTTCACTTTTTTTTTTTTAACTAAATAAAAGCTGTTGTAGTTTTAATAACCATTAACGTACATCAAACCACTGAGATGTCAAACTATGGCTGAGTTGTGGCTGTAATGCAATGGCAGGTAATGGCAGATGTTAGTTTCACTGATAGTTCAATTATTATTAATTGAATCTATTGATAAGTGCCCTGGGAAAGACTTTCCACAAAATAAATAAATTTATAAAATAAAAAAGGGTATCCATTTACATCTACATCTGCTCGTATGATCTAATCAACTCAATATAGTTGAAAAAAATGTTTAATTAAAAGGTAAAAAAAGAAACACTAAAAGTGATGTGATTTAAATAAAATACTTACACTATAGCATGGAATTTGGGAAGAAAGTCTGAATAAACCTTTTAGGATTTTCCAGAATAGCTAATAAGGAAGGGGGAAATAAGTTAATCACATATAAAATATGAAATACTTTATTCAACCTTGAAAATAGCCTTAAATGTTTTCCACTTCACCTTCCACCTTAAATGATGCTTGATGCTGTTGTGACATGCAGTGGACTGTAGGAGGCATTATTTATTCTTTTTTAAATTGTTAATGTCTCCCACCAGGTGGCATCACTGTTCCACCTCGAAATCAATTCACTTCAATTCACAAGTAAAACAAGCTCCAAGCAGAAGTAAAGCATCAGGATGGGCCAGCTCCAGAGGGCAGAGGCAGCATGTGGGGAGAGAGAGAGAGAGAGAGACAGTGGATTAAAATGTTCCCCTCTATTTTTTGCTGTGTTGCACCATAGCATTAAAAAAAATCATTTTACTCACCCTTTCCATGTTTTCAATTTCCCATTTTACACACTCATCCTCTTTTTCTCTCACACCTTAAAAACATGTTAAAAAAAACAATTATAAATAATAAATACATTTTCAGAAGGGTGCACGGTGTTTCTCTGTAAATATAACACCTGCAATATTCAAGTGCTGAATAAATATGTCATGTTTTTATGTGTGAAAATATACTTTCTAGGTGTGAGACACAGGTGACCTTAAAACGTAGCATGATATTTTCTATGTTCTGCTTTGACTGCTGATGTTATGATCTCACTTACCTATCTCATTTATTTTAGGCTTCAGCACCTTCTCTTAGAGACTCAGCAATCTTCCTTTGTGATTATCAGCAATAAATGCCATATATATATATATATATATATATATATATATATATATATATATATACACACACACACACACACACACATATATATATATATATACATATATATATATACATATATATATATATATACATATATATATACATATATATATATATATATATATATATATATATATATATATATATATATATATATATATACACACATATATTCTACAACTCTGCTGTGTAATCATTGTTTAGATGTGAAGCAAAACAACATAGCAAAGTGAAACATAAGTTCTGTATTTAACTGTGGTTTAATGAACCCTGGATAAACACCAGCAGTGGTGTGAATCACCTGGATAACTTCATATACATGTTCAGTTCCAACAAATTCAATAAGCTCCATATGACGTACATGAAGTCTGATGTGAATGTGCAATACAAATTTAGGTATATATATATATATATTTATAAAATAGATATATATTTATTTTATTTTCTTCTTTCTTTCTTTCTTTCTTTCTTTCTTTTTGAGAGCAATTGTAACATGGCAACATCCCCCCTGGGATTAATAAAGTTCTTTGAATCTTGAATCTTCAATCTTGAATCTTGAATGTGCATGAGACAAAAAGAAGAAAGAGTAAGATGAGTGTCTGACAGCAGTATTTATTAGAAATTCTGTGTTTTGCATCATTTTGTGACTAATACGATTGTGCACACACAAACAAGTAGGTATCCATGTGATTCTCAGCACCCCAGAGAGGTGAAATTGAATCATGGCTTCCTGGAAATGAACACTGTAAAATGACAGTAAACTGGATAGAATGTGATTACTTATGTAACATGGTATTCAAAATGTAATAATTTATGCATTTATTCACCTGGCACATGGTTTCATTCAAAATGTCTTTACAAGTGAGAGAGAATACAAACCAAGCACACAACAGAGCAGCAGAAAGTCAAACAAGTGTGTTGTGTGCTGAAAACATGTTGTATGAGCATACTGTAAAGAAGAGTCTTGGGATGAGCACAGGACAGTCTCTATAATTACAGCAGCAGTTCTTAGGTTTAAAATCTACAGAAACTAGGTGAAATTATACACTGAAGCATGGGTGAGCCTTTGGCATAACCTGTTTTTAGGAAGTGCAAATCTTTAGCGTATCCACAGGAGGACACAGGAGAAGTGTGTCAACACATCATTTAGGCTTGTATGACACAAAATAATTTGTGAACATCAACAGGATTCTGCTGCAAGTTCTGCTTTAAAATTCAATTCAATTTTATTTATATACTGCTTTTAACAATGGACATTGTCACAAAGCAGCTTTACAAAAATCCAGATATAAAATTAAAATAGAAATTTTCAATTTATAAGTTTGTTCCTAATGAGCAAGCCAGAGGCGATGGTGGCAAGTAAAAACTCCCTGAGACGACATGAGGAAGAAACCCTGAGAGGAACCAGACTCAAAAGGGAACTCATCATCTTCTGGGTGACACTGGATAATGTGATTATAAATAATTTCTCTTCTATAACTGTATACTATAGAGTCAAAATGTGCTAATTGTGTTAACAGGAATTTGTATGAGTATCATTAGAAGTTTAACTTTAAGTCTATCGTAGGGTGTGGTACCACCCATGGTAATCTCATGGTGATCTTTAGGCTATTCAAGTGGGGCATCAGGATGGATCAGGCAGGACCAAAGAGAGAAAGAAAGAGAGAGAGAGACAGGAGGAAAAGAGAGAGAACAGAGATTATTAAGTGTGCTATTATTCTGCAATGGTTTAAGAAGATGTACCTTGTGTGCAGACTCTGGCAAGACTAGCTATAACAGCATAACTAAAAGGGAGAGTCAGAAGGTAACCCCCCAGATCTGTGCCTTTACATAAGACAAAAGCTTATTAACAAAAGGCTTGACTAAACAAAAACGTTTTCAGCCTAGACTTAAACACTGAGTCCCAAACACTAATTGGAAAGCTATTCCATAACTCTGGGGCTTTGTAAAAGAAAGCTCTGCCCCCTGTTATAGGCTTCATTATTCGAGGTACCAACAAACAGCCTGCACCTGTTGATCGAAGCAGACTTGGCAGATCATAAAAGATCAGAAGTTCAAATCTTCTGGAGTTTTCGTAAGGACTCATTTTGGACTAACGGTAGCCTGTATATGCACCTACTGGAACATCCAGACAGTAAGGTAATAAAATAATCCAACCTAGAGGTAACAAAAGCATGAACTATTTTTTCTGCCTCATGGAGTGACACAATATTTCTTATCTTAGCAATATTTCTGAGATGATAGTAGGCTATCCTAGTAATATTATCTACATGAGTGTCAAATGAGAGACAGTATTCACACCAAGGTCTTTTACTGCTGCACACGATGTAACCTGTAAATGTAAACTTTACCTTAGTATGCATAGAGAAGTCATCATTTACATCTACAAACTGATAACAATCAGTCAAATAAGACCTAAGCCAGGAGAGAGCCATTCCCTTAACTCCAACAACATTTTCTAGTCTATCAATGAGTATAATATGAGGGGTTTCAAAAGCTGCACCAAGGTCATGCAGTACAAGCAAGGAGACACAGCCCTGATTGGAAGACAGTAATGGGTCATTTACCACTTTAACCAGCGCTGCCTCAGTGCTGTGATGAGGCCTAAATCCTGACTGATAAATTTCACAAATGTTATTCCTGTGTATGTATGAGCATAACTGCTGTGCTACACCCTTGTCTAGGATCTTGGAGATAAAGGGACGGTATGATATTGGTCTGTAGTTGGACAGCTGACAGGGGTCGAGGTCAGGTTTTTTTAATCATCGGTTTGATAATTAAACTAGTTAAAAAGATTTAGATACATAGCCGGTGCTCAGGGAAGAACTGATTATTTGTAATAGAGGTTTGATTGCTTCTGGTAGTATCTGCTTGATGAAATGTGGGTAAGGGATCTAGTACACAACTTGATTTTGATAAGAAAATTAGTGAAATTACTTCTCTTTTGAAAGAGAATAAAGCATTCATACTCACTGATATCTTTCCTAATATTTTACATTTTGTCACTGAAAAAAGTCATAAAGTCATTGCTACTAAATACTGATGGTGTATGCTTCTGTGGTGGTCATATTCGCAGTTAACTCTGCTACAGTATTAAATAAGAATCTGGGAATTTTTTTTGTTACCTTCTATTAGGGTGGAGAGATATGCAGATCTAGCAGCACTAAGAGCTTTTCTATAACTAAGAAGGCTCTCCTTCCATTCTTTTTGGCATACTACCAAGTTTTCTGCCATATACAGTCTAATTTTCAAGTGGTCTGTTTTAAGGTGCACATATGAAAGCAGGTATGTGTGTGCAGGTTGCATTATCAGCAGCAGTAGTCTAGCCTCCTGGCACACACCTGAAACTCTGATAAACACAGCCTACTCCACAATAGAGAAATACTTGTATACTCCTTATCAGCTGCCACAACACCATCAGATAAGAAAGGCAGCAATAAATGTCTGAGTGCCTGCGTTGGAGATTGTGTGCCCAGAAAATGTGTACACAAACAACACTGTTTGATTTTTTTTTTTAAATGACTATATAACTGGTTGTGTGTGTGTTACATTTGCGAAAGAACACTAGACACCAGACACACTTAGATTGTGACTTTATCTGGAAAAGTGCCATATAGTCCCAAGAGTGCATGAAGGTCTACTGTAATAATTTTTCCTAGTAAGATAGACAGCAAATGTGGGCGAGTGTGCATGTGTGTGTGTGTGTGTGTGTGTGTGTGTGTGTGTGTATTTTGTCCGAGAAATATTTAAACTTTTACCCCCACACACAAAAGGTCAACAGCAGGCATGTATGGGTGGTCCTAATGGAAGAAATTGCCCCAGATACGCTATCAACTCAGAGCTGATTGCTAACTTGTGTCAGTTGGCAAATATGACTAAACCTCCATACACATTAAAAGAGGTAGAAGCTGAAAAAGCTGTTGTAAACAATATAAATTAAAATAAACGGCAACAATTATGCTATTATGTACTGCATTCTCTCTATGTGTATTCTTTATGTATTCATAGCTAGCCAGACAATATGTGATCTATACACCACTGGAGCAAATATGCATCAACAACAATTTCACTAGCTCAATATATTAGACAAACTTATAAGAGAATACCATTTAAAATTTATTAATGAATGACACATTGCACTTTTTAGCTGTTTATAGTTACATTTAATATTATAGATGTCTGCAAGACAAGTTAGCTCCTGTTATTGCTTATGTTATCACAGCTACAAACAGTTATTCCCTCACCTGCATCTCCTGTATTTTTTGTAAAAAAAAAAAAAAAAAAAAAATTGGAAAGCAAAAGGCTCCTCTGTCCTGAAGACTCTCCCATGTCAGAACTTAATGACTGTTAAAAAGTGCTGATAAACGAAGCCTCGTTCCATAAATGTTACATAAATATCTCCTTACAGATCATTACACATCACCACATCAACAATTATATGTTTTTCTTTGTTAAACTTCTAGTGTTTTTTAATTTTTTTTTTTTTTTTTTTTTTAAATCCAATGAATATTAGGCTTAGTTTATGTGGAGCATCTGCCATACAAGTCCCTGTGTATGAGCTGTTACTATAGAAACGATAATGTATTAGAACTAGCATATTATATTATATTATATTATATTATATTATATTATATTATATTATATTATATTATATTATATTATATTATTAATACTAAAATAAAGATTCTGAGCATTTAAAGATCTAATTCCTCTGACAGGCAACCACACTGATTGTCTAAAAGCATTTAATTGAATATGTAATAAATAAAATATAAAAATATGAAAATTATGACTGTCTTTATACCAACCTTTTGTATAGCCTACGTACTGTAACAAAAAATACTGTAAAATAAAGGCAACCATATTTACATTAAAAACTACATCTGAAGTCCTCAATTACTCTGTTGTCATGTCTACATAAAGTATGATCTTAGCAAGAAAAATATCTTGTGCATAGGCAAATTCAATGAATTCAATTTCTCCAAATATCCAATTATTAAGCCATTTTCATTTTTTAAAAACTCATTCTAAGCTTGAAATTGTCTTGCTTTTTGCTTATTATTTAGAAAGAAGCAAATTTATCTGCCAATAGAATAATACAGGATAGGATTGATAATCTTATATTTGTTATATAATAATCTTATAATGAGAAATATTAGGTAACTTTTCCTTTATTAAAAAATGTAAAAGTTATGATTGCATAACTGGTGTGAATGGCATGAATAGTCACTAAAAAACTAACTCAGTGTCTGAGGATAAATAATAGAGAACAGTGCGGGAATCCACACAGCTGAGTGCAAAAGTTTATATACCTTTAGTAGAAAATGACCTCCTTTTATAGCAACAAGACATTTAAATGCTCGCCCTTTGCCTTTAACCACCTCTAAACTCAGCTTTTGGATCATCTCAGTTGCAATATTCACCACCTGTCATATTTGTTATACCTCTGTCAGGTTTAAAGACTGCCTTATTTTGTCATATATTTTGTATTTCCGTCTTGGTTCAGGATACGCCAACATTTTACTTGACTATTTTTAAACTATTATTTTATGTGTAGAAAAAAAATCAAAATTTCACATTGGGGGTGCAAACTTTTGCACTCTACTGTAACATAAATGGCAATAAAGTGAGAATACCAAGCAAATGCCAGTGCTCGAAATTGCTTAACAAAAGTTTTACTGTTCTCTAAACAGTCCAAACTCCATTTCACACTCTCTTAGTTAAAATAGGATTTAATGTTATTACTGTGAAATACAATAGGTTAATAAAAATAATAAAAATAAAGGAGAGTTGATTAGGTGTGAATGTGTCATAGCAAGCATTCCTGCACTAGCCTGTGTAAAGCTAAATCAGATGGCAGGAGTGGTGATTATATAACCTGGCTTTCACTGTACACAGTAAAGCCCAGTTCAGTTTAGCCACTTTTTGGATTCATCTGCACACATCTCTCCTTATTTTAGTTCTCTCTCTCTCTCTCTCTCTCTCTCTCTCGCTGTCTCTCTGTGTTTCTCTGCAGGTCTCTCTCTCCCTTTATTGCTACACCCATTCTGTACAGTGCACTACATTTTACTCTATACTTATAGTTAACCACAAGGCTCTCATACACTGCTCTTTGGAGAGGCTGCCTTGGCCGCCATACCTCACTGCTCATGTGTGTGTGTGCAAACATCGCACAGCAGGCCAGGAAAATAATTTTAGATGGTGGAAGACTTTACTAGATCCTTATAATTTTGAAGAAATGCAGTAGACTATAGTATGGCATTTTGTTTTGATATGAAGTTTCATTGTGACGTTTTTGGACTATCTATCTATCTATCTATCTATAAACCTCTTATTGCTTCTTATTGTTTGATTAATACTTGTTATCCAATATAAAGTTATAGACCTTCTGGTGATGGTATAATGAAAGGAGTGAAACATAACAGAGTATGCTGTTATAGGAAAATAATCAATAATGGGGTGATGTGATGCAGCCTGATACAACGCAGAGTTACTATTACCACCCTGAAGTTGATTATATTCCAGTAACAGCACATTTATTTAATTTATTAAATGTTTTTTAAATGTTCCCCTATTTTCTACCCACCAGCCAGCTCTCCCCTATCACACAACAGCTAGCAACTGGGGAACACGTGCTTCCTCCGAGACACATGAAACTAGCCAACCACATCTTTTGGAACTGCTGCTCATACAGCATCACAGGGCAGTGTAACACATTCAGAGGAAAGTGCTATCTACCCTCTTCCGCATTCCGCAGACATGCATGATTGCATGGCTGCAATATATGGATGACAGCGGCATCATTGGGATTTGAACTCGCAATCTTCTGATGCTTGGCTGAATGCTTTTCTGTTTTCTGAAGCCCCACTGCATGCATCCTACCCATTTATAATTACATTTAATATTGTGGAACATCCACAAGACAACTTAGTGTCCACCATACAAGTAAGTTGTTACTATAGAAACAACATATTAGAGCGAACCCTGTGATTTGCCCTACAGTCAGAGCTGTGTTGTTTCAGAAAAGTTGCTTTCAGAATGTTCTATTGTCTCTATCTGAAAGACTCTGAGATGTGAGAACTCCACCACAACAAAGCCTGTACTCAATGAGGCCCCTGATTATTTATGTGTGTGTGTGAGTGTGTGAGAGTGTGTGTGTGTGTGTGCGTGCACGCACATGTTTGAGGGCGTTTCTGCAAGTAAACACCTCTCCAGCTGTTGAAACCATCCCATCACATCTGGATGAAGGTGATCAGGGGATTTTTACACCCATTACTGCAGGTGATATGACACACTGTCCTTGTCTACTGATATAGGAACAGGTTTCTCATAAATAGTTAAATCTAGTATGCAGGAGGGGGGCATGGTGGCTTAGTGGTTAGCACTGCTGCCTCGCACCTCCTGGGTTGATCTGAATCCCGTCTCCGCCCTGTGTGTGTGGAGTTTGCATGTTCTCCCCGTGCTTCGGGGCTTTCTTCCGTGTACTCTGGTTTCCTCCCCCAGTCCAAATACATGCATCTCTAAATTGTCCGTAGTGTGTGTGTGTGTGTGTGTGTGTGTGAGTGTGCCCCATCCAGGGTGTCCCCTGCCTTGTGCCCCGAGTCCCCTGGGATAGGCTCCAGGCTCCCCGCGACCCTGTGTAGGATAAGCGATACAGAGAACGGATGGATGGATGGATGGATGGATAGTATGCAGGAATAAAACAACACACAAAACAACCATTGTTCACTAACTCCTGAATTTCCATGTTCCACATTCACATTAGGTGCTTCTTGCCTTTTAGGTTACAAAGCACAAGCAATAAATAGGAATACAAATGCAATTGGGTGGATGTGAGTGGATTCACAAACCACAAATAATTACAAATGAGGTTAAATTGGAGCTAATGTCAGGCTGATAGCACTACATTACTACATTACTCCATTGTTAAGTAGACAAATCAGGAATGAGGGCTCTTTCCATTTGTGTTTGCAGCATTGTGTTGCTGGTAAAGATCTAACATTTTGCTGCTTTGATTGTGATTACTCCTTTTTATGAATGTTATTTTTATATCAAGAGTATGAAATCTTATAAACATTGATCTGATTTTAAATGTAAATGGTTTTTTTTTGACATGTTAACAGATTCTTTTGTAATTTTTAGAGCCCTGTGCTGCCTGGAGCGGACCTGCATGTGAAATAAAAAACAGCCAACCTTCCTCGTCCTCCAGTCAACCCAAGCTGCAATGCTGAATCTCTCAATAGTTCTATCTATCTATCTATCTATCTATCTATCTATCTATCTATCTATCTATCTATCTATCTATCTATCTGTCTGTCTGTCTGTCTTTAATCTTGTATAATTTGACTTGAATTGGGTTTTGAACAAAATTATGGGAAGTCCTTGAGTAGATGAGTTGCCACATCATTAATCATGCTTTCGACCATGTGTGGAAGTAATGCAGCATGACCGCAGTAATATTAAACATGCCACATTTTCACTCCTCTTGCTTTACTCACTGGTAACAACTTTGATTTCCAAAGTGGTTTCATAGCAGATGGATATTTGACACAATTTGACCCAAGCATAAATTGAACCTGTCATAAATTGACCTCTCTGGTATCACAAAATGACCTATGTCAGGAATAAAACACAATGGAGCATGCTGTTCTAGGAAAATAATCCACAACTAGGTGGCGTGATGCTTTTATCACCCTGAAGTGGATTATTTTTCTATAACAGCATATCCCAAAGTGTTTTATTCCTCAGCAATTAACCAACAATTCCAATGTTCAATTTATAAATGAATACCATGCCATGCTTTTTTGTCATTTATTGCTACATTTAATGATAAGTTAATTCCTGTTATCACCAACATTAGAGCAGCTGTAAACAGTTGTTCCCTCACTGGTTGTTCTCTCTCCTGAAGTCTTTGTCTTGAAATAATGCTTAAGAAATGTTACTTATCACATTATTGCTGTTAAAGAATATTAATCAACACATTTTGACCAATCGGATTTGAGAATTCAGCAGCACTGTGTGAGTGTGTGTGTGTGTGTGTGTGTGTGTAAGGGAATACAGTAACATTTATAACATTCCTGGTGGTATGTGGAACTGCTTTGATCTAACAACCATGTGGTTTAGTTAATTATTATGCTTTGAACTTTCTTAATCACCATTTTCTCTGCAATCATAGAGTCCTTTCTGAACTGTAAGTATTGAAGGAATCTCAAGTCGTGTTTGATTTCAGCTCAATCCTGAAGATCTTCTACCTCATTATTAAGAATCATGACATGATGTGGTTTGTATTAGTCATCTAGCATGTGCATCAAAGAGTCTGGGCACAGTTACATAGCGTTGTTTTTAGTCTGGCCTCAGGCACCACTGAGTCTGGGCCATAATGACACCTGTCTCATAGCGTTAATTAGAGAGGAGAAGGCACTCTGTGTCTGTGTGAGACAGATAGACACAGAGAAGACGTTTACGGACAGTTTGGAGACCATCCCTACTGAGCTGTTGACCTTAGTGACAGGTGTCTCTCTCTACATATTGCACTGTGTGAGTATGTGTGTGTCAGCGGTGACAGCCGTTTAAGCTGGCATATGGCTACTAAGTTAAGGAAAGTACCAATCATAAAAATACCTTAGATATCATTTCACTTCTACTGTTGTTCATGGCATAACTCGCAGTTTTGTTTTGTTTTTGTTTTTTGTTTTTTTTACCATAAAATGGTTCAGTTCACTTCAGTGCTAGAAATATCAGTCACCTAATACTTTTTTCCATTTAAAAAATATTGTTAGTGCTGTTTAAAATTCTGTTTCTAACTTAACTAGTGATGAATGCAACTGAGATTACTCATGACACATTATTATGATAGAAATGGTAGCAATTCAATTTAAAATATCACAACAAACAGTTATCAAATAATCTTATCGGTTTAAAAGCTATTCCATCCTAACTATTGTCAAAAGTCCAGGGTCCCTGGTTCGATCCTGCTCTTGAGTTACTGTCTGTGTGGAGTTTCGCAATGTTTTCCTATGTGGGTCTGTGTGGGTTTCGTCTGGGTTCTCTGGTTTCCTCCCACAAGCATACTGAAGATGAATTAATGTTTTTCTCCTAACCAGCAGCAAATGTTACTGATCTTATACCAACATGGATAGAAAAAACACACTGGATAACAGTTGAGCTTTTAAATCTGTAACTATTTGTTTCTATTATAACTAGTGACAAATTCGAAGAAGAAATCTAACTAGCTACCTAGTTAGACCTTCAACATTGTTATGGTAATATTTCGTCCCATCCACAGTGTATTCTCACCTCGTTGCTCCAGATCCAGGGACTGAGCATTCACAGCTTCAGGATGAAGTGGTTACTGAAAATGAATGAAAAACGAATGAATATCTGTTTACTGAAATAGCCTAACAAGTGACACTTAATTAAAAAATATTGACTTTAAAAATATTCTATTCAGAACAGTTCTAGCAATAACACAGTCTTCTGAATACCCTGTTACAGAGCTTGTCTACTCTATATATGGCAAATAAACCTAAACATTCTGAGGATCGCAGGGCTCAGTGGAGTTTAATATATGGCTAGACTTTGCACTTTATTTTGCTGCAAGTTCCAGCAAAGAACCTGACCGTTTTATAGTTATACACTCCTGAGCAGAAAAAAAAGGCCAAAATGGCAAATTAAGCTTTTTAATGGTCTTAACAACAAACCATTGGTCAGAAAATGAGCAAGAATGAAACAAATGCACTCGGAGAGCTCCTGTGCCTCCATTAACTCATTTACTTTTGCTGCAGTGAACTGTTTGGGGAAAAGCTAGAAACAGGGAAATTCACTTATATAGTCTTCTTGCACACAAAGGTAAAATCTTGATAATGATTAAAGTGACTGATGTAAAATTCAAACTAACACATGTCTGGGTGTACAAAAATATCTTCTGGGATTTTTTTTTGAAAAGATTAGTCATTATTTGGTGATCTGCCACACCTGATGCAGACCTCATCAAGAGCCACAAGACTTAAACATTTAGAGAAATCGAAGGGAAAAACTATCCTATACTAAGCTCCTTTTTCTATTTGTTTAATTCTTGCTAGCTTCCTGACCACTGATTTGTTGTTCAGACCATTAAAAGCTTAATATTTTGCTATATTTTTTTCTTTTTTTTCACCCAGGAGTCTGTGTGTATGTGTATGTATGCTACACTAGAGTTCAAATATTACTAGGAATAACATGACCTTCTAACACTTTAAACTACAGTGTAAAATACTTTCAAACTCCTGCACAAAAACAGTCCTAATTAGCTACAAATAGGAGGGGCGTGGCTTGGAGGTGGGCGTGGCCCCGGATCAAAATGGGAGGTGTCCGCTGGAGTATAGTAACCTTGTGCACCAGAAGCGCACGAGCCAGAAGCGCAGTAGGACACAAATAGGGTCACATCCATGCATGCAGTATACATGCTGCTGTTATTAATGCATAGTTGTGAGGTTTTGCTGGAAGGAGCCGTGGACATGGGACACTGTTCTGCCAGAGGAGGAGTGATGAAAGAGGCAGATGCAGGACAGTCAGGGTTCTTGTCAGGGTTCTTCTCATAGCTTTCCTGTCAGCACTTTGCCCTTTTGGCTTTACGGCATGATTCCAGCATTAGCTCTTGAGAAGGACAGCTACCCATGGGATGTTGGGCGACAAGGTTTATCCTGCATCTGAAAGTGTTCTTCACCATGATTATTTTGCTCACCTATGTGTTCTACTGTCTGACCGGATCCTGCGATTTCACGCCGCTTCCGCTGCACGAGCGCAGAGCAACTTTAACGCAAGTTCCTCAGGACCGGAACGCGTCTCTCCAGCGAGGCTTTCCGGCGCGAGTCCCTGAACAAGACGCGAGACCTCTTTCCGGGGACGTTTCCAACCTCTCGGTATCCGACAGCTTCGGGACTAAAGAGTTTCCTCAGGCCATCATTATCGGTGTGAAGAAGGGCGGCACGCGCGCGCTGCTCGAGTTCCTGCGCGTGCATCCCGACGTGCGAGCTGTGGGCGCAGAGCCGCACTTCTTCGACAGGTTCTACGATAAAGGACTCGAGTGGTACAGGTGAGTTCTCATCTGCTGCATCACTGTGCAAATCCTCCCTGCTGAAAAACAATCAAAACCAAACAAATGCAACCATCACAGACATTCTAACGGTTTCCACTACAAATACCATTACAACCCATCAGCTAACCATTAAAACCATTACCATTACTGGTCCTTAATGCTCTCCACTAGACATAACATGCCACCAGTGGACCAATAGAAGGCAACAAATGACCAGTAGAGACCCACAGGGACCATTACAGTTTCTGTTCAAACTAATACAATTCCCATTATAACCATTAAAACCATTACAAATTCTATCAGGGTTTCTATTGTTTTTTTTCTGTCTTTCTTTTTTTCAGAAGTGCTGTTTTCTAGCCTAATATCCTATGATTTATTTGCAAATAACATTCAGTTCATTCTGGTCTTCCATTCCACTTCTGGATTCATACTGACTTTGGGCAAAATAATAATTTGAAATGAGCAAACTTAAATACATTTATGTTTTCTGGCAAACAGTAAAGACACACAACACCACTTCTCATGCCTGAGGATGCTCCTGCTGTCAGGTGTGTGTAATCAGGTGTGAGCGCAAATAAAAAAGCAGTAATGTAAAAGAATGAATTTATTTTATTTTTGTAAAAAAAAGAAAAAAAAAAAAACCTGATATTTAACCTTTTTTTGTAATCTGTTTTATTCTCAGGGCAAAATGACCTGAAGGTAACATGTGCCATATAAATAGGTGAATGAGAGTGCAAAAAGTAAATAAATGAGCAAAGCACATAAAGTTACATGTTAAATTTTTTTTTTTAGTATGGTTTCACTTTTGACCAGTTTTGACCCCCGACAGAACGCAAGGGTTAATAAGGGTTAATGTTTCTCCCCACAATCTAAAAGTGAAAACTAGGATCTTTCATAAACCATTCATTTGTTCTGTTGGTGGGACAAACCAAAGAACTCATAACAGATTCAGCAGGAACAATTTGTTTCTAGAGTGCATACATTTATTAGAATTTGTAATAAATTATATTTTACTTTAATTTAATATAGATAAATTTGTATTAGTTGTACAAAGTCAACTAGGCATGCTTAACATAAAAAGAACAAGCTAAAAAAAAAATAAAAGTTAAAACCACGTAGATGAAACTGATATCACAAAACACATTCATGTAACATTCATTACCCATATAGCCAAGGTCCATAATATTTTATTTTTGACAAAAGAATATTGCATTGGATTTTACAAATTGGAAAACAAAATCGATATGCCGTGTCTCAGAGTGTGGAGGAGGAAAAACAACGCAGAGGCGGTCAGGGGAACTCTGTAGCGTTTTACCAATGATGCAGTGTTGTTGTGATCGCACTGTGAAACTTGTAAGGTTGAAAACATTCAACAATGGGTACAAATGAGAAGATATTATAGTCATATTGTTTCAAAACCCAGCCATAAGGATTCATTTCATTTGTGCGTTCAGCTGAATAGAAGAATCACACAATAACAGCAGAGCTGGATGCATAACCCAAGGTCAATAGTTCAGAAGGAAATCAACTACCTACAAGGAACGTGCTACTGGATATTTCCAATAAAAGTGGAGAAACTGAGAGATCTACCACTATATTCATCAGTGCTATGTTTCATTTGGAAGCCATGAAAGAAAGTTACTATAGATGTTTTAACCAAGCTCCATTTAGAGGTAGGCAGTTTGTCCCAGAAAAGGTGGAGACTTGTCAAACTTCTTTAAGGAAACATGTGGATTAGTCATGTATGGCACTAATGGACAGTCTAGGACTTACAAAGTAAAGGGTGGTTGCATGAATGACATAGAAAACTTATCCTTTCTTCAGAACTTGGTGACATCACCAGTGGTGTTGGGGCAGATTACAGAGGAACCTACACTAGACACATCAGATTGGGATCTGCATGCTTCTGGTTACAAATGGCTTCCCGAGTCAGTTGGTTACACTGGAATGGCTGAAAATATTTAATGTTAAATGGTGGTAAAAAGAAAAACCCCTAAAACTACATCATCCACTGTGTTTAAAAGCAAGCAGAAACCACTTACTTGTCTCCGGGAATGACTGGTAGCCTCTGCTAATTATTAAATGTATCTCTCTTTGATGACCATGTAATTATTCCAGCAAATCTATAATTTGGTACGTACGCCTAAATTTGTGCAATGGCTGCTCCAGATGTTTGCCAAGCTCTAGTCTTGTAGCATCAGTTTTGGTCCAGTCTGGTAGTGCACCGTCAACCTTCTGTTTAGAAACATGAAGACTAATGTTGTTGACCACTAATGGACTGTTTAAGACTTACAGAAAAAGTGTGTTTGAATGGATATGACATAACCCATCCTGTCTTCAGAGCTTAGTGACATCACCCTTCTTCAGTGAAGCATTGGCAGATTACAGAGGAACCTGTGGTAGATTATCCTTGTTGGGATCTGTGGGTTTTGTGGCTCTGTTAGTGAGTCACTCTATGACTTCCGATTTGGTGGATAAAATTTGGTGCTAATTAGATGCAAGCAGAGCTCTATAACTAACTACAAGGTCCATTGTGTTTCAAAACATGTGCTTGTCTCTAGGAGTGATGAGAAGCCAGTGCTAATGCTACATTCAACTTAATGGAAATGTGAAGCCTGAACTTGCAATCATGTCATTTTCAATGGAAGCTAAATGAAAGTGTGTTTTGTTAGCAACAAGCTAGCCAACTAACGTTAGTGATCAGCAGTTCATGACGTATTTGCTTACTCAAAACAGCAAACTGTCTGGTTATAGATTGTTATAGATGTAACCAACTAATGTGACTATGTTGATTGATCTAAAATAAATACTACTATAAACTCTTTTAAAGTAGTGATGCAATGTTATATTTAATGCTGATGGTGTGAGCAGCCATATTGACATGACATTAAAGGCTGAACTCGGGGTTGAAGAGACTTTCCAGATTTCCTGAGTAGGAATTCCAAGTTGTTTTTCCTAGTCTGAGGTTGGAAATTCCAAGTCACAAGCTTTATTCGAAAGTAGCAGAACTACTTGATGTTAGCTCCAAGTTAGCTTGATGACCAAGTAAGTCAACAAATTTATAATATGACAGGTAAACAAAAAATTGTGCATTGTCTACTAAGAAAGATCTACAGCAAAAAGTGTGTTTGCTTTGACACGAAACACTCATCCTTTCTTCAGAATTGGTGTAGTCACCATCGTTGAGTAGAGAAGTGTGCCAGATTACAGAGGAGCCTGAGGTAGAGCCTTCTTGTTGGGATCTGTGCTTGTGGTTTTGGTAGCAAGTCAATCTATTACTTCCAAATAGCTCAAAAAGTTCCTTCAAGAGTGATGGGTATGCTAACTACTTCACATGTTCTCTTGCTGATGATGGACGTTCTCCAACACATCTATAATTTATCAGGGAAGCTGGAATATGTGCAATGCCTGCTCTGTACTTTTGAACCAAGGTCTAATAGCAGCAGTTTGAGTCTGAGGGCAAAAACGTTTAGAGTCATGGATATGACATATAACAAACCTCACCCTTTCTTCAGAAATTGTTGACATCATCCTCATTCAATGGCGCGGTGGTAGATTAAGGAGGAACCCGAGGTAGATGCTTCAGATTGGAATCTGCGTGCTTGTGGTTGGTTTTGTGAATCACTCTATTACTGTGAGACATGCTACGGCTCATACCACATCTTATAAATACTTTCTAAATGGCTGGAAAGGTTTTAGTGTTAGAGTTTCATTCAGAACCCTACAAGTATGATCAAAAAACGTTTAAGAGCGAAGGTCCATAATGTTTTAATTTTCTTATATAGCTAGACTGTTTTGGAAAGTCTAAAGAAAGTGTTTCTCTAAAACCACAGCAATTTGGCAACAATTACGTATTTATTCATTAAAGACTGACACCTCATACTTTTTAGCAGTTTATAGGAACGTTTAATGTTGTGGGAAGTCTGCAAAACAAGTTAGTTCCTGTTATCACTTATTTTATAACAGCTGTAAACAGCCATTCCCTCACTAGCCTTTTTTTTCTCTTGCTTAGAGATAATAAGAGAAACAAAACGCAGATTGTCATGTTACCGAGAAATCAGAAAGTGCAAAGTCCTCTGTCCTGAAGACTTTCCCATGGCATCAAGCTGACACTGACACTGACACTGGAGACTCCTTCCTTGAATGTTAAATAGTCCCCTTGCAGAAACCTCACTGTATTAAAGATTATACTTTTTTTTTGTTAATAGCTACTTTTAAATTTCTTTATAATTTGTTTTAGATTATATGGAGAATCTGCCATGCAGGTCCCTGTGAATTAGCCGTTACTATAGAAACACTAATGTATTAAAAGGAGTGCATTAATATAAACCTGTGATTTAGCTGGCAACCAATCAGATTCAAGAATTTAACAGCGCTGTGGTATAATGTATTTTTGCATACATAGTAGGGCTGTTAGTATGTATATCGCATGTTTATGACGGTGTTGATTAAACAGTGGTGTTTTTTTTTTTTTTTTTTTTTTGTAGTGTGCACTTTGTCTAGTTGTTTTTGCTTTGTTTCCTCATTTCCCATCTGCTCTGATGCTTGCTTATGACTATTTCCCAGCACAAATGAATAATGTAGGCTAGAGAGAATGACCGCTTTGTGTATAGCTGGTCTTACAGCATAATCTAACACTGAATTCATTTCTAATCCAACAGTCCTGATCTGGGTAATGAGGTATAGGCTACTTATTATCTCGATCTGTTGTGTTAGAATGGGATTGATCTCTTTGGGAAAGTAGGTCTACAGGAACAGGGTTAGTGAACACTGATCTAGTACACCAACTTTACAAGGAGACAACTGTAGTGTAGGCCGGGACTCTGCTTTAGTGCTTCCAGGCAAAATAATGCTTTCTTGGAAGTAATCAGAATTTATTGCAGTTTTGGAAGTAATCATAATTTATGTGGTGTTAGATGTTTTATGTATGTAGACGGTGGTTTTAATATCCACTCTGTTACAGTGTACAGGTAGTCAGGAAAGAAAATATGGAACTAAATGACCTAAAATTGGGGGATGTTTCTCTGTAGTTAAATTGTTCTTTGGTAAATGTTTGGTTCTGGCTTATAGGGAGATGCTCTGTATGGACATTTCCACTCAAGTGTACAGCACAACAACAACAACAAAAAAAGAATCACACATTTATTCTTAAGCAAGTTAATCTAGACAGCTTTATTTCTTCATTCTTACCTTTGTTCTGGATGATCCCAGTTAGGTGTGTGCTCAGTGTTTGTGTGTCATTGATCTTTGTCCCTTGTCACTCTGGTCAGTTCATTAATATCACTTGCCAATAACATCCACAGCTTAGAGCACTCTCTCATTGGCAAGACATTCAGTCTGCTGCCAATAAAAAGACTGTTTATTGACCTCTCTCTCTCTCTCTCTCTCTCTCTCTCTTTCTTTCTCTCTCTCTCTCTTGCTAGCAGTGTCTCGAAGGAACAAGACTGACATACACCTGGATTGATAGGGATATGAATATTCAGACTGGCCTGCGAGTATTATTTAGTCATGTTCATGAACAGAGTTTGGAATTGTGGAAACTGGCTTGTATATTTTTCTTTCTGGTAGAATGACCTTGTGTAAGAGTGCCTCACATACACACACACACACACACACACACACACATACACACATACAGTATGTCATCACTGCTTGTGTGGGGACCATAACCAGATGCCAGACCTGTCAACACCAATGAGATTGTGTATATGTGTGTGTGTGTGTGTGTGTGTATGGACGAGTGTTTAGTGACAAGTCAGGTGTTGAGTTTGCCAGCTGGAAACTGAGGCTAAAGCTGATGAAAGTCTAAAAGGATAAAGGAAGTAGTTGCTGTGTGTGCGTGTGTGTGTGTGTGTGGTTGGGTGTGTGTTTGGAATTAAACGCCCATTTTTTTTCACACATTATCACATATTGCAAATCTACCTTTACAGTAAAAGAAGCAAATGGCTGTATTTGTCACAAGATACTTCCAGATTAGTTTCTGTCAATGTGACTGTGGTGCTCTTGAACCATGGCAGTAAAACTACTTTATGTTTTCATGACTCCATAAATTCCCAGCTGGTGTGAACGTTATCTCCAAATCGATTCCATGTGAGCTTCAGCTGCTCATGGATCCCTCCCTACCTGACTTTATTACGCTGTTGTCTGGCGGGAGGTAATTAACCTGCGAGATGCTCAGCGCTGTAGCGTGTATCAGATGTTGATACTGTTTACAAAGCTGTTAGCTGGATTGCTATAAATTAATACAGTTTGAGTTTGATGTGTCCTGTTCTGTTCATTCAGCTGAAATTGTACTTGAAATATTAGTCTCCAAAATTTCAAGTATAAAAAATATATAAAACATTACAATTTTTCACTTAATTAGGGTAAAACACTGCAAGTGAACAGGGTAATTTTTTAAAACAACAGATATCACCGAAAACCGTGCAAATTAATTACTGATATTCTGATATACTGATGTATAAGTATTTTTATACTTAATGAAAACAAAAAAATCCCTAGGAAGATACACATCAGAGAAAGAATTTTTTTTATTGAAATGTTTGTTGGAAAATATTTTTTTTATTGTTTAATCAAGAAAATTCCACTCTTATAAAATTGTATGTATTTTTCAGTATAAAATCTAACATTAATTTTTACAATTATCAACATTTTCATTTCATTTCATAAATGCATCTGAATCTACATAAAACTTTCCAGAGTTTCCACTATAGTCAGTGTAGTTTATAAAGTTTATAATGGAAATTGACATGTATACCATAATGACAGATAACTTTACATACAATATACTGTATATATCAGGAAAATAATTTTTTAGGGATATATGACATGATGTGGCAAGCTTAAGCTTTTGTCAAAGTTTGTCTTATTGCACTGGTCAGGAATGGACAAAAACATTAAACAAACGAGAAGACATGTTTAACTAATTTAAAAATCAGAAATGATTGATGTCATTGCTTCTTTTTTGTCATTTTCTACATGTTCTACCTGTTAGATCATCATTATACAGTACATATTAATTATACATATTCACACACATGCGTTTTAAACCCACTGACAGGTTAATGCAACGATTTCCCTGCCCCAGACAATATTCATTCCCATCTTCCATTTTACGACACGACTATTCATAAGCAGCGTTTATAAAGAGTTTTCACCAATTCAGGATTGTAGCTATTTACATATATTTACACAGCACTCACAATATTACATTTCTATTTTCTTATCATGATTGTAGATTAGTTGTTATGGAAGGTGACGTGATTCAATGCCGATTGATGAATATAGATTTTCAGTGGGGAGAAAAACCTACAGTCAAACCAAGAGATCAATGTTTTGACACATCATTAGTTAACTATCCTTCACACCGAATGATGGCTCATCGTATTACAATACGCAAGGTGACTGAAATGTCGTAAGTGCTGATATAAGCATGCGATGAATATTCTTCATGGGTAAGCACTAGAAAGAATAGCATGTCGATTCCGGGTGAAGTATCGACATAAACTGATGTAAAATCAACAGTGATGTATGAAACTGCTGGTGAAATGGATTGCTGAAAAGCCATTAGAATGCATCAGGCCCTAACAATGGTTTGGCTTAAGTTGGTTCGCACAAAATAATATACTTCAAATATATCATATATCATATATATATCAAATATGATTTATTTATTACTTTCAAGCATACATGTTATCTGGCTTCTTTTACTCTTTATTATTAATCCTGCAATTCTATCACACAGACTGTTTCAACTGTATTTGTATTGTGTTAAAATTTTTGGGTATGTCCTTGTAGATTCAGACTATTGATCGCCAGAAAGAGACCCTGGTCACTAACGTAAAATTCATCATTGACTGATCAGGTTTATGGATGCTGAGGTGGAAAAAAAAACGATTATTTTCATTCGTTCTGTCTCCCCATCAGAGCTCAGAGATAGATGACTTGTCAATACTAACCTTCAGACTCGATCACATTCATATACCAGCCAAGCAAATTTCACTGAGCGCTGGTACAATCAGTTATCATTAAATTAGTGTTGGGTTATAAAGATTATTATAATTAAGCAGTATAAGCAAAAGCATATAAAAATAGTTGTATGCTGTCATCACAAAGGGTAGTTTTACAATGAGACTCGAAGTTAGCTTTTGAAAGTAAACGCTAGAATTCTTGTCTAGTATTCATTACAATCAAGACTTCGTCATAGTCATTATTCTTGATGGCTCATGTGGTGTAGTCTTGGTGCTTGAGGCATTAGCTGTATTGTAAGTGTACATCAGTTTTGGGCGTGACCTAACATGAATGCTAAGTTGACTAACACTATTTAGAACAATGCAGTCAAAATATAACACACATCCTCAACAAATCCATCTGAATGCAGAAACACAATACATTAGCTCAAGTGTCCAAGCATGAATAAGGTCAAAGTGGGGTCAGCGTTATCTGGACGCAGGTGGGCTAATGCTAAAGAAACCTGTGTGGCCAGTTCACTGAACTCACCTGTGTTGAACAGGGTCCGTTATCAGTGATTAGTCTACTGTGACTGTGATAGAAAAATAACATGGAAGTTAACCAGTAATGGCAACTATAGTAGAGTATGTGTAAAATACATTATCAAGTATTCTGGTATTTAATACAAAAGAACCAAAATGTTAAAGTGCCAAAATAAACTACAATTCCTACAAGTTCCTCTTTCAGCTGCTCCAGTTAAGGGTCACCAACGGTGGATCATTGGTCCGCGGATTTGATTTGGCACAGTTTGTACACCGGATGCCCTTCCTGACGCAACCCTCCCCAATTTTATCTGGGCTTGGGACCGGCACTGAGAGCGCACTGTCGCATGCAACCCCAGTGGTTGGGGTTGGTTCCCTGGCCAGGAATCGAGCTCGGGCTGCACCGGTGAGAGCGCTGTGGCCTAACCACTAGTCCTCCAGGGACCCTCATAAGAATACACTACAATACTGCACCTAAATATAATGTCAGTTAAGTTGTTAAAGCTAATTTTTAGAGTTCTGCTGGATGATAGCTAACACTAACACTAACTATCCTTCAGAAAACATGCTGGTAGTAACCACTATCCATTATTCTGTTTCTTTTTGAATATTACTAATAATCAACATGGCTGCGCACAGCATCATTAGTAAACAAAGTAGTACTTCTTACCTTTAAATGAGTTATAGGGTATACACAGGTATTTGCTTTAGATTAATCAACATTCAAACATATTTGCTTGTTAAATCTATAACACTGACTGTACAGTTCACTGTTATATACTTCACTCATCAGAGTTAGCTGGCTAGTTTGTTGCTAATAAAAGACAAACATGGTGGCGTCCATGTTTTTTTTCCTACACTACTTTGTACCTCGAGTGACGTCATTCCGCATCCTGACTTAGCATTTATAGGATCATATTATAATTATAAGATCATAGGATATTATCAATCTTTTAAACATTTTTAACAATTACTTTTTAATTTAAACATCAGTAATAACAGTTATATAATAACAGTTTTTTGCAACATGCAACAAGTTAGCTAACACGTTGATACCTCTGCATTTCCTCCCTGACTGATTCTAGAAGTTTCTGTGCTGTTCATGAGCTCTTTTTGGTGCTAGACAAAACCCAGCTCTGGCATGACTCAAAACCCTCACCGGAATAAATTATTTCCTGTATTTCTGTAATACAAAAGCATTTTCATACCAATTCTTCTTCTATGACCATGATATATTTGTACACATTTCAGCACATATTTCAAATATATGTATCAGAAACACTGCCCAGCCCAGGCTAAAATTGTAGGCGGTCATCTGTAATTGCTAACTGTAACTGGAGCGTAGATAATAGCCATTGACAAGTTTAATGTGATGTGCCAAGCCCACACACACTTTTCTTCATTTCTTTCATTGTACCATTGTTCGAATGCATGACTAAAGAGGAAAAGGACGTAGAGAAGGGCCCTTGCTCTCTGGAACGCACCTGCGTGAACTGTACTGTACTGTAAGTCTGCGAGAAAAGTGCTTAGCTTGCTTTGTGCTTGTAATTAAGTTTATGATGTGGTCATGGCTTTATTTGGAAAATTTACTGTCGAAGGCAAAATTCCCTCATGAAGATTGATTTATACTTCATGATTTATACTCTGTATCTGGATACATCAGTGTGTGGCTTGTCGCTTATTCATAAAGAAATGTCCGACGTCTAGCTAATGAATAAGGTGGTGTTGAGTGTAGAGGAATTTCATCCCTGCTTTAAGTAGCTGATCTTCATTTTATGGCTGTTCTGTTCTTTAATGAACACCTTATATTTTGGAAGTTTGGTATTGCTCAAAGGGAAACGCAAGGAAACGTCTGGGATGAAAAATTCATATTACATTAACTGTAATATTCAGTAGATGATGGTATCTGTATGGAACTTCACATATTCAAAGAGGGGGAATTAAATAACATGTATTACCTATTGTTGTTGGTGTTGTTTTGACAGCTATACTATCTATACTGCCATACCATAATATTCATGACTTCCTGGAGCAATGATTACACTGGAATACTGTCCCGTGACTGCGTCATTCCTTATTTATAACATTGCCTTGTCCTTATTTGTCAAGTAGCGTACTTAAAGGAAAAGTCCACCCTGAAGCACACTGAATATTTTAGATATTAATATTTATGATGTGCTTCGTGATTCTGGTGCTAATTAGTTTATTGGTGCTGTGTTTTCATTATTCCTGTGAAAAGTTTGCTGTTGCCTGCTGCTCTCGCATCACAGGGGGACTTTGTTATTGCTGGCGCACTTACAATGGTGTTTAGCAAGAGGAAACATTTAAACATAATGGTCAGGTTTTGCAAGAGCAAGAGCATTTCACTTAACTCACTGACTATTACCCAGCGATGTTCAACTTCATATTAATGAGAAATTCAACATAGACGTTCCAGAATGTGATCTAGCTATATAGTGCAGTGGTACTGATTTATGGCAGAGACTCAGCTTAGCTAGTTAGTGATCTTTGAGATGATGAGCGCTCTGGTGTTGATGGCAGTATTAGCAGGAAAGGTGTGGAAGTTTTGGAAGCTGATCTGTTTGTGCACAGGGTACAGATGATGAGGTGAGAGAGCTGGACAGACTAAAAGACTAAAGCGCTGCTGCATCGCTCTCATCGCTCTGTATCACAGGTAGAAATGAAGCAAGGGCTCAGTCCCTTCAGTCCCCTCAGTCCACTTTCATCAGGTAGCCAAATGGCGTAATGTAGGAAATGTCACGCCAATGCAGGAATCCACCAGAAACTCCACTTCCCAGAATACATCATGGTACTCTGGTGTTTGATCTCACCTTGCTTCCTGGTTTTTATATTTTGGATTGTGCCCTTGTATTACTCTCTGCTGATCGCCTGACATCTTGCCTGTTCCTGTTAACGAGTTTGCGGCACGTTTTGGATTAGTTTGCTAGTGTTAATAAAATTCTAAACTGCAGTTGCGTCCGTCTCCAACTCTGTCGCATGACATGTAACTGTTAGCCAAAGTGAAAACAGACCAACATTTTGACAGATGTTTAGACTAAAAAAGGCAATTCAGACTTTTATTCCGAAATACACTTTATGGCCAAAAGTTTGTGGACACCTGACCATCACACCCATATGTGTCTTCCCCAAACTTTACCACAAAATTGGAAGCACACAACCTTATAGAATGTCTTTATATGCTGTAGCATTACAGTTACTCTTCACTGGAACTAAGAGGCCCAAACCTGTTCCAGCATGACAATGCCCCTGTGCACAAAGCGAAATTAATGAAGACTTGGTTTGAGTATCAGAAGGTTGGAGTATCAGAACTCGAGTGTCCTGCACAGAGCCCTGACCTCAACCCCACTGAACACCTTTGAGATGAACTAGAACTCCAACTGCACACCAGACCTCCTCACCCAACAACAGTACCTGATTTCACTAATGCTATTGTGGCTGAATGAACACAAATCTCCACAGCCATGTTCCAAAATCTAGTGGAAAGCCTTCCCAGAAGAGTGGAGGTTATTATAACAGCAAAAAGGGACTAAATCTGGAATGGGATGTTCCAAAAGCACATATGATTGTTATGATCATTGTTTATGTCCACAAACTTTTGGCCATATAGTGTCTATCTTGGATGCCAGTGAAGATCACATGTTAATTATAAAGATTCATTCAGGGTGGATTTTTTCCCTTTAAGCTACAATAGACTTGTTTTTTCATCAGAAAGTGTGAATTTTTAGGAGTGAATTAGGAGTCGTCTTCTTCTTCTTCTTCTTCTTCTTCTTCTTCTTCTTCTCTCTCTCTCTCTCTGTGTTTTTGTGCTTTTTTGCCCATGTGCCTTTCCCCTATATATATTTTTCACAAAGATTGTATACACACATGCATGCTCACAGACACACACACACACACATGCACAGCAGAACACATTTTTTCGAAACAGCTGGACACAGACGTGTTTCTGGCTGATGTTTTCCAAGGACGAGAAATCTCTTAGGGTGGGCTGTTTAACCACGTCCCGAGAAGCAGTTTCCTTCAGTCCAGTTCTACTATTTCATTAAGGCATCACAGGGTCAGTTAGGAATTCTAGGAATTCTGTGTGCTCTATGTTCACTCATTTATACTGGCAGAAAGTCTTACAAATAGGAGAATTGCGGATTAATTCTGTCTGTAATGCCATAGTGTTTGTTTTGTACATTTCACATATACCGTATTCTTCACATCTGTTCAAACAAAAATACATCAGATGTCCAGTGTTTGTTGAAAATAAGCTAATTTAGGGCTTCGGGCAAAAAGCGGAAATGAAAATGAGCCAGGAGTGACAGAACATCCTTCCGTCTAATTAGCCTGTAGAAATTACTAATACGGATGTTAACTTCCTGTTTATCTCTTTTTGATCATTAAAGAGAAAAGCCTTGCTGGGTTTTACAAAGAAAGACTGTGAACAAGATTATGTAACATGGTAGCAGTGATTGTTATCAGATGGTGAGATGTCACAACGTTGACCCGGGGAGGAGGAAGTGGTAAGTTTTTAAGCCTAACTCCGGGTGTTTTCCTCTGTCTTGTGAAGTTATCTGGGTCTGTAGTCAAAAATGCAAATTGAGTGATAACCCCTGTCCCTCCGCCACACACACTCGAGTTCAGAGAAGCTGTAGAGTAGAACTGCAGCTGGTAGCTACTGATTTTCTCATAAGATAGCAAAGACAGGAGGTAATTAGTGAGACATATATAACACACACACACTAGCAGAATACACACTATCCCACTGTCATTTGGTATATTGTTTATAATTTATCCCTGTGTTATGCAGTGATGTCAATCTTAGTATATTTTAGTCATCTAAACCCCTCATATATTTCTTCTAAGTATGCCTTTTCAAACTCCCTACTTCCATTTAGTTGAGTGTAAAGTGCACACACACATACACACACATACACACACACACACACACACACACACACACGGCACTGTCATTAGCGCTGAGGTAGTGTCTTCCATGAACTGATGACACAGACCCTAAGGCTTGTATTTAAGGGCTAATGCCATGTTTATATTGCAGCCTTATAATCACTTTAATCTGCTTCCCAAGATTTATCCATCCCAGATTATTAATTCTTTGGCCTTTTAAACCATGTGTGCTCATAACTAAACACGCTAATAAACAAAGCCATCCTCCTCATACATGTTTGCTTAGTTTTTATGGCAGTTGCTTGTTGCATTTCCAGCTGACTCTTAATTGCATCTCCCAGTCTCTAGAAGCTTCCATTTGCCTCTGTAATGACAAGCCTGTGTCCTCCAAAGTACATTTACAGTGCACTTAGGCTGATACCATGTTTACATGAGCTGCTTTAAAGGCTTTTTGGGTGGTTTCTCAACAGATAATGAAGGAGAGTGTGGATAATTGAGAGGGTTCTGATGGTGGGAACCCGTCTTAGTGAGTAGTGTCCCAAATGACATGGCAGTGAGGGTATGTTTCCCCAGTGCTCTAATTTTTCTGAGAAAGACTAGACTATAAGATAGCTGTGTTGTTTGGCTTCGTGGAAGAACGGAACCTTGCTATCATAAGTTTCTGTCTTGGTTAGATAGAACCTTTTAGGTAATGAAAGGCTAAAGAGGCTTGATATTAATTATTGGTAATTGATAGCGCAGTGATACTGAATTCTCAAATCAGAAAGTGTGGATTCATTTCTAGAACAGCAGCGCTGACAGTAGTTCTGGCTGCAACATAAATGATGGGTTTACATTAATGATATACTGTATGTTACTGTTTTTATATACAGGGACTTATAAGGTGGCACTCCACACGATCTAAGGCTAATAAAAAAAAGATTTAAAAAAAGAAAATGTTATTTAACAAAAAAAAGAGTAATTGTTGATATGGTTCAATTTTCTGCTAGAAGTTTATGTAACATTATTATTATGAAGGAGATGTCAGTGTCAGTGTTTCCTTCACCTTCCAGTCACCTTCCATAACATTAAAACTTGTAATAATTAGCACATTGCTGTGGTATAAGAGGAATAACACTTTGGGCTATGCTGTTACTGGAAAATAATCAATGTTGGAGTGGTGTGATAAAGCCCTATACAGTTATTCCCAATGTGTGTTACTTATAAAAATACTCGCTAATGAAGATGTGAGAAATGGTATCTTAAGAATTTCATAATTTCAATTAGATCAGTAGAGATTTGCATAGGTAGTTAATTCCTAAACTAAAAATCTTACTCCAAAATGCAGTTATTATATCAAAAGCTATGTTTCCTCTACCATCTTCCTCTCTATTCCCAGCCGGTTCCTATCTGAAGCCCATTACTTCCAGATGTGGCACAAGACCACTGGGGAGCATCAGACACTCAGGGGTGTGTCGTCTGGATCAGTTCCTCTGACAAAAAAAAAAAGAAAGAAAATAAAGTAAAAATAACTAGGCTAGTTTTGCCAGATGCACTTCAAGCCCAGCATTTTTCGCACAAGTGCCAGTGATACGAGATCTGAGAAGCTCCTGTTTAAAGAATCACTCAGTGATCGACTATGACTCTTCTGGGCATTCCTGTTCAATGGTCCAGCCAAAATTGGACCACAATTATCTTGAACTGAGATTTTGCAGATGGTGAGGATCAGTTGTAATCGGCATTATGGGTAGAATAGATGGACAGACTATGTTAAATCTAGTGCTGCCTACATGTGTGGATGTGTATCATGCTTTACTATCTTTGTGGGCAAATGCTATCCCTGGAATTATGGGAAAATATGAAAAGGCATGGAAGTTTGGGGATATTTGTGGTGGAAAAGTGTATTATTTAAACACATGTCTTTGTGTTTATGAGTGTTGGGGTAATAGAGCAGGTGGGCAGTCAGTGTGTAAATAATCCAGACTTCATCATATAAGTCAAAATTAAAAAAAAAAAAAAAAAACCTATAGTTAACCCAAAGAAGCAAGAAGGAGCAACTTCAAGTCAAGTCAAGTGAGCTTTTATTGTCATTCCTCTATATAGCTTGTATACATTGGAACAAAATGCCGTTTCTTCAGGACCATGGTGCAACACATAACAGTACACAAGACTACATAAAGTGCAAATACACAACAGTGTCAGACGAGTCCAAGACAATTAATACACTGTAAATTATTGTGTGATGTAGCAGCACAAGTGTAGCAGCAAAAACGACTTCTATACTATAAAAGTGTCTGATGTAGTGTTGTGAAGAGCGGTGTGCTGTGCTACTGAGTCATACTGCGTTAGGTGTTTGACTAGCCCAGCATTGGGAGGCAACAGGGTATTGAGTAATCTGACTGCCTCAGGGAAGAAAGTGTTGCGGAGTTATTTATTATTTATTGCGGAACCTGTTCTGCTTTCTGTCAAATTTCCAGTAGCTGTATTCATTTAATACATTTAAAACATTACTGTTACCTGGTTTTAACCAAATGATCCCTGTATTGTTAGCCAATACCCACCTATTAGTTTGCTAAGTCTTCTCTGTCACATGAATACACTTGGAAGAGTGCGATAACTGTCCTGTATACAAGAGCTAACCTGGGATTTGTTAGCATCACCTTCCAGAATCCTTCCTACCCTGAGAACATGGCTGATTTTGGTCTTATGGCCTCCTAGTTGGGACAGTGTCACGATTCAAACTTGCAAACTCTCAAGGAGAGGCAGTTGTGCCAGTAAGTCTAGAACTGTTGATTAGCGCTGTATTTTAAGAGGCTAATTTAGTCAGACTACTGTCCACTCTTAGTCTGCTACTCATTAACTGCACATTCATTGTGCAAGGCCACATACTTGGCTGCTGGCTAGCAAACAGAGCGCTATCTGACAGCCAGGCTTCATGCTGGTACTCACATCTGTGCAGCTTTGCCCTGAGGCTAGCATTATTGACCCGCATACTAACCGCTAATGCTACACTAGGTGTGATCAAAACAAACAGCACAGTTGCTAGCCATCTTATCACTCCAGCAGCTGGAGATGCTTCTCGATAAACAACAGTGATGCTTATAACGTAAAAGGACTAACGAAATTAGTGTAGAATAAAAGGTTATTTAGCGAAGGTGGACCAGGCTGGCAGAGGATTTTTATCTTTTTAGCTTTGAAGATGAAGAGGTGAGACGGGTGAGTGCGTGGGCCTTTTTCCAGAGCTGGCAGAGCGTCTGAACTATTCGCTGATTACATGCTAGCTCTCCCCAATGTAAACACGATGTCAACGGACAAGGCAAGCACCACTATGGCTTCCATTAGCTTGATTACACTGAATTAAACACACACTTAGACATGTGTATGCACACACAGCCAAACAGTGCTAGCACTCGAGAAACTGGGCAGAGAACAAAAAAATGAACCCATTAATTCTGAGAGAAACTAAACGTTCTGCTTGCCTCCATGCTCATATTATAACATCAGAACATTTACCAATTTTGTGTGCGATCTTCAGAAAATCTGATCACATTATTATTACGTGGATATTGTTGGCAATTGTAAATAACAGATCCTGATTTTTGGAAGACATCATTGTTTTTTGAAAGATAATTAGCTAGCTTACTCAGTTATATTAGATAGAAAGCTAGCCAGAAAATTCCAACCTGAGTTGCAGTTGAGGAACTGTAGTAGGGTGCATCTCAATCAGCTCCCTAGCTCCCTAGGTCGTGAATCAGAATATCGTGTGTACGTGTTCCGGCTCACTACACATTGGGACAATGATGACTCAATTTCCGGCAACATGACTACGTACTCACGTTGTAAAATGTCACCACTGGCATTTATCTACAACAGGGAGGAACAATATCTTTCTGATATTATATGTCATATAAATTTGTTAGCTTAATCACATTTCTCTCGTTTCTTCATTCGCGTTTCTCTCATGGTACTTCAAGCAGGATCGTAGGCTAGCTAGTGGATTTTTTTCAATCATTAAACACTTAAAAGTCATTACTCTTAAACAAACCATATATAGAACGTCAAATAAAGTTCAAAATTGATCGAAGTAATCATTTGAGAGCCACAACAATGAAAACAAGCTACTTACATTCGTAGACGAGAATTCGTCCTCCATTTTTTTCGGGCTGAGAGGCTTTAGAAGATATGACGTCATCTCCAGTAAGGGAACATAGTATGCATCGATGGTTTTTGCAGTGCACTGTGGGAGCAAGTGAGCAAATGATCCAGCGCACTGGATGGACTGGACCCTTAAAATGGCCGACTCCCTGATCAGTGCCCTGACTACTGAACTAGGGAGCTGATTGAGATGCACTCGTAGTTACGGAGTTGAATAAAGTTAGGTTCTATGAATTGTTGTGTGTGCTGTTTGCTGTTATATAAAATCTATTTTCCATAATTTTCCAGGAGGCTTGGGTTTTTTCCAGTGTTTTTTGGGGGAATAGTTGTGGGTTTCACATTTAATTAAAAATAAACCTCATCCTATTTAGACCATGTCCACTTCCAGATACAGATATTGAGCAATAAACAGATACAGATACAGATACATATATAGACCATAGATAGCCTATGGTCCATAGGCTACGAAGGACTGTATCTTCCAGCTAAGTTGATGCCTAGCATTAGTGTTTATCTTGTGATCATGTGGTCTGTCACTGTGATATCTGAGTACTGATCTATGGTCTATGATACCTGTGCTAACTTTACATGCAATGAAGCTAAATGGAGGTTCACATTGAAATATTCTATATGAACCTTGTGCCAAATGACACGCTGGTTAATCACAGAGCTGGAAACATAGAAAGAAAAGAAAGAGGAGACTGCTTACCACAACCAGAGTGCCTGCCCAGACAAACCAGAAGCTAATCTGCCACACATGCTCACGATGGAAATAATGAGACACGGTTGCACACGTGACAATGGAACAAAACATTTCTTTGCATAAATAGCATCAACAGGGTTTATATGGTTTTAAAGTAATATTCCTGAAGTAAGTTACATGGTGGCTAGTAGTCATACATTGCTTAGGATACATGCAAAAAATTTCACTTAGAGACATTTGTTTGTTTTTTTTAAAATAGTGATAGTGGAAAAGAGAGAAAAAGAAGGAAAAAGGGAAATGATGATATTAGCTTTTTTCAATCCGTGTAGGAGGTCCATGGTCTTAGTAGCACTTAGAGAGCTTAGTGGCTCTGAGTAGAAGTTTTAGCTCTGTGCTGAGAACAGTTTCCAGTCCTCTGATGACAGCCAGGATTGTCATAAGAGACAAAGCACAACTCGAATTAGTGCAGATGGGGACTTGGAAAGATCATTAGAAGTCCTTTGTAGGAAACCCCACAGGAAATTACTGCTAAGAGATTTCTGAGGTTTTGAGGTTTGCTCTTTAAACCAACCAGACATTTCATTTGTAGCTGCTCATTCTCGCCGACCTTCATATCACAAGACTGGCATTTTAATGAAGGAAATATTCATGTTTCTGTCATTTCAAGGCTTTGGGTTATTAAAAGAAGAACTATGGGTGGGCTTAATCAGAAAGATTATTGTTAGATATTTATTATTAGGAGGGAAATGAATATTTTTGGAAATGCAAAACACACTGCAAAAGTTTGACTGTTGTAATCATTCTCAAGGCTGGCTCCCCAAATGTGTGGTCAAATGTAGCTTAGACAAATAAAAATCTCTATAAAGCATCTTTGCTGAAAACCATGTAAATAGTTTTGCATATCAGTTTATAGCAGCAATAAACACTAAAACTACAACAAAACAAAAAAAGTCCTAATGTCTGTGTTTTCATTCATTTTTAATTCCGAAATAAAAATGGGAAAACAAGAAAAGAGCGTTTTATTTTATTTTTGTTTTTCTTGGCACACTGTAAAATAATTCATCTTTTTTTAAAGAATAAAATATTGACAAATTTTTAAAGGTTTCTACTTGTTTCACCTAGAAAACTAGAAATCAAATATAGAATAGTTGGCTATTCTGCAGGCTCTGGTTAAGGTGTGTAATATAGAGATGTATTCTTTTTTTTTTATGAAAGATATGATAAAAATAGGATCAGCATATGCAAACATTTATTTTTAGGTGATTCAAATATTTTATAAAAAATTTTATCCCCAAAATGAATCAGAAATGATGCAAAATAAGCTAAATGTTTTTTGAATATCTCGTTTGCGTGTAATTTTTTAAAATTTTGAAATCAAAACACAAATTAATGCAACATACACAGATCCTGTAAGGGCCTTAATTCATTTTTTAAGGTGAAAATCAGGGTGTTAAACGATAAAGATCCCAGTCTGAATTTTTGACACAAGGAATAGCAGATTTTTGGTAAATCTGTTTTATTAAATTATATGATATTTTTCATGTTAGGTTGTATTCTTACACCTTTTTCTGGTTTGAGACTGATAGCTAACAGATTCTGTTCTGAATTTGAATGTTGTAGAAATCTAATGCCTCGTACACTGGAGGGACAGATCACGATGGAGAAGACCCCCAGCTACTTTGTGACACGAGAAGCCCCTTGTCGTATCTTCAGCATGAACCACAACACTAAACTGATCGTGGTAGTGCGGGATCCAGTCACTCGGGCTGTCTCTGACTACACACAGACTCTCTCCAAAAACCCAGGGCTTCCCTCCTTCCAGAACCTGGTCTTCAAAAACTCCAGCACGGGCCTGATTGATACATCATGGAGCGCCGTGCGGATTGGAATCTACTCCAAGCACCTGGAGAACTGGCTCCGGTACTTTCCGCTCTCACGCTTGCTGTTCGTGAGCGGGGAGAGGCTTGTAACAGACCCAGCGAGCGAGATGGCACGAGTGCAGGACTTCCTGGGCTTGAAGAGGCTAGTCACCAACAAGCACTTCTACTTCAACCAGACTAAAGGCTTCCCATGTTTAAAGAAGCCAGAGGGGAGCAGCAGGCCGAGGTGTCTCGGCAAATCAAAAGGCAGAGCTCATCCTCACATCCCATCTGATGTGCTGTACAAGCTCAGGGACTTTTACAGACCCTTCAATCTGAAGTTTTATCAGATGACAGGCCAGGATTTTGGCTGGGAATGAAAGTTATCCAGAGCTCAGTGGTAAAGGCTCCTAGAATTGCCACTGATACTGGTGAACCTTTAAGAAGGCCCTTAACTCTCACACACTTCAGGGGGTTGTACAAGAGCAGACTCTGAGCCCTGACCCCCCAAAGCTCATAATGGACAAAACGCCAACAATTTTCCCTTGGGAATGCTTAACATATAAATATTAAAGTGCTGGGTGTAGCAGCTGTTTCTTCTTGTTTGATTCAGTGATTATAATGTCAACACCATGCCAAAAGCTATTAATTTTTTGAATGTTTATTATGACTATTAAGTTGTTATTGCAGTACGAGCATTCAAAATGGTTGTACTTAGCATACAGTTGACTTGTATTAGACACAGGAGACAAGATGCAGCAGTCTGCTTGCTCTTTTAAGTTAGTTTTTTTTTTTAAATAAACACTAAAAATCAAATCACCCACTCATCTTTTCATCTCAGCAGCGAACACCTGAACCATTTCTCCCCAAATCTTTATTTAAATTCTTTTTTTAAGGACAGAAAGATGTAACTCGAGCTCTTATGTGTAGTAGCTTACTAGTTTATCCTTACTAGTTTATCCTAAACATGGAGTCAGTCAGATTGCATTCCAGTTTAAGAATGAAATTTCATTGTGTCCAAAGATTACTGTACAACTCATGATGTTTGGAGTGATCTCTTCAGTAACTGGATGGTAATGCTAGCAGATAATGCTTTCCCACATTGTGAAGTGTTGCAACCTGGGATTGAAATTGACTAAATTGGGATTATATGTCATGAATCTAAACAGAATAGCCCATAATTTTGAAGTGTTTGTTTGGGTAGAGGTGGCGGGGGCGCGGGGGGGTTGGGGGGTTGGGGGGTACTGTCTGGGGGACATGGTGGTGGTAGCATCATGTTGAAAGTTACCCTTGGCCTCTCTGTTGCTTCTTCTCTGAGTAATGCCCTCTTTACCCGGTCACTGACTTTTGGTAGATGGCCTCCTCTAGGAGTCATGGTTGTGCCATATATTTAAATTTTTACATAATAGACTAAATGGTACTGCATGGGATGTTCGAAGTTTGGGATATGTTTTATGGCCTAACCTTGAACTTTTTTTGACTTGTTTTGATAATCTTCATGACGCTGTTTGTTTAGGTATGTTCTCTAATAAACTCTGGGGTGTTCCAGGAACAGGTGTATTTATATTGAGGACACTTTAATTGTACACAGGTCAGCTCCATTCAAATAATATGTGTCTTCTGATGGTAACTGATTGCACCAGAACTAATTTAGGGGTTTCACAGCAATATTTATGCACGCACAACAATTTTGCTAACTATATTGACTTCCCACCACTTCAATTTTATGGGCTATTTTGTGTAGAATCATGGCACATATTCACAGCTGAGTCCAGTTCCAGGTTGTAACACTACAAAATGTGGAATTGGTCAAGGGGGTGAATACTTATGCTAGCCACTGTAGGTCAGAAACTTACAATCTAAGAATTTACTTTCTAAAATGTACCATTTATATGTGTTCATTTAACCTGATTTCATGATTAATCAAGATTAAAAAGTTGAAATTTTGAAAGTTAATCACTAGATAAAAGCTATACACGGAGAACTGCCCTAAAGCCAGTCTCTTTAAATGGTTTAATACATAAAATCACATAAACCTCTATTCGACACTATGGAGAATACATTTCTTTTAGAATTTTTTTTCTGAATTTCCTCTGAACTTCTATAATTACCTTGATGCTCTAAGAGTTGTGTTCATTTCACTAATGCATGGACAATTTTTTTTTTTCTACAGACCATTGCTTTCTTATTTTACTGTCAGATAAAAAGAAATGGACAAAGCCATTTTGCTGCTATTCAAGGTTTAATATTTGTTAATGCTTTATTAATTTAATGTCCACTTTTTAATATCTCTTGAGTGCTCAACCACGTCCTAGTTTTTATTGCATTAAATATTCCATTACTCCATTTGTTGCCATTTGTACGTCTCTAAATGTGATTCTGCAGTCTTCCTCGAATTAGTATGCAGATGTAAAAGCAGTTATGCAGTATGCAGAGGTATTGAGTCATAATGCAAAAATATATCAGATGAATCATTTTTTATGATGATCTTTTATAAAGAGCAATAAATACCACACTTTATTTACCAGATTAAAACACATTAAAACATCAGGAACAATTGGTAATCTTTTAAAATTAAATTTAATCCTTATATATCACATTGTTTCAGATATTGATAAGAAATTGACTATAGTACAGATACTGTTATCCCTTCATTTTTACAATACGGACCATCAGAATATAATTTAAGCTTGTTTTATTTAAGCACATTTGTTATTTATATGATATTTCCAACATACAGTTGTGTGCAATTAAACAGATTTTCTTCTGATTTTATTTCAATATTTACACTAACTATTGATAAAAAAATGTTCTGGAATTTAATTTATGCTATATATGATGCAAGATGCTAATAGATTTTGTTCCAATAAATATATCTGTCGTTTAAGTTATTACACAAATGATTTATTCCATTTGTGTGTGTTTTTAATTTCTTTAAATAGACATAGTATAATGTTCATCTTGTTTACATTCTATTCTTGGATCTTTCTGCATGCTGAGTTATTTTAGGAGAGAGAGCGAAAGCATGCTGAAGGTGCATATCAGTGCATCGGGAGCTAAATTTGTAGTTAATGTGGTGAGACAAAGCTCTCCGAGGTGTGAGCAATCAATTTGCGGGGGTGTCGCTGGAGACCTTTGGCGTGGCAGTCTTTGACCTGTGAGCTCTTAGACATCTCCCCATGCTGTCATATTAAAGCGCTTACCGCCGGAGAGGTTGTCTTTCCTGTCCGTGCATTCGTTTTACACATCCACCAAGGCCTCATTGAACGACGGGGAAATGCCGTGATCAATAACTGCCTGCTTTAGTTTATGGTTCCAACGCCTGATCCCTACATTCATCCTGTCTCTGTGGCATCATGATTTAACCTGGGTCAAGTAGAGGCCACTTCCACATCGATAAAATATGATTTAACTGTCTTTGGTTAATATAGAACTGAAAGTATGTTCAAATGAAGACGTTAATAGCATAGAGGGGTTGGTGTCTTCGACTTAACAGTATGATACATTTCCTCATATTCCTACATAATTCTATTTTCTTTAAAAGAGCTTGATTTGGATGATGGCAAGTACTGCTAAACCCAGTATTCAATAAAGGAAACCTAAAAATGCTCTTTCTTAGATATTAGATATTGAAAAATTCAAGGAAAAAAATCCTTCACAAAGAATTTCTCACAAAGCGTCACTCTCTCTTTCTGTGTCTCTGATGAAAGGGATTAGAGGAATGTCTTTGAGGGAGTTCCTCTTGTGAAGTTCTCTTTGTGTCCCCCTCCTCTTTGCTAGACTCTGAAAGCTGAGATGCCGTCCCATACTGACTGGATGCATTCAGACCCGACAGTATTCATATGCAAAAAAGCCAGAGTTCGAGATTCCTTGTATGATTATATGCATTGTATAATGATATACATGTATGTGTGAGTTTGTGTGTTTACATTTACATTTACATTTATTGATTTAGCAGACGCTTTTTTATCCAAAGCAACTTACAGGTAAATACGATACTACGCGTCTGTTCTCTTGATGCTTCATTTCAAGGTAAGTATTTTTTTAGAATTAATAAAACAAAAATGGGTCAAATTATATCTCCTCATCTCAGAACATAGTTTTAAGAAAGACCATTTAGGTCCATAACTTTTTATTCCCAGAATGTTTCCAAAGCCACTATATTAGAATAAATGTTGATGTTGGAATTGTTTTATTTGTCAGAACAACCTACAGTGGGAAATGCTATCCCTGTGGATTTAAGAAGTTTCAACCAATGTCATTGATTTTTTTCCACTTTGTCTCCTTTTTTGGCTCTAGAAGAGGATTAAAGGAATGTCGAAATCCCTCTTTTGGATTATGGCACTTCTATTTTTTGGCACAAAAAGACTGGTGAACCATAAAGCAAGGGTCAAGCATCAATACAAATCTGCTGAAGAAGGCACTGAATACCAGTGTTCACTTATGCATGATGTTGCTTACTAGTGTTACTAGTGTTACTAGTGTTACTAGTGTTAACCTCTTTTTGGAAGTTTCAAAAGACAAGGCATCTGAATAAAACAAGCAGTGATGACTGTTCACAGCAATCAGCATTAAAAATGTGGCTAATATTTTTTTATTAATTGATGATCATGGCTTTGTTTCCTAAAAACATGCAAATATATATACATATCTAATTATAGTATATATAGATAATCCAGTATAGATTCCTGAAGCTAAATACCTTATTTTTTAACCAAATCTTAACTTTAAACTTAGCAGTGTAGAATGAAAAAAATAAAATAAAATAAAAAATAAAGAAGAAGAAGAAGAAAAAAAGATTATTGAGTTAGGAAATTTTATTCAGTGTTTTATTCAGAGCTACTGTGAGTGGCCCTGAAAGTTATGTAATAGTAATTCTCAATTCACACTCAGGTGTGTCAGGTCCAAATTGGTGAGAAATTTAATTGCATACATAATAAGCTAGCTCGGAAACCTAAAAAATATCATCATGTCTCAAATTTAGGCGTGAAAGAATTCTAATGGTGACAGGCAGGAGCCGGCAACCAATCAGGGGAGAGAAATAAACAAAACAAACAGCAGTGACTTCACACTGCAAAAGATTATATATATATATATATATATATATATATATATATATATATATATATATATATAAGCATATCTTGAATATAGGCAATATTTCTCTTTATTTCTATTTTTTCTATTTTTATTTCTATTTTTTCTATTTTTCTATTTTTACTCAGTTCAAGAAATTGTCTTATTCTATTGGCAGATAATTTTGCTTCTTTCAAGTGTTTTTTTTCTAGAAAGAAGCAAATGTATTGAGAAATAGCCTTAATGGTATTATGTTTGTTATATAACAATCTGATAATGAGAAATATTAGATAACTTATTCAAGATAGCTTCACCTACTACTGATACAAGCCATTTATTTGTCTGGTGAATGATTTATCCACAATGTGGAATTTGTATCATTACTCAGTTGTCAGAGAACTCATGATAGCTGGCTGGGGAATAACAGGATGTGTTTGTGTTTGACTCTGTATTTTTCTATTTTACAATTGGTTATACAGGACAAGATTGAGTCATCTGGGCTGTCTGCTCCCCTAGTGTGTATAAGTATTGCTCTGTGTTTTTAGCTAGCATGCAAACTGATTTTAACACGACCAGAGAACAAAATACACAGATAAATTGAAAGTAGACTACATGGAGAATAAAGGTAATAAAACGGTAAAATGGTAGTAAAAATACACACACTGGAAGCGACCAGATGTGATAGTTTTGTTCTCTATACTGTATTTTATATAGCTAGCTAGAGTTAGTGGGGTAGTTCACGCCTGTCAGTGTCAGAGATTCACATCATTACTATTTACCTGATAGTGTAGTATTATGTGGTTTGGGATACAACCCTGAAATCTCTCTGAAACAATTCCTTCCTTCCTTTTTGCTATTCAAAAATGTTCCATCCAACCAAATGACATTTTTTGAATGTTATATATATTCATATTATTCATATTATATATATCCAATTTTATATATTTCACATATTTTTTCCAACTAAAAAACCCCACACAATTCAGGAGATGTTGTCATTGGGACAAACGTACATTTATTCGCTCTATCTCTTTCCAACAGACTGCAACAACTGCACGTCTTTTTCAGTCTCTCATTCTTCTACTCAAGAGACAATCTTGCTCCCTGTCTCCTTATCTCCCTTTCTCTCTCTGTGGGGGTCATATAGGATCACAGTAACCTCTAAGGTCAGGGGTGAAAGTGCATTCCACTCCCCCTTACCCTGATAGACATCTTGGCTCACATCCTCCCCTATACGCTATTCTCGGGACGCAGGAGAGCCACGGTTAGCGTGTGCACGTCAAGTCAAGTGACTATGTAAGCTAAATCTGATGAGTTATGTAATGGAGAGTTTTGATCAGGAATGATGGCTTCTGATTATAGTCACATGACATCCATACACTTTTTTACTCATAGTTTGGTGTTCTGGTAAGTAAGGACTGAAAAGATTTTTAAAAATCATCTTATATTACATTCTGTGATCCTTGATCTTAAGAACAACACTTTCACTCTGAGACATCAGTCCTGACCTGAGCATATGTGACAGCTGTTCACCTTTGACCCTGACACTTAGAGGTGTCAGGGTTAGTTAGCAAGAGCTGCCTGTCAGTCAGCACATTGTTCACGTCTATCTAACTCAGCCCTGCTGTCACACCTTCCTAAAGAATTTGTAAAATACAGATAAAGATTAAAAAAAGGTGCTTGTATTTTCCTCATAAAGAACTCCACACTGTTTCAAGACTTTTTCCGGACTGATTTTTTTTTTTATTTCACGTCTCTTTTAAGATGTTCTACTTTCTAAAGATCATTATCTGTACCATGAAATGTAATACGCATTAGGGAAGCTGTCTGGAAGAAGGAAATGTCTGAAGATAAGTGTTACTTGGATAACATCCATACTTTTTCTAAAACTTCTGAATTTTCATATTAGTCTAGATGTGAAAATTGTATTCTTTTCCAAATCCGTGAACAAACGCTGTAAGAACGTTAAGATTTGATGTATACTGTGGTGATACTGCTATGGAAATGACTGTTTTAACACAAAGGAGGAACACAAGGGCAAGAAACAAAACATCATTTAAACTTAATTTGTGTTCAATATCAGTACCATGTGTTTGCAACAAAGCACAATATGATTTCTTGTACCTCAGCACTGTCAAATTCTCAAACCTGATTGGTCAGAAGATGATTATTTTCTATAACAGCAGCTCTGACAGTAGTGGTGGCTGTAATTCAAATCACCGGTTTATATTAATGTGCTCATTCCAATACACTGTATCTTATCACTTCTATAGTTAGAATGTATAGAGGAAACTTCACATAATCTAAGCCTAATAATAAATCAATTTAAAAACAGAATAATGAATAATCATTCAAACGGTGAGGTTTTCTGCACTGCCAAAAATTACATCGTAGCAAGTGGAAACATCTTGAATATAGTCAAATTTATCTTGTATTTCCTATTATAAGTTTAGAATAAACCAAATGTAAACCTGTTTCTAGCCATTTTTTTACTCATTTTAATCCTGAAATAGTTCTATTGGCAGATAGCTTTGCTAAATTTAAGCATTTACTGTATTTCTAGAAAGAACCTAAAGCTTGAGCTTAGTCAAAATATCTAAAAATAGGTTTAATAATCTTATATTTGGTTCATGGTAATTTTATAAAAAGGGAATACAAATTCAGCAATACTGACTATATTCAGTATAATTTTACTTGCTAAGATGACATATTTTGGAGCGTGTAAGAAGATTTTATTTAACATTAATGGAAGAAGTCTCCGCTGTCAGCTCTTTGTAATGGTCAGTAGGTTTTCCACTACAGCAGAGTCTTCAGGACAGACGACATTGCACCATCTTGTTTCTTAGTAACCGACCAGCTGTGTTCTATCGTTTTTGTAACTTCAAGAGAGAGAAAAAAACATGAGGCTGGTGAGGGGACAAATATTTATTTATATATGATTGCCAGGTCAACCCAGTGTAGTGACTCCAGTTCCCAACATGCACTGCTGCCTCCAAACATGGCTGCCCTGGACTCCATTTCCCACAACACACACACACACACACACACACACACACACTACCTCGCTCTCAGTCACCAGACTTTTGATTGTGCACACCTGCATGCAATTACACACACTCACAGCCACCATATATAAGAGACTCTAATTCACAAGAACTTTGTGACGTACATGCTGGATTCCTTTGCGTCTTTGACGTTACTAAGCCTGTTTATTCTCTTCCTGATCTTTGCTGGTTTTAACCTTAACGTTGTTCTTTGTTTTTGCCCTTTTTCCCTACTCTCGGTCATCCTGTTTGTTGATCGCCTGACTTCTGCCTGTCCCTGGATTTTGATTATTGCTCTTGGTTTTTGGATTGTTTGCATGAGCTTTACTACCTGCAATTGCATCTGTCTCAGCTATCTTTACATGACCGAGATAACTGGAACTTGTACTCCTCATCACGTTTTATTCCTTACAAAAGCTCTAGTTAAAAGACAGAAGCCAATAACAGGCAAAGAATATCAGCTGTAGTTTGACAGGTCACAAGATCTCCTTAAAAACCAAAGCACAAGTGTTAGAGAATAGATGCTGGAACCCTGACAATCATCATAAGACACTTTAAGAATCTGAAGTGGAACTTCGTACATTTTCCAATGTTTTTCTGCATGAAGGTCATATGCTAGAACATGTGTCCAGATGTCAAACATCTTTAGAAGGACATTTTTTTTTCTTTCACATATAATATACGGTTACTTTCTGCAGGGCCTGTAATTAAACAATGTGTTGGCAAGGTTGAAAAATGCACTGTTTTGTTGGAAACATTTACACTCTATAATTAAGTAAAAAGCTGATCAAAAAAAAAAAAAAAGCCAATATCTGCTCTTGTTAGACTTCACCTATGAAATATTCTAATCTGGAGAATTTATGTGTGCTTGGTTTCTTAGTGCTCACTTTTATATTATGTTGGAAAGAAGCACAGAATGAAGGGTTTTTAATGAGAGGTTGGAGAGAGTGTGCAGACCATGTGCTGAGAAGTTTGGATCTCTGGTGCTGTCCTGTGTGGTGAGCTGGAATGAATGCAACACACAGAGTGGAAAAGAAATCCCAAAATGGTGAGAAACAGCTACCAAACTGACAAATCTCACTGATTAATTGCAGTTCAAAGAAACAGATTCGAATTATTGTCGATGGACTGGTAATCCAGAAAAATCCAGACCAGTTCCTACAACAGATCACTATTCATAACAATAAAAGTAATTGATGGGAGGGAAAGCAAAATGGAATGATAACAATGAGAATATTTGAAAGGTGGCAGCATTGAGGCTTTAAAACAGACACACCGTTTTTGTCAATTTGCCCTCTGTGACCCAAAGCCAGTGGTAAATACGCTTCTATAACCACTTCTAACCTTTGACCTTATATCATAAGCTCAGTTGTGTTCAAGAGCCTTGTCATGGGTGATAACAAGAGCCAAGAACGCAGACAATAGCATTATGGGACCGTTTCATGGCCGTGGGCGAGTACTTCTCACGTATGTGGGTGTGAAGAAACCACTTGTTCTTTGCTTACTTGCTAACCTACGCACTACACCATTCTAAATCAACAACAGCACTTTCATGTTTAGCTCCTCCTACATTGGTAATAGTCCATCATGAAGCATTAAGATCCAATACAACCTACATTTGCTTCTATAGTTACACAAACAAATAAAGAACTCATAAACTCCAGTTAATTTTTTTCCTTCATTTTCCTTTGAAACACAATAATGAAGACGGTAATATGTAACTGGCTATAATTAGCCATGAGCTGTAATTAGAAATTGGGGGAAATCCCTCCCTCACACACTCACCCACAGAATATCTAGTGTGCATGTGTGTGTGTCTTTGGTGACGGTTGTGGTTATGGTGAATAGTGTCATTCACTGAATGCATCATTCATAGCAATTTTCCTAAAAAAAAAAAAATAGAACCATATATACAGTATATGTGTATTATCAACAGTACTGTGCAAAATATCTTTGGTAAGACAAAATCTGTATTTTAAAAAAAAATCTAAAGGGTTCATTTGTTCCTTCTGACATGGTAGTCAAGACATGAATAATTTCCCACAGGAATTCATTTCAGAATCAGAAGTACCCCTAGAAAAAATAAGCACATACACAAACACCCATGCTCAAGACCTAATTTCATATAAACCAGCTTTAGAGAGATCTGAAAAGAAGTCTAGCAATATAGAGAGAAATAATATGACAAATTACCCAGAGCACAGAGGCCTTACATTAGGGGTGAAGAAGAGAATGCGATCATCAGTACACTCAATCATTCAAAGAATGGTTGATACACAGTGGTTATAAAAAGTCTACACACCCCTGTTAGAAATTGCAGGTTTTTGTGATGCAATAAATGAGACCCGGATAAATCATGTCAGATCTTTTTCCACCTTCGAAGTGATCTAACAACCAACAAAATTCAAGTAAAATCAAATAGAAACATTTTAGAAAAGAAAAAGAAAAAATGCCCAATAACCTTGTTACATAAGTGTGCACACCCCTTACTAATGCTTTGTTAATAATATAGTGTTTCACTCAGTCTTTTTGGGTACGAGTCTACCAACTTAGCACATCTTCATCTGGCAATTTTATTCAACTCTTCCTTGCAAAATGTATTAAATTGGATTCAAGGGTCTTATTTGTCATATACACAGTTATACATTGTACAACGTGTAGTAAAATGTTGATTGGTTGACACCAAGACTAGAATATAATGATTAAAAAGTATATGTATATGATCAAGTACAATAAAGAAGGAAAATGTCAAAAGAATGTAATGAAATAAAGAATATAATAAAATAGAGAAGCTGACTATGAGTTGGAGAGGAGGGAGTGGAATGAAATACCCTTCCATGGGCAAAGTGTAGTGGTGAGCAATGAGCAATGAGCAATGTGCAATGAGCTTAGTGCATTGCACATAGCCCTGTTCAAGTCATTCCACAAGTTTTCAGTAGGATTTAGATCAGGGCTCTGACTGAGCTATTCCAAAATGTTGATCTTCTTCTAAAGCCATTCCTTTGTTGATTTGTGCTTTGGATTGTTATTGTGCGGAAAGGTGAAATTTTCTTCATCTTCAGCTGTCTAATAGAGGCCTGCAGGTTTTGTAACAATAGATTGGTATTTGGAGCTATTCAATATTCCCTCTATTTCGACTAAAGCCCCAGTCACAACTGAAGAGAAGTACACATGCTATGGGCAGCATCATGCTATGGGTGCCATCGCAGCTTCGTTGTGGGAATGGTGTTCTTTGAGTGATAAGCTGTCTTGATTTTGGACCAAACATATCTTTTAGAATTATCCACAAAAAGTTCTACCTTGTCCATCTTGCCGTCCTACCCCATAGCCCAGACATGGGAAAAATACGGGAGATTCTTGTGAAATGCAGGGTGTGAAAAGTACTTGCCAGATATTCCTGCAGCTTCTTTAACATTACCGTAGGTCTCTTTGAAGCCTCCCTGGTAAGTTTTTGTCTTGTCCTTTTGTCTATTTTGGAGGGACATTCGGTTCTTGGTGATGTCACTGTGGTGCTCCATTTTCTCCACTTGTTGCTGATGGCCTTTACAATGTTCCATGGTACATCCAATGTTTTGAAAAGTCTTTTATACCCCTCTCCTGATCGATACCTTTCGACCATGAGATATCGTACATGCTTTGTAAGCTCTTTGCAGACCATGGCTTCAGCAGTCAGATAAAACCAAAATGATGTCAAGAAAATCCTACAGAAAGAGCTGGTCTTTATTTGGGGTTAATCAGAATCACTTCACTGATGATAGGTGTATGATAAGTACTTTTGAACGTGAGTTTGAATATGATTGGTTCATTCTGAGCACATGCCCCATTATAAAATGGTGTGCACACTTATGCAACTAGGTTTTTGTAAGTTTTTCCTTTTTCTTTTTTTTGTTTTTCGCTTGAATTTTGTTGGTTGCTATACCACAATAAAGGTGGGAAAAGAGCTTATTTTATTTATCTTTTATAAATAATATATTCATTATATTGTATATGATGGGGTTCTGGCTGCCCTGACCCTATGGAGGAGCCACAACTGCATAAACTGTATTCTGTCTGTCATTTGGAAATCACTTTGAATGCCTAATAATGCAGATAAAATTTCATAGTGGTTTTAGTTTGTAATTTCTTTTTAAAGAATTTCAAATCATTAAGCTTGAGCTGTAGGGCTTAGCCTAGAAATAATTTCTGTTGATGTTTTCATTCAACATTAAGGGCTCTAACTTCCTAAAGGGATTCTACTCAAAACCTCAAAAAGGGAAACCCCCTGCTGCTCGGTCCTACAATCTTAAATATAAAGCCGCCAGCAAATTTTCAAAAAAGGAACCACTGTATGTTTCCTAAAGAATGTGTTGACTGAATTTTGATGGTGCCACCGTGAGCTAAAAAATTCCACATTACCATTATGAGAAATGATGCGTGTGGTGGAAAATGATGATTCAGTTTACCATGTCAGCAGCGGCAACAACAACAACAAACAACAACAACATCAACAACAACAACGGTTAGAGAATCGTGGTCCAAAAGTTACAAAATTCTTAGGCGTCTATTACCAGAATGTAATTTTAAATACTGTAAACATTAACTAGCTTAGTCATTTATAAGAGCGAGCACACAAACAAAAAAGTACATTGCCATATGATTGGTGTATGTAATTTTTGTCATATTAGTCTGTTGTGACTTCTGAATGAATAAGTCACAATTTTGTCCCCTTTTTAGTTTAGTTTTAGTTTTTTGTTAGCAAAGCCAAGCACACAAAAATACATACCAAAGGGACCCATTGGTACTTTTTGTGACATAAAGAAAAGCAGTTTAACACCACAGTTGATCACAAAGAGATCTTTCAATCTATAGTAATCTGAAAACCTGTGGCTTACCATTGATCTTACAGGCACACACACACACGCACACACACACACACACACACACACACACACGCACGCACACACACTATAATACACAGTGATAAAGCATAAAGCGTATTCATATTTCTATGAAAAACCCATTTTAACGAGAGTGAATTCAATAGCACATGATTATAAAGACCACGTTTTCATTGGTCGATGCTAATAATAGGTTAAGGAATGAATGATGACCCTTTGATTTAAATCAAATGGTCTATTTAAAGCAGACTCTTTATGACCTTAATGTTCATTCTGCCTCTTCTGAATCTGTATGAAATACAGGGTGTGATGATATACCAGTGTGGCAGCACACAGTACACCATAATAAAGAAAGTTACAAGTGTTTTTATATGTGTTTATGTAATAACTAGTCTAATACAAACACACTAATGAACTAATTTGATAATTGAACTGCAATTATGCATGATTTTACATCATTTAATGTCCTTGTCTTTACTAATTACCCCGTTATCCCACTACTAGCTTCTAACTAGTTTTAATAATTGCAGAAAATTCATATATATTGGCAATAATATACATATAAGCTTCTTTTTAAGAAGTCAGCCAAACAAGAACCCAGCCCAGAAAAAGACACACGAGATGTAAAGCAGGTCAAACTTGGGTTAGTTCACCACCTAGTGGGTAAAATCTTACACAGCTTGTCCTGGGAACACTGGTTCAGTAACCACCTGGTGCTCTGGTGGCTAGCAGGGAAATCAGTGGTCTAGATGTTGCTGGACCACCATGTTCTCCAATGGACACCAACTTGTAGGTCCTGGACAGCTTCATTTATTGCAAAACACACAGAGAAGTGATGAAATGAGGAGCTCTTCAAATGACAAGATTCTGACAAACAGCAATTCTTGAGTAATAGCTTTGTAATGGTTTTATTGCGCTTGTGCTCGCCTCAGAGATTTGCTTTGTGACTGGTAAGATGAGGCACATGGATGATGTGCAGGCTCTAGCTCCTCTCTGTGGACAACCACAATCAAATTCAGGGTCACTACCGTTATGCATTTATATACAGTACCGTGCAAAAGTCTTAGGCGCATGCAAAGAAATGCTATAGAGCAAAGATGCCTTCAAAAATAATGAAACTAAATGTTACTACTTTAAAAAAATACTATAAAGAGCAGTAAACAGTAATAAATGAAACAAATTTGGTTGGATGATCCTTCACTTTAAAAAAAAAATAGTAGTCTCAGGTACAATTAGTGCAGTTTTATAAGGAAATGAGCTGTAAGTGTTACTGAGTGTCTTGCAGAAGCAGCCACAGTTCTTCTGGAGACTTTGACTGTTGCACTTGCTTCTTATTTTTGCAGCAAAACCCAGCAGCCTTCATTATGTTTTTTGTCTGAAAAGTGTCTCTTATGTAATCTGCTGCTTTCTTTACTGACATACAAACATTTTTCTGTAACATTTAATTTTGTTCCAAACTAATGTTTGGAAATCTAAAAAGTTTTTTTACCGAATCAATAATGTAGAAGTCATAAAATAAAACTCTATAACAAAGTTTGTACAAAAAAAAAAAAAAAAAAATAGGGTGCCTAACACTTTTGCACAGTGCTGTATGTTACGTAGTACCTATAACTCTATCCAAAGATAGCATGTATGATGAAAAAAAGCAGTGGCCCTGAAACAGAGATTTGTGAAATTCTTAATAAATAAATAATGTTCACGCTTCCTAGTGATGATAACATGTAGGAAAAAAAACACATAAACGATTATTATTAATTATTAACTTAATATATAATAATTTAGATAAATAATTCTAATAACTGTGCACCATAAATGAGAGAAAATAAATAGATGAAAAGGGATAAAGGACACATTAATATCAAATTATATGAATAAACTTTTTAAACTCTTCCTTGTGGCTATAATGCGTAAGAGAAAAATAGTTATAAATAAGAGAAAATAAATACAGAATAGGTAAAAAAATGAGAAAAGAAAAATTATTAATGATGTAAAATACTATTTTGAAGGCGTCTGTTCACTTTCCATTTCTGCAATAAATAAATATACTGAAGGGAAGTAACAGACCCACATGACAGGAAAATAACTGAGGGGGTTTTGTTACACTCGGGGGTCTGAAACCAGAGATTTAGTAGCAACCAAATCGGATTTTAGAAAACCGCAATGCACTTGTTCTATTTCTGGTCTCATTCATAATGAAGGCTAAGAACGTCTCTTTAAGCATACTATCTTCTACTATAAAAATCATCGCTGCAAGGTGTGTGTAGGCGTACACCACGAAGATCTGCACTGTGCAGTCTGCAACTCAGTCAAGATGTTAACAGTGAAAACAGGAAATGTGATGTGAAGCCTCAGCTGAAAGACCTCCTACACCTCGCCGATTATGATTTATTTACATTCGTTCTCTGAAACGTCAACTGTCATTTCCTTGAAATATGAGCCGTTTCATCAAACCGCTGATATCATCAGTTCTGCAGTATGATAAGCACAAAGCCTATTGTTAGATTTTAATGATCTCACAGATTCCACAGCTTCTGTCTTTCACGTGACCTACATTCCTCATGCTCCTCACATTGTCTCTCTCTATTTGGCTTTAACCATAGAGCCGGGCCACATCAGCATTTCTGTGAGCCTTTTAAGCCATGATCTGACATGAAGGCTATTAATTTCTATTAATTAACACCAATAACCTTGGCTCTGAAAGTACAACAGGATGTTTCTAGGAAAAAGAAAGGCTAACAGAAACTATTCAACTGTATGACCCATTAGGTAATAACATTTACAATACTGTAAAGAAACTATCAGTACAATAGATGTAAAACATAATAAACATTATAACTGTATAACTGTATAACAACTTTGTATACTGATAATTTACTTATTATACTGATTTTTTAAAAAAAATCTTTGTTGTACATTTTCAATATCAGCTTTCCAAATATTGAAAATATACGACATTAAGAAAAAAAGTTAAGGAAGAACTCACATGGGATTTTCTCTGCTAAGAACACGTCCTTAATCTCTCATCTCTCTTATCTTTTTACTCCATGGTGATGCAGCTCTACTAAAGTACAACAGGCACATCTGGGATAGTGTTCATGCTGAATGAAAAAGTGTAGATGGCCGTTGATTAGTTTAGTACCATAAAGATACTTGAGATGCATTGAAAATAGTGATATAACCAAATAGGAATATGTTATTTAGAATGAACGGATAATGTGCTCTAAACAGATACAGATATAGGTACAAATAGGAGTTCAACAAGTTGAGACTAGAGATGGTGCATGAGTGGATGGATTCTGACAAACAGTCAGATATGAAGCTTGTGGGAGAAAAGATTACATTCTGAGCTGCACAATGTATATAGAGCTGTATATAAACCTGCCTGGTCAGAGTTGTGGTGGTTGAAATTACTAGTTTATACTGGTATTTTGGGAAATAAAACCAACTAAATTTGTTAGAAAATATCGCAGGCACAAACAGAAAAAAAGCCAGAAAACAAACGTCAGAAAAAAAACTACGTGAGCAGGAGTTTTTTTTTTAAAAAAAAGCTTGTTCATATTTCTAGTTGAGAGGAACTCGAGTGATGTAGCTGAAGCTGAGAAACTGTCAGAACTAGAGCTGATGACAGTGTTGGCATTTCTACCTCTGGGGGATTTTCAGTGTTTTCCACCTTTCTGGCAGCGTAGTGGTAGGGCTTCATTAAAATTAAGGTTAATTCATTTATTTTCTATAATTTAAGGTTTAATTAAAACAAACAAAAAAAAACCTTCTGGTTTAGGCTACTCCCACTTTGGGTAAAAATCCTAGCACTGAAACAGATATTTGATACAGATTAGCAAAACTATATTGATACAGATTTTTGGAGCACTAAATAGATACAGAAATAGATACAGAAGGTGGCATTGCGTTACATCCATAATTGGCAAATTTGTCAATCAAGGTGCTTTTTACACCAAATTAGGCAAGTTTTGGAACTAGAGTGAGGTTGGAAAAAAGCAAGCCTGTAGGTGGTTAGATTAAAACTAGCTGTTTTACAGCAAACTATTGGAATTCAATCTTATCAATTTCCACAACCATGGGCTATGGCAAACAAAGGGAATGAGTAAGTGCAAGCAGTGTGTCTGTGATGTGCAGAGCTATTTGTCTTGTAAGATACATTGTAAAGATAAGGAGAAGAAAAGGGGATTTACGGAGTATCCACACTCGGTATTGATACTGCACTTCAAAACATTTGTGCACACCAAAGTGAACTTGTTTCCCATGCAAGGAAAAATCATCTCCCTTTTCCAATACCAGAAAGGGATAGTTTCAGGTTTTTTTTATAATGCAGTTCTTGATATGTGCATGGACTGGTAATTCTGCTGAGACCTGGCAACCCTGGGTATAATTTGAACCCCAGCTCTGCACCACAAGGGATGTAAAACCCAGCAACATGCAAGAAATGCAGCAAATACATACGCAAGGCACATGCCACTGTGACACTGTGACTAAATATTGCCAGTCATGTATGTGAGCACACGCATACACACAAGTGCGTCAGACTCCATTTTTTTTAGGTTTGGAAATAATGCGTTTTGCAAAGCAAGTGAAGTTTTGTTTTTTAGGCGACTGCTGTTTAGGAGCACTTCACATTTTACAGTTGAACCTGAATAAATTTCTCAAGCTTTTGTAATTTTGTAATTTGCAAAAAGCAAAGCAAGCGAGGATTTCTCACCCTAAAATATTCCAGAAAGGAATGTAAATCTTGTGATAGTGACCAGGAATGGAGTTGCTTAAAATGTGTAATGCAACAATAGGTAATAAAGGTGATAATAAATATTTTTTAAATGTTTTAAGGGGCTTGGTAAATTTAGACTAAATACACCATAGATTAAAAAAAAAAAAAGCCTGACTCAAATACAACACGAGTTAAAATGATCAGTCTTTTTAGACTTTCCTGTATGTGATGAATAAGGTGAATCTTCCTTTTTTGTGAAACAAAAACCTGCTGTCCTAAATGTCTTACTTCTCACCCAACTATTTATATATCCTACAGCAGAACTCTCATATTTACTACATCCTTATTTACATTTCATTCAAAATGTATTACTCATTTCATCCACGGGTAATTTTTTTCAGCTAAAGCAGCCATCAAACAAAACACCAAAAAAAATAATTTCACCTATTAGAAAAGGCAATTCAGTGAAGAGGAAAAGACACGGGAGGTGAAAGGTTTGCAAACCTTGAAAAAAAAAAACATACTTTGCTTATTTTATTAAGTTGCATCTGATTTTGCCTCATTGTTTTCTTACTGTTGCTTGCTGAATATGTGAAAAAAAAAAAAAAAAATGAACCGTCATGTTCACTGACATACACTAGAATTTTTTTTTTTGGATAAAATTCTGTTTTTTTTCCTCTCTGCTTGCTAGGCTTTTCTTGTTAGCAATTAAACATTTGATAATTATAGTATATAATGTTGATTTTCCTGTTAGCAATTAAACAAGTGATAATTATAGTATGTGATGTTGATTGTTCTTGTCTTTGGCTTCCATCGACATTTTAATACGTCCAAAGTATAACACCACATCTTGGTTTTCTTAAATCACCTTGAGTACGTTCTTTAGCAAGAGCAAGTGACTCAGCCACCCACCATACAGTAGAAGGTAAGACCTTAAGGGTCTCTGCTTCCCCTTAGAGAAATACCCTTTCTAACAGTGTAGCAAGAGAGGTAATGCTTCAGTCTGACACACTCAACATGCAAATTGCAAAAAAAAGAGTGTGCAGGGAGAGAACGGAAACTTCCTGCACACTACACGGGGATGTGCCTTGCTCTCAGATTGTGGTTTCTGCATGTATCATTTCACTTTACAAAAGACTGTAAGTACTCTTAGTGCATTATGGTATAACTTAACTCTGCCCATGTGATAAGCTTCAGGATTAGTAGAGAAAACCATTTGTGTTTACTCGGCTTACTGAATAACGGGAGTAGTCATACTTAAAAAGCCTCGAGCAAATAGAAGTGCAGGTTTAGCAGTGCCACATTTGTTCAAGCAAACAGGTGCGCTGCAGTCTCTTCTTCAAAGTGCGTAACAGGCGATGAAGACTTCCTGGCTGTGTGTGACCCTTCTGCCCCTTTTCCTCTTCAGCTGTGCCCTCCCTGAGAAACAGTGCCAGTGGAAAGGTGAGTTTAAAAGCCCTCCACTACTATAATCACAGGTACAGGTGGCTAAAGACATGTTATGACTTTATTCTTTTCAAATCCATAATGAGGAAATAACTATACATATCATGTAAATGTAGCAGAGCAGAGAACGAGTGTTCAAACATAAAACTTGGTACCAGTAGTGTTTTATGAATTTAAATGATGTGTACATGCAAGATGAGAGTTTACCTTCATATATTTCCCTTCGAAAAAGAAAATGGCAGTCGGCCCACTGCAACGATGGCTGGATGTTAAGTCATTATTTTCATATAGAGTGCATGTTCAGAGAAAGATTTTCTTGATAAAGATGCACTTTTATTTTCCTAGCCAGTTTAAACATATTTAATATTTCTGTAAAGCTGCATCGCTTGGTCTGTTTCTTGAGCTTGATGTATGTTATTATTACAACTGCTGTGCTTTCGTATGGCTAAATTTTATAATAAATATCATCTAAAAAAGAACACTGCAGATTCCTAAGTGGCACTTTATGGTAAAAGATATTCAAATCTAGACAACTTTCATCGTTTTTATCTTTTATAATGTACGAAGAAGGTTCAGTTAAGGTTAACCTTAGATCTTGATTTCAGTATGAACATCACAGGGACTGTCAAAGAGTTTCCGTGAGCTGATGATTCAGGCTTTCCTTACATTCTTCTTGCGCGTTCTTTGTTCTACTTCAGTGACACTATTTCCCCATCACATCTACAGTCTGCAAACACAATAGTGAATAAGGTGTAAGAGAGAGAGACACTGTTTTGGAACAACTCTGACATGTGGGAAGAAATTTATTGGCATATCAGCAAAGTTTTGTTTCTTTAGCAGGGGGTGTGTGTGTGTGTGGGGGAGGGAGCTTTTGGTTTCTGAGACATTGAAATTTTATGCCAAACTGCAAAAACACTCAGAACAAGGTCTTCTTCATGTCAGATGTTTCTTCATATGTTTATATTTCTAGACAAATCCAGTTTCCGGAAAATGGTCATAGAGTCGAGTCAGCAATGTCTATAATTGTTTTTGTTCTAAAGGAGCTGCAAAAAGAGAAATGTTTCAAGGATACAGGAAACTGCTGGTTTGCGGTAATCCTTTAGCGTATGAGAAAAGTTTTTTTTAAAGAAGAGGAGACAATTAACTGTATAGCTGCAGTTTCACAACAACATTGTAACAAAAAACCCCATCACTATAAATGCTTAATTAGGACAATCTCATCATTACTCATCCAGCAGATGGCAAAGAAAAGAACCAAGTGCACGTCAACTGCTAGGTGTCATCAATGCCTTTCGAAGTGTCACGTCTTCTTTTTTCCCTTTTATTTCAGACAACTTCCCAGGAATTCAGCGTGTAGCAGTCCACGACAATGTTTCCGTGCCCTGTCCCAGGTTTACAGCAGTGGAGATGATGTTCATGTTGTATAAGGGCCAAAATAGCATTGTCACCACCACGTATGCGAATATCTCACATGCGAGCATCTTAGGACAGTCAGAAAGCACAATAAAACACTATGTAAATATCATAGACAACACCACTCATTTTGTCCTTTACAATGTGACTATGGAAGCGACGGCATTGTACACGTGCACGGCTAAAAAGTCCTACCCCCCTCCCATGGTACCCATCCAAGAGGAACCTCAGACCATCGTGATTGTTGAAGGTGTGTAAAAAATGACATCTTCTCTTTCTCACATGATTAGTATTGTATATTTAGATCATTTCAAAATAACTATTGAAAGCAAAAAAAAAAAAAAATAGAAATACTATGCAAACTGTGAATGTGTCAGCCAGGGAGTAAGACTTATTGCCTGTTTGTAGGATATAAGTATCCGCATACCGGCCAAACACTGGATCATTCTGCCAGTTCTCTGCCCCTGTGGGTGGGGTTCGGGGTACTGAGCGTATACGGCCTGATAATCACTTGCATTGCATTATCACTGAGGGTGAGTGTCAACTGATTTATATAACTGTAAATTAATAGGAAATAATGGCTCCCTGTTGTTCTCCTTTTGTATACCTACTACTGCTACCACTAATACATTTACATTTATGGCATTTGGCAGGCGCCCTTCTCCAGAGCGACTTACTCTAATAATAACAATAATAATAATAATAATAATAATAAGTGGTAGTAGTATGGCATGATAATCACTTGCCTTGCTTTATCATTAATGGTTAGTGTCAAATGTTATTTTTAAAAATAATTAATAAATCAATAATAATAAATAATAATAATAATAATAATAATAATAATAATAATTATTATTATTATTATAATATTAGTAGTAGTAGTAGTAGTTTTCATACTGATATTCCAGCGTTAAATAATTAAGGCTATATCACTACAAAATGATTTAATTTTTTTTTTCTGTTTGAAATTCACTAAATCGCACTAATCACATTAATAATAATAATAATAATAATTATCATTATTATTATTATTATTATTATATTAGTAGTATTACAGTGTTAATTAATTAATTAAATCACTACAAAATGACTTAATATTGTTTTCTGTTTGAAATTCTCAAAATCGCACTAAATTATTTTAACACTAACATTTCTTAAATCTATAAATTATATAGATATAAATGCACAAATATGAAATGTAGAATAAGTTTGCTTTTAGGTGCAGAGTAACAGAATGTGCTTGGCTTTCAGTTCCGTCTGAAAAGAGAGGACATGACCTCACATGACTACATGAACATGAAGCCACGAGCACGGCGGAGGAAGCAAGGCATCCAACACCCACCGCCACAAAGCTGGTACAAAGACACGGCCAACGGCACGGCAGTCAGCAAGAAGCTTCCATCCAAAGGAACACCTGTTTAAATCCAAGACTCAACTTGAACAAACTGCCCCAGCACTGCACATTTTATTGTGTTTTTCCTGCTCTAATCCACCCAGTAGAAACGCATAAAGTGTGTATTAATTAGTTGATGAGTTAATCAGGTGTGTTGGAGCAAAGAGAACATTAAAATTTGCAGCGCAGGGGGAAATGCTGCACTAAACAAACTTTTATTCAACCACCAACACACCTATTTGTGCAGAAACTGTAGCAAAGCTATAGGCTAAAGGTTTTACGTAGTTTTCTTTTTGTGTCTTGTTGTATTGCTTCAATCATTGTTGTGTTTTTGTAGCTTATAAACTTACCTAAAAGCTTCTAGCTTGTTGATCAATCTAAATACTGTACTGCATACTTATACCTACTTATTGAAGATACGTTTTCAACTATTAGCAGAGCCTGAACTGTAGAGTCAGCTGATCTCTGATTTAATCACATGTGGCTCCCTACACCAGAATTATTGGCACCCTTTTAAAAAATGACCGTGCAGTTTTATTATACAGTTTTATTTAAACACAATATTACTTCATCTTAAATAATGCAATGTGTTTGCGCAAGTTTTTGGCACCTTCCACAATCGTCCTGTAATAATTGTGTCCTGCACCCTTTTCTGTATTTTATTTGGACGAATGTTTTGGGTTATTATATTGTGAAAAATGTCCATCTATAGTCAAGAAACCTCTTGGCAGAGGTAAACAGGTATTGGACTAAAACGTCCATTATTGGAATTTGTGAATTTTTTTCAAGAATAACAGACAATGTATTTTTATATTGATATTCCTATTAGTATGAGAATTTTTGCCCATTTTCTCACCTGTTCACTGTGGGGCTGACTGTAAACATACACTACCTTGAGGATAAAATAATGGCTTTAACACCATATGTACATTCTGAACTATGTGCAGTAGGAGCCATTTGGGACTCACACCCCGTCTAGCAATTTTTTAAAAAAAATTGTTTTACTTTTTTTTCTTTGTGGTGAAGTTTTCACATATTATACACAGCAGTATAATCAGGTAACAAAATAAAACCAATAAAAACAACATAAAGTGTCTTGGTAACATGTTGGTCCACTATGAGCCCATCAGAACATCTTCGGTGCACCTTGGCACAGATTGTGCAAGTCTCTGGAACTTAACTGGACTGATGAACATAAAGATATTCCCTCAGATGGTGTTTTGATGATGGTGGAGGAGAGCGCTGTTTAACACATCACTCCTAAATCTCCCATAAGTGTTCAATGAGGTTAAGCTCTGGTGGCCATAGTGTATGATTTAGATCACTTTCATACTTAACACACCATTCAGTGAGCCCTTGTGGCGTGTGGATGGGGGCGGGGTCGTCCTGGAAGAGACCACACCTATTAGAAAAGAAACGTTTCATCAGAAAGTGATCAGTCAGAGTAACATTGCATTGCATGATTGGTCCTCTTTAAGAGGACAAGTGGAGCTGAACCATGTCAGCAAAATAAATAAATAAATAAATATACCCCTCCTGTCTGCGTGGAGTTCCTGTGCACGTTCTCCCTGTGTCCGCGTGGGTTTATTCCGAGTTCTCCAGTTTCCTCCCAGCTCCCAATACCATGCCAGTAGATGGACTGGCTAAGATAAATTGCCTGTAAGTGTGAATGATGGACTGGCATCCCATTCAGGATGTATTCTCACCTCACACTCAGTGCTCCTGAGACAGACTCCAGATCCACCACCACCACCACCCTGGCCAGGAGAAAGTGAGGAGAGAGTCAGACAGTGAGTCTGATACTTGTTTGGATGAATATATAAATAAAAATAGAAACAAATATAGCCAAGTCTGTGTACCTCTTTTCATTTCCAGCTGAATTACATGTTCACTTTATGATGTTTTCCCATTGAAAACATCTTGGTTTAAATATTACACCAGTTAAACCCAAAGCCACTCTCTCAGTGTCTTGCTGGTTTTTTATCAGTATAGAATAAGGGTGTGCAAACTTTTGCAGGTTGGCGTGCACCTGTAGTGTGTCTTCTTCTTCTCATTCTGTCCACTGGAGGGAGACACAGGCCTAGTAAAAGCCTTCCAAAAAGAAAAAAAACAAAACAAGCATATCCCAATCCACTGTGAGAGTAGTGGGATCTCCTGAGAAAGGACCATTCCATCTTTCCAAATGGTGCATCCCTTTCTAGTGTCGAGGTTCTCCCTCCACACACACACACACACTATCATGGTGAGAACCTTCTTTTGACATCATTATTAGTGTAGTTAATTAATGAATTAATACTACACCTAAATGTAACCTTAACCTTCAGCTCAGTAACCAAAAGGAAACCTTTCTCCTGGTGGTGACCAACCAAATGTCCCCACAAGGTTGTGACATCATTGTGACAACATTTGGTCCCTACCAATATATATATATATATACACACCCACACACACACACACACACTTCTGACTCTCCCCAACAGCACACACACACACACACACACATACACACACACTTCTGACCCTCCCCAACAACACACGCGCACACACACACACACACACACACACACACTTCTGACCCTCCCCAACAGCACACACACACACACACTTCTGACCCTCAACAACAACAACAGCGCGCGCGCACACACACACACACACACACACACACTTCTGACCCTCAACAACAGCGCGCACACACACACATACACTCACTTCTGACCCTCCCCAACAGCGCGCGCACACACACACACACACACACACACACTTCTGACCCTCCCCAACAGCGCGCGCGCGCACACACACACACCCACACGGACACACACACAGAGGGAACATCCTCTGCGTTCAGCAGCATTAAGCCTCTCAGCCTCTCACTTTGCGCACAGACACAGTGCGAAGAAGAAGTTGAAGAATGTTCCCACGGAGTCCATCATTCATACATCGACTCTGCATTACTGAATATCTCTGCATTATTACTGAATATTAATACAGGCTGCGCGTTTTTTTCTTCTTCCTTTTTCCTTTTTTGAAAAGTCAGGCGCATCTGAATAATTCCCAGTGTAATTTTATCACCCAGTATAATTTTGTGCTTGGGGTAAGTCACTTATAGATTCTAATGTTCTAGTCTGGATTATACTGAAATAAACAACGTGGTGAATATGGATTTCCCCAAAATGAATGAAAGTCATGGCACATTGTGGTCGTGCGCAAAAGCGCCTCCAGATTCTTCAGTAAACCTCTCCACCGTGGAAATGAACGCCACCTGTAGCAATGCGTCAGTGGTAACCAAACTTCAAGCCACACGATCTAAAGGTGAGCTCTCCTCCTTTCATCTCATATCTGGATACATATATGAATGTGCACAGCATGCTGTTTGTGCTTCAGAAATATTCAGTGCTTTTTTTTTTTTTTTTTTCATTTTTTAATCAGTGCATTGCATGAGTGCATGCTTGAGGATCCACAGCTTCTAAGCATCCAGTTTTGGAAAAAAAAAAAATCTAATGCTTAGGACTAAAAGCTTCCATAGATCTCCGTAAAAGGATGTTTGGGAAACTCTGAAATGTTCTGTGTAAACCTGTACAGTGAAGCGGTTACCCATTCCCAAAGCTAGACCCATCAATCAACCAGTGAGCCACTGAGAAACCAATTTCTCCCCCAAGTGTGTGCTTTCAGGCGAGGCGTTGTTGGTCTTTTCATGCAATGTCCATGAACCGGGAATGAGTCAGGAATGGTTTTCAGGTTTTGAGAGCCTGTGTTCATTCCCTCTTGCATCAGTGTGCATCTTAAAGTAAAAAGACAAAATTAATTAATGCAGAATGTGTGACTTGTGGTTTTAACTGCCATAAATCAGCACTTTTTTAAGTATAGTGGTGATTTCCATCCTAAGAACATGGTTTGTTGCTAAAACACAAATATTGTACCTAATATCAAAATCCTTACGTCATATTATGGCAATACGATGTTTTATTGCTGCTGTGGACTGCCTTTAAACTTCACAGTCTGTATTGTTGCAGTCATATGATTCTTGCTGGTCTCACTGAACAATTTTGGAATTTGCCGTGTAATTGCAAAGCCCCAGTTGTCTCCATGAGATGGAGTAGCACACCGGCAGCTCTGTTTGTCTGTGAATATCTTCCGTATACATATGGGACTGCCATAAAGCAGTTTGCAAAGCATTTACAATCTACATTAATTCAGATGTGTATCCTGCTTGGGAATATTGGGAGGATGTATTCAAAAGATAATGGAGAGGAATCTTAAATGTAAGGCACATATGACATTTCAACACTGACAAGACTGGAAACACATGCCAAAATTACTACTACTAAAATTCAATAAAATTACCTTTATTACAGTATATTGTTTTATTTTATATAGTAATAAAGGTAATTTTATTGAATTTTAGTAGTAGTAAAATTCAATAAAATATTAAAAAATATTGCTATATATGTGTGTGTGATATATTGCTATATATGTGTGTGTGAGTGGGGGTGTGTGTGTCTGTGTGTATATATATATATATATATATATATATATATATATATATATATATGTATATATGTGTGTGTATGTGTGTGTGTGTGTATGTGTATGTATGTATATAGATAGATAGATAGATAGATATAGATATGTATAATTTTATTAAAAAACATTGTGTAAAAAATGTAAACAAGCCACACTGAATTGAAAAAAAAAAAAAAAGAAAACCAAAATGCTACCAAATGATATGAATGAGTGTATATCAATATTGTGTATTCTCAGAAAGAATGGTTCCATCCAGCACCCTTCTTGCTTTTTCTTAAGATTTATACAGAAATTATTCCAAGTCGAGCTCTTTAAGGAAGCTGAAGCATCCTTGGATGGAACCCTTGAGTGTAGGAGTTTGAAAAAAGCATGTCATGTCAAATCATTATCGAATTATTGTCAAATCACAATGAGGTCAGAATGAACCTCGGTGGTGTGGTGATGAAGCATCTTTTGGTTGGTTGGATCGTATATAAGTGTGGCAGTGACTCCACACTGCAAAAGAACATGAAGATAATTGTGGAAATGTGTACCCGTGCCATATGCTCCTTATTTATCTGAAAAGCGTTTTATATTGATTCTCAAGCACACGTAAGAAAAACAGATTTACTTCATGATTGAACCTGATCCCGTGCAAACCTTGTAGGCATTTCAATGAGCTACGGCAATGCGGATGGATTCTATTCTGATTTACACAAACGATGGACAATAATGCTCAGCTTAACCTTCACTTTTCATCCAAATGAAGTCAAGCAAATTGTTATTAAATTGCAAGCATGAGGCCGCGCAGGCATTATTACCGTTTCACTGCTACCATTTCAGCATCATATCCTTTTTATGAGGAAAAAAAAGAAAAAAAATAGAATCCCTGAGGCTTCTTCAGCCTGTCCCTCTGGAGGAACCAGCTGAGTGTTTTCCTATGAGAGGATTATAAGTAGAGCCCCTTTAGGAAGCTAAGAAACTAACTATCCAAAGATCCATTAAAGCCTTTTTTCTAGGAATGTCTCATAATTACCACAATTTTGTCATCATCATTATCATCAGGTGCTGAAAAACACAGAGCTGCTACAGCCAAAAATATACACCTGTTCAGCTCTGTGAATCATTTTATGGTTACAGCACTTGGGTGCCTTTGCATTATGCTATAATTTTGAGTCTTTCCATTCAAATGGTGTTCATTCATGGATATTTGTTGAGCCTCCATGATTCTTTTCTTTTTTTTTTTTTTAACCTAAAACCACTAAAACAACCAGATGTAAAGATGAAAAATCTCCTTATTCTAACTGCTCATTAAATACTGTTTAGGAATATTTGACTTTTGAGTAGCTTTAGTGTAATTTTAGAAAATATAAGGCCCCTAGTGTGAGAGAAATATTAGGCTGGAGCCCTCCAGCCATAGAATTGGAGTCCTGATTAAAACTATAAAACACACTCCCGGTGCAACAGAGATAGGAGAGGATAGAAAGAGAGAGAGAGGGAGAGAGAGCACATAAAAACACTGATGCATGTCCATGCTCTCTGGTGATTAGATATTTAATGTCAGTCTCATGCGCTGAAGTGTTTGGCTTCTGAACATCTGCATAAAACGAGAGTGATGTATTACATACCCTGCCTCTGCCAACACTCTGTTGATAATAATGGAAAATTTGCACGGTCTCACTAGCACAGTCACAGATGTGCAGCGAATTTGGTCTATAAATTCACAATCACGTTAGGGACACAAGTCAAATGAATAGGGCAAAAACATACGCAACAGCAAAGTGAGGAGGGAGACATCTGTTTCACATACACAGTGGCGTATTGCAATGTTAATGGTCTTTGTTTTTGCATGGAAAGATCAATGATCGGCTAAACCAACCGTAGTCATCTGACTGGAATACCAATGAGAGGGATTTGGATTAATTTATTATATTTATGAATGAAGTAATAAGAAAATGAATAAGAAAACCCCTAAATTAATCTTCTCCTTAATCTTAATTCATAACATTCCCATTCCTTTTATCCCATTTATTTATTCTTTTTTCTTTATCCCATTCTATTCTATACTATACCTTTATTTGGCTTTTGCAAATTCTTATGAATTAACTAAGGCCATGTAATATGAGAAATACTTACAAATATGAGTCACAATAACATCAAGTAGAGTATCAGAATCAGAATCAGAAAGTATTTTATTGGCCAAGTAAGATTTCACTTTAGAAAGATTTACATCTAGAAGTGTTAAACAACTTAGAACAGTGATCAAAAATATTGGAACATGTGACTGACAGGCGTTTCTTGTTGCCCAGGTGTGCTCTGTTAGACTGATTGTTTAAACAATAAGTAGCACTGAATGTCTACTCTTGGTTTGAGCCCGGGGTTTAGCAGATGAAGACTGCATTTGCTGTTAAAAAGAATAAACCAACATGAAGACCCGAGAGCTGTCTATGGGAGAAAAACAAGCTGATAAAAGAGGGAAAATTGATCAGAGCCTTTGTATTAGGACATTAGCATTAGGATTAGCTAATACAACAAGTTGGAATGTCCTGAAAAAGAAAGAAACCACTGGTGTACTAACAACCAGACATCAAACAGGTAAGCCAAGGAAAACAACAGCAGTTGATGACAGAAACATTGTGAGAGCTGTGAAGGAAAACCTAAAAACTTCAGTCAGTGACATCACTAACAACCTCCACAAGGGTGAACATATCACAATCCACAATCCAGTCTTCGAAGAGCAGAAGGATAGAGGCCATACCACAAGATGCAAACCACTCATCAGCAGTAAGAATCAGAAGTGGAAGGTTTTAGACTGGACAAGTGAATTACCAGACCATAACCCAACTGAGCATGCATTTCACCTCCTGAAGAGGAGACTGAAGGGAAAAAAAACCCAAAACGAACAACAACTGAAAGACGCAGTGGTACAAGCCTGGAAAAGCATCACAAAAGAAGAATGCAACAGCTTGGTGATGTCAGTGTGTCGCTGGCTTGATGCAGTTATTGCAAACAAGGGATATGCAACCAAATATAAATTATTTACTTTAATTAACTTGAAAACTATACTGTATGTTCCTATACTTTTGCTAAAAATTGTGTGATCTGCCACCAAAGGTGCCATGTTCTAAGTTATTTAACTCATCGAGATATAAATATTAGGAAATGAAAGGTCAAATTATGATCTATTGTTTCATATTGATCTTTTGACCTCTGCCATTGTGTAGAGATTGACCTTGCTGTTCCAATACTTTTGGAGGGGACTGTATTTCCCACTGGGTTGCTTTAAATGTTACTGATTCATAATTTTAGATATTAAAGCTAGTTTATAGTTTATCAATTAAAAAAAAAAAAGAAAATATATACGTTTTGGCTACAGATTTATCATTAGAATTTGCCTATAGGCGTAATATCATGTCAGCATAGTATTAACCTGATTAGATACAGACAATAAGTAACGAAAGCATTGAAAACGTGCATATTAAATCATTTTCCACATCATGATATTGAAGAAGTATTGAACTTTGCATACTTTGTTCAACACTACCCACCAATTTTGGCATAGAGCCTAAATAAACTGGCTTGAAACCATTTAATTGGCATGAAATTGCAGCAAGCTTGGTTAGCTGGTTTAATAAGGCATGTGACATTGTTAATTGCAAAGCTAAGCCCTATTGACTGTCATTAATTAAGGAAAACTGAAAACTGCCACAACAATCTAGCTACTACTGGGTAAACGCCCTTTGACTCAATCAATGTTGTATCAGTTCTGGAGAGAAGCTGTGTTAGTCAGTTCTCTAGCAAGAGATTCAGAGAGAGATTGACGGAATGGCTATTCAGTGTGCAGTAACAGTGTTTAAATCCTTAAACATGAACACTGGGTACATCTCAGATGCAGTCACACTCTGAGGAAAGAGAAAACGGAGTGTCAGAGTTGACACTGGTTGCTCAGTTACAGGATTGTAGCTGATATTTGGAGGGCATGATGCATACAGTAATTCACAGTTCAGAGACTTGAAAATGAACAGAGTGGAATCTAATAAGTTTAGGGAATCCCAGTGAAATTCTCTTCACCAACGGCTTACTATTGATCATGTGATGTACCTCAGTGTGCTGTTTTATGAAAACAAAAGCAAATCAGGATTTTAAATACCTTTTACGCCCCTCAAAGGAAAATTAGTGGTGCAAAAACCCAGAGTAAAGGTTATATTAGAAGATGCAGACATGGACATTAGGGGGAAATGGTATGCATTATGTACAGGGTGCTGTATTCAGTCCAAAAATCCAAAAAAATCATGTCAATATTTACACGAGAAATGTTACACATATTCAGAGGTTACACTACCTGTGTGTAGTTCATGCCTCCAAGGTTGGCAGATTTTATTTGAGTAGAAGTGTTCTACTGTAGATGTGGGTTTTCAGTAGTATCTAGACCACTGCTTTTAAGCACAAGCACTTTTATTTAAGCCTGAAGAAAATCGAAGGATATAAAATATGGACTAAAGATGCAGATAGCATTTTTTCCCTTCGCTGCCAAAAGTAAAAATATGTATCATAAAAGCAAATAGAAAAATGAAAAATAAAAAAGACAATATGATGAAATATGAATGAGAAAATTACAAACAAAATGAACTTTTTATGAGAATCTAGTATATTGCCAATATTTTGCTGCATCAATTAATCACTGAAAATTTGATTTCATTTCATAATAAATTACCTTGTTCGGCCCTTATTATTCAACAGCTTATAAAATAGCACTTGATCCAGCGCATCCTATTATTTTGCATTTTATTTTTGTATATCGTGCGGCAACAGTGTGTTGTCTATTAATAATGTCTATATTAAAATAACCTGCAACTGTCCGAGTAGCATTTAGTTTGTAGTTTGTCTGAGATCTAAATAATGATGTGGACAATTTCAGTAATAAATCCTCATTATGTGTGGATAACTCGAGTCTGAATACAACTCAGTATGATTTGTGGTTTCTGAAATTGAAATTCCTGAGAATAATCGCAGAAGCTGATTACTTCAGTTATTGCCCAGCTGTAATCAAAACAGATTTTTTTTTTTTCTCGTCACTGTCCGCATGATTGCTACTGGATGCACATGATTGCTACTGGATGCACATGATTACTACTGGATGCACATGATTGCTACTGGATGCACATGATTGCTACTGGGTGTACATGATTACTACTGGGTGTACATGATTACTACTGGGTGCCACATCTGTGATAAAGATGATCCAAGTTCTCCAAATCACTATATCAGCAAGTGTAGCACAGGAAGCGGCACAGGAGTTTTCATCACTAATGACTAATGTACCATGACATCATCTTAGGTTATCATGACAAAGGCAATTGCCTCTTTGATTAGGACTCAAATGAAAATCCCACCGATGCCCTAACGAAGTCCCCGACTAGGCTTAGTTTTGCTCTGGTATTTAGGAGGTCAAATAATGTTCTTCATTACATGACTCTTCCTTCCTTCCCTCAGAAATGTACTCGCTGCGGATCCTCCTCTACTCTCTGATCTTCCTCTTGAGTGTGTTTGGCAACCTGCTGATCATCGTGGTGCTGGTGGTGAACAAGCGTATGCGCACCGTCACAAACTCCTTCCTGCTCTCGCTAGCTGTCAGTGACCTCATGATGGCCGTCTTCTGCATGCCATTCACTCTCATCCCTAATTTGCTGGAGGACTTCATCTTTGGAGCTGCCATGTGCAAGACCGTTGCCTATTTCATGGGTGAGGTGCTCTCCATTTCACCTTTCACTACCTACTGAGTTTCAGTGATTTATAGGGGATATTAGAGGATTTTAATATTATATCCATTGGCATATTTTGCATATCTCAAAGCAAATAGGATTGTGCTGTAATAATTTTAAAGAAAAATAAATCTTTACTGTAAAGACTCTCATTTTAAGCGGAAAAACAACACCCCTTTTTTAACATCATTCAAGTTATACCGGGAGCCACATATTTACAGCATGTTGTTCTTATACTACTACTGCTACTACTACTAATAATAATACATTACATTTGTTTTCTGCTTTGTAAGCAGTTAGACTTGTGAGAAAAGGCACAGACTGTCCCACTGAACCTAACTCTACTTTAACCTTTCAAACTGTTTATACAAAATGAGTTGTGTAAATTTGCCACTGTGAGAGCATGTTGACTTGAGAACAAAGTAGACAAAGTAACATTAGCAACATTATTTATTAGAGGAACAACACTAGGAAAATGAAAGTAATTGATAGGAATAGCAAAGGAATGTAGGGAAAACCCAAGTAATGAAAGGCCAAGATATGAAGTTTGTCAGTTCAGAGAATGTTCACCAGAAGGTTGTCGTTTCAAACCCTGGCACTGTCTAGCTGCCACTGTTGGGTCCTTGAGAAGACCTTAACCCTTAACTGCTCAATTATATCCCGACTTAATTGTAAGTCACTCTGGTCTGCCAAATAAATGCAAGTATAACTATGGGACTGTCTGACTGTTAGGAGAAAGGAATTCCAGAGTTGATGTGCCACAAAAAAGCTTGATTCCTGCGACAACAAATGTTAGATGGAGAGATAGCAAGACATAAGAGGAAAATCTAAGAGTGTGGAGTGTTTGGTAGGGACGGAAAAAGCCAAATGAATTGCGAGTATTGAGGGCTTTATAAATGAAAAGGAGTACAGCTCTAATAAGGTCTTGCGATCAGGTGTTGGTAAGAATCCAGAATTTTGAATTCTGGATCATTCTGCATGCTTATGGGGTGATCTGGAGCTGTTTTGTGTAAACATAATCCAGGCTTCTATATATCTAGCTTCTACAAGATCTCTATATATTGTATATATTAATATTACAAAAAAGGCAGTTATGACCATACAGCTAAATTGATCCTTGTGAGTAAATAGACTTGCTTCAGATTTCGCTAATATGATAATAAACAGGGATTAAATTGGGATTTAGAAGACTAGCGCTTTAACATTCAATTAAAACAAGTTTACAATTTATATGTTTCTTTACTAAGGTTATAATTTAACTAAGTATAAATAACAGGCCAGACATTCAGTTGTCAGTCTTCCTTGTTTGACAGTTTTGCCATCAAATTTATATCCAGATATCTCTTACTTCTTTTCTGGCAAAGATACATAAATCAGTAAACTGTATAAACTGCATTACATCACTATTGTTATCATTATTCCATTTACCTTCCCATCAAATTATTGTACCTGAGCTCGATTCCAAGTTTATCCTGATAATAAACCACGACAGTGACCTTTAAATTATTATTTTATTTTCAGTACCACTAAATTTTAGATTTGAGAATCTGCAGTGAGACCAATGGTAATCTCATTTGTAATATAATCATAAAGTTATAATAGTAAGCCTTTCCTTTCCGCATTGCATGCTGTTGGGATTTTGATCCCTCTTGCACTGCTTCGTACGAGGCAGCGACTGTTACTATTTTAAGTGTTGTGGACTATATCATTTTCTCTGCATGACTATGTGACTATGTGAGCTGAGAAACTAATAATGTATGCAGGGTTGTTATACACTTCTTTGTGAAAATATAGCTTTGTTCTTTAGGCAGCAAATTCCACCTTGGCCTAACACAAATGTTTCACCAGGATGTGATCGTCATAATATTTCCTCAATACTGAATATCATCAGGAAAACACTAATCCAGAATTAAGTACTCGCAGTAGGCATGCCATACAGTTATCTGCCTCTGGATGGTAAAGATAAGTTTTTGATGAGGGTCGAACTGGAATCAGTAATGCCTGCCTAGTGGAGTGTCAGACCTCTGGGCTTAATTATCAATTCGTTTACAAGGTAAGATCAATTTGATTGCAGTCTTATTATTATTATGGTTGCCTGGGAAACACGGCATCCGTGTATCCTTGGAAGGAGGAGAATGATTTAATGGTCTTTATGAACTAAGTTGAACTAGATATGCCATTATGTAGGAGTGCAAGAAGAAATAACACTGATAAATGAGAAGTTAGTGGAAGCTGTCTCGAATGTGTTATTAACTATAACAGAAACAATTGCCCCATAAAACACACAGGCCATTATGCCTCTATTTCGATGCATCACTAAAACACAGCATGGCCAAATACAATTCATGTGTGTTAATGTGAAGGCACAGACCATTGAACACCAGTAATACTTGTGCGATTATAAATTGTTTCAATTTCTCCCATACCCTGAGAGAGTGTGGAACAGATCAAGTACAGATGTAGTTTTGGGATTTTAACAGGCTGCTCCTTGTTGATCTTTGAATGTGTTTTAAATCCAGATTATAAGATTGCAATTGCAGGAATTAGCCCTAGATTGGTATGAAAGAGGATTATTTCTACTCAGAGCTTGGCATGGTGGTTGCACCCATTGGGTCACTCCCACAGTGCCATGTGTCCAGAGTTGAGTCAGAGGAAGAGTGCTGCTGTCGGTCCGCGGGAGAGAACGTTCTGTCACATCCTACAGCTATGCTAGTGGTTTCTTGCTTACTCTTGGTTTATGTTGCGCTCGTCATTTATTTAATCCAGCCTTTGGGCAGGCTGGTTTTCATCAGCCACAAGCAGTCAATGAACTATTACAGCTTCTTCCAACCATTGATTTTTGTGTCTAATCTCCAAGGCTATGTCTGTTAATGTCTGCCCTTAAGCATATAAAAGACCATCAAAGTCATGCCAAATAAAGGTGCACTGCCTTTAGGAGATGTGGGCTTCCATCTTTTATAAGTGTAGCCTGCCATTATTCTGCCGTTTAAGCGTGGTCGCCTCTAACTGTGCTTTACACCTATTGTAAATTCTTTTAAGAAGAAATGAGACAGTCATAAGACAGCTATTGTCCAAGCTTAAATCACCACAACTTTTTTCCTTTCAGTCTGAAAGCCTCTACACTAGAAATCTGGCCTTTTTTTGAAAAAAAAAAAAACTCCATCATCCTTTTAAGTCGAGATTATATGGTTTGTGAATAGGAAATCAAAAATGACGTTTGAGACAATTTTAGCTGTGGTCACCCCCCAGCCATTAAGGGATTTGCACAGTGAACTTTTTCTAAGACTCTTCAAGCTTCATTGACTTTCTTCATGAAAAGCTTCATTTCATTCATATGTTATCTGGGCTCAAGGGAGGAAGCGCTTAAGCTTTAGGGCAACTGTGGCATCATTTTTTTTTCCCGACACCTCAGAAGTGATTGCACGCCGCACAAACTTAAAAGTCGCCCTGAACAAAATCAATCAGTGAAAAAGAAATGCTTTGAAAAGATAATTTACAAGGAACACTTCATGTTTCTGAAAAGAAAAAAAAAACAAAAAAAAGAGAAACACTCAGTTCTCACTAATATATTCTCCCAAACTCCAGGACTTCTGGATGATTCTATAGAAAGCAGAAGGAGCATCTATTATCCAACTAGGAAATTTTTCATGACTCATTAGCTCAGGAGCAGCTCCATGGGTAAATACATTTTAAAGAATGATTATCAAAGCGATCCATCTGTGGTAAAATTGCGTAATCCTAACATTGGTGATATAATAAAATAAACTCACCGGCCACTTTAATAGGAACACCCGTACACCTGAGCATTGCACTTATCCAGTCAGCTAATCATGTTGCAATGCATAGAATCATGTAGATACAGGTCAAGAGCTTCAGGTAGCATTCACGTCAAGCATTAGAATGGGGGAAAATGTGATTTCAGTTGTTTTGATTGTGGCATGTTTGTTGCCAGATGGGCTGGTTTGAGTATTTCAGAAACTGCTGATCTGGGAATTTCACGCACAGCTGTGTCTAGAGTTCACACAGAATGCTGTGAAAAACCAAAACATCCAGTGAGCAGCGGAAATGGCTTGTGGATGAGAGAGATCAGAGGAGATTGGCCAGGCTGGTTCAAGCTGACGGGAAAGCTACAGTAACTCAAGTAACCACTCTTTACAACCGTGGTGAGTGGAAAAGCATCAGCACTTGGATGGGCTACAACAGCAGACGACCACTTGGAGTTCTACTCCTGTCAGCCAAGACCTGGAATGTAAGGTTACATGGGCACAGGCTCACTGAAATGGACAGCAGAAGATTGGAAAAATGTTCCCTGCTCTTTTTCCAGTCATCAATTCCAGTTTACGTGATTCTGTGCCTGCTGTTGTAGTCAATCTGCCTCAAGTTTCAACATGTTTTGCCTTCTGAGATGCTTTTCTGCTGCCCAGAGTGAAAAAGAGTGGTTATTTGAGTTATCATAGACTTCCTGTCAGCTTGAACCAGTGTGACAATTCTTCACTGACCTCTCTCATTAACAAGGCATTTCCACCTGCAGATCTTGCTTGCTGGACGTTTTTTTGTTTTTTCACACCTTTCTTTGTAAACCTTAGAGACTATTCTGTGTAAAAAAAATCCCAGGAGATCAGCAGTTTCTTAAATACTCAAACCAACCTGTCTGGTACCAGCAACCATGCCTCGGTCTAAGTCACTGAAATCATATTTTTTCCCCATTCTGATGTTTGATGTGGACATTAACTGAAGCTCTTAACTATGCTTTTATGTATTGTGCTTACTGGATAATTGCATGAATAAGCAGGGGTTCAGCTGTTCCTATTAAAGTGGCCGGTGAGTGTATACTAACATGAAATCTTTGTATGTGGCTGGTTTTCTTTTTTTAATTAAAACAGTTGTGTGAATGGTATAAAGGTTATTTGGTCACAAATAAACTTTGATTAAAATGAACAGTGGCCTTGATGTGAGACAAAACATACTGATGTTTAATTTATGCATTGATGCTTTTTGCTGCTTCCATACAACAAAACCCTGCAGAACAACTGGCTGAGCAAACCTGCATATACATATTCATATATGCAAAAGTTGTTTGGTGGAGTGCATTCCAGTGGCTTGTACTGAAACATATCATTTTTTTCTATAAGCCAATTAAAGCTATGAATAGGCTTCTTACCAACAATGACCTCTCGAAGTGGTAACTGTAATAATAATAACTACTGTAGAAAATTAGAGAGGGAAAAAACAGGCATACAATGATCATAAACACTGTATCCAGTCTCCTCGGAAAGGCAGAAGCATCAAATCATGTGAAATATTTATCAGAGAAATAAAGCAGTTGAGAGCTGCAGAATTACCCAGCGCTGCCTTAAGGCATGCATATCACAGATTCTTGTTAGACGATTTTGTCGCTTAGTTACAGCACCATTCCTGTAGGCTACTTATCACATGTCTCGTACTTCCTCCCACAATTCTCCACAGGTATCTCCGTCAGCATTTCCACCTTCAGCCTGGTTGCCATAGCAATCGAGAGGTACAGCGCCATCTGCAACCCGCTGAAGTCACGGGCATGGCAGACCCGCTCCCATGCTTACAAAGTCATTGCTGCTACCTGGGTGCTGTCAGTGGGCATCATGGTACCGTATCCGATCTTCAGCACGCTGGTGCCCTTCTCCAAACCCAACAACACCACTGCTCACATGTGCCGCCCAGACTGGCGTGTAAGCCAAATGGAACAGATATGGTGAGTTCAGTACTCAGCATGATTATATCTAATGAATTTGAAGTCAGCCAGCCTGATCTCACACATGACTGGAATTCTTATGAGCAAGAATAATTATAGTGGATCAACTCCTGAAAAGTGACAGCTGTTCTGTTCCAATTTACTCAATGGGAATGACGTATACTATAAGCTCGGTACTATTTCTTTACTATAGCTCCCCTCTTTCCAGTCTCTTACTAACCTCCATCTTCTCCTTAACAGACTAGATTTTTTTGTAAAAAAAAATGTTTGTTTTCTTCTCAATGGATTGCACTTTTTATGAGACTGGATTGCAGGATTGTAGTCATTTATCACAATAAATATTCACAGTATGGCAAGGTAGTCCAGTCATTTATCATTATTTTCAAATTTCCTTCAAGTGCACTGTGAAACAGAGCAGATAAATAGATTAATGTTTTTTATGCTAAATTCACTGGTTGGAAATGAATATTAAAAACTAAGAGTTTTTGGAGTGATTCTACAATTCATTGATTCATTGGGGTGCCATTAGTGTCCCACCGCGTATAGATAAAAGACATTTTAAACACAGGTAATGCATCCTCCACATCAACCTATGTGCATGTTTCAGATAAATACCTTAAACCATTATTAAAAACCCATTTACAGCACTTTTACCATCCAAGCCACATCCATCCATTATCACCACATTTTACCTTGAAATAACTAAATCACTAAATGTAAAGACTGATCACTAAAATGCTTCAAAAATCATATTCCTTTTGCATTACTGTGTGATTCAATTTAACATCTCATGCTTGAAACAGCCTCTTCCATGAGTCATCCATTACAGTTATGAAAAATGGACATTTTAGTAACCTACAATCATTTGATGAAAGCTGTTGCCTGAGCACACTCTATGTGCTATGAAATGTTCGGAATATTCAACATCATCTGAATTCCCAGAAGATCATGGGAAGAAGAAAAGTATGTTCTCTTATTATTTTACTTTATTTTCAATGATATTGTGATATTGACTGATTACATCACTTAGAACCCTCTTACCCAAATTATAGATTGAAAGTGAATTATTAAAAAAAAAGACTGTTGGGTAAATGATTAGAAAGTCCTTAACAGTCTTTATGGATGCTAATTAATGACGTTTTATGTAATTGTAATGAAACTAATAATTCTTGTGCATTTCTCTAAGCACATCAGCTTATTCTTTTTAGCATATTCTCTAACAGAAAAAACATTGCTGCCATTTTTTTTAATGAGATATTCTGACCAGAGATGGGTTCTAACATGACTAAATTCATGTTTTCTTAGATCCAGTGTTGTAAAATGATAAAGGAAAAAAAAAATCAAGGGCTAAATGGTGCCCCAATCATGGAGATACCCTGGTATTCCTTGGTGAACAAAGATATCATTGTTCTTTCAGCTGCTCCCGTTAGGGGTCGCCACAGCGGATCACTGGTTCACATGTTGATTAGGCACAGGTTTTATGCCGGATTCCCATCCTGGTGCAACCCTCCCATTTAATCTGGGCTTGGGTCTGGCACTGAGCGTACAGTCCCAATGGCTGGGTTGGTTCCCTGCCCGTGAAACGAACCCAGGCTGCGGTGCTGAGAGCGTAGGATCTTTAGCTGCTAGACCACCAGGGACTTGCTGAACAAAAATAATATGGAAACTCAGAGTAACTAAACCATATCTGCAGGCATTTTATTGCCTCCCTCAGACTTTCGGTGTGAAGTAGAACAGGAGGTTAAATAGACTTTTAAGTGTTGAATGGATTGGTAATTAGTGGGCATGCAGAGGAGGCTGTCTCTAAAGATGATGGTCAGTAAACTGTGAACACTGAACGTTTTATAGGGTGAATAATTACGTCCTAGTATTATTATTGTTATTCTGAGGAGATATCTTACGGTTCAAGCACAAGAATATTTCTCTCAAGTAATGGCCTTGGCCATGGAGTGCATCATTAGTTTTGTTTGATGATGTTCTTGGGTTTGTATTTGAGCCATCTCAGATCTGCACTTTGAGCCATTCATTACCCCGGGCATGGCCCCTGAACTCACCTTGCCAGCCGAGAGTGGATTAAAGACACTGCAGCGATTATGAAATGAATTTAAAAAGCCCATCAGGGCTCTGATGCCTAAACACAAGGCTTAGAGATCGCATTGAATGATACTAAAATAAACCAAAAGAAGCTTCCGGATCACCGGCGATCATTTTCCAGTGCCTTCATCAATCCACTTCCTGAAGCCCTTTTGAGACAGTTTTGCTTTGATTGCTCGTGCCCTGGTGATGAATTTGAAAGCCACGTATGGAACAGAAAGACAAGTGTGTTTGAGATCAAATGAATGCACAAAGACATCAGCGAGATGAAAAAGATGAGCGCAAAGGACCAGCGGAGATGCATTCACGCAGCCCTCCCACGATGTCATTTGAATACCACAATGAAATAATAACACCAACACGCTTTGTGTCTTTTTTAGATGCAAGCCATGATTCAGTGCAGATCTACCAGATGTTAAGACAGATGTTTATTGGTAACTGTCTTGTAGATTGCTCCCAATATTGCCAGTACTCTTTAGCATTTATTGTTTTTTTTTTTCTTTCTGATGCTTGAGTCAGTGCCTGGAGGTGGAGGATTACACTAATTCAATAGCTCTTTAAAGCTCTTAGTAATCAGTAAGGCCACATATCACTAACTGAGCTGACACAAGTACTGTATCTGATAATTGCTTTAGTGAGTCTCCTCTGCACCGGATCATAGTTACTTTAAAAAGTCTTTATTGATTCAGATCTCTTTCATTTTGCTTATTGATCTGTTTTTTTTTTTATTATCTTTCTCTCAGGTACGTCTTGCTGCTTTTTATTCTATTCTTCATCCCAGGTGTGGTAATGATCATTGCCTATGGCCTCATCTCTAGAGAGCTCTACCGTGGGATTCAGTTTGAGCTGGAGCAGAAGAATGACTGTAGAGGTGAGAAGCAAAACTAGCCACTGAAATCGACTGAAATGCTGTTTTTTTTTTTTTTAGGCACAATGTCTTGCTGTTTGTGTAATGATGATGATCTCTTTTCTCAGGGCCCTTCAGGGTTTTAAGGCTGCAGCACAGTATTATTAATTCACTAATTGTGTAAGCTGGCAAATACATTTTCAATAAATCAATAAATCAATAAATCTAAATGGCCACCATGTTGCTGGTACAGCGACAGTTACTCACAGTTATAAGTCGCTTTGTATAAGAACATCTGCCTAATGACTTTTCTTTTTATGATACATAAATTGAAACTACCTACTTAAACGAAACTACCTAAACATTTATTGTGGAAAGACTTCACTTTAGCTCACTAGTAAGAGTGCAGTCATTCTTTATTCCTAAAAACAATGGATCTTTGGTCAAAATGGTTTTGTTTTATATATATATATATATATATATATATATATATATATATATATATATATATATATACATACAGTCAGGAAGTATTTGGACAATGACAGAGTTTTTGTGATTTTGCCTTTATACACCACCACAATGGATTTGAAATAAAACAACCAAGATGTGATCGAAGTGTAGACTTTCAGCTTTATTTTAAGAGGTTCCACAAAAATATGGCATTTACCATTTGGGAATTACAGCCATTTTAAGCAAAGTACATCCATTTTCAGGGGCTCAAAGGTATTTGGACAAAGTGACATAATTGTAAATATAACCATAATTTTAATACGTGGATGAAAATCCTTTGCAGTCAGTGACTGCCTGAAGTCTGGAGCCCATGTTCTCAAAACTCAAATTCTGAGTTGCTTTGCTAGGCCTTTACTGCAGCCACCTTCAGTTGCTGCTTGTTTGTGGGCTTTCTGCCTTCAGTCTTGTATTCAGTAAGTGAAAAGCATGCTCTATTGGGTTGAGATCAGGCGACTGACTTGGCCATTGAAGAATATTCCATTTCTTTGCCTTCACAAAGTCTTGAGTTGCTTTCGCAGTATGTTTAGTAATCAGTTTTGTAGCATTTGGCTGTTTTGTAGCATTTGGCTGAATGTGAGCAGAGAGTATAGCACTATAGAGAGTATAGCCCTATAGCCCTAACAAATACTTCCGGACCTAACTGTATACGTGTGGACACACGCGTTTTCCCATGATTGATTGAAGAGGAAATGCAAATTAAATAAAAGTCAAGTTTCCACACATCAGATGCAGGTGTAGGGCTTATTGGTCTAGAAGGCAGCCTTGAGGCATGTTGAATCAGTGTGATGAAAGTGTTTGGATGACTCAGGTTAAACGAAACCTTTCTTCCCCACTTGTGCCAATATGCCTTTACTTCCTGTGTGCCTTGTATGGCATTGTCTCTAGCATGGGGAATGGCTTTTATAATCCTCAGGGTATAGTTAAAACACATTTTAAAAAGTGGATTGTATGATTTTGATCTGGATTCTTTAGAATTGCAAAATGTACACTGGAATAAAGTGAGATCACCCAGCAAGTCTCAACATCTAGCTCTCCAGAAACAATGAGATTAGTTAACAAGATGAAGCAAATTAAGTTACGTTTAGGGGGTTTTGAGCATATCTGGGAATAGAGGGAAATGAGAATGCTGATAAAGCAGCTAAACAAGTGGTTAGCTATGATAGAGTTGATATTCAAATACAAATAAGTAAATCAGAAATTAAAAATTTCATATGGAAAGTAATGGTGAGACGATGGCAGAAGTTGGGAAAGCGAGAGAAATGAAAGACAAAGTTTTAACATCCTGACAAATCTTTTTTTTAGCTGTTCATATATAAACAATAGAACCTTATAAATGATTTATGCAATGTTAATGAATGTGTTACAAAGGTCCAATGTAGGTCATTTAAAAATGTTTAAAAAATATCACAACCTCATTTGAGCAACAAGTGTTCCTACTCATTTTGCCTGAATATTGTTTCGTGCAAATAATTTAAAACCATTGCATACCAGTGACAGACATTTTGGAAATAAACAGCTCTTTACAGTTCACATGTGCAGTAATACTGGCAGCACTGTGGATACATTACGCATTATTTTGGATTATGAGCTCTCATTATGTCTCTGAAGACGGCTTGCTTTTATCAAAAACCTTTCTCGCAAAGAGAATTTCTTTAGTGCTTCTTTTTGGTAAATACTTTACAGTTGCATATTGTCTGAGCCCTCATCTCTTTAAAGCTTTCAGTTCCAGTTTCTACAAAGGGGAATAAAAGCATTGAAGTGGTGTGGCATGTTTCTCCAGCTGTGAGGTATAGCACTGCTGTGATGAAGTGCAATAATGTAGTGCAGACCACAAGGCAGGGCTGGGAGGGATTGTAGTGGTTGTAGTGTAGACCCATTTTGTGCTGTTGTGAATGGTCCCATATGGATACCCTAAATATTTGGTTTTCCCAAAAACAGTTCAGAATACCCTAGTATGCAGTGAGAGAAAAAGTCTTTTGCAGTGAGAGAAAATATCTCTCTCTCTCTCTCTCTCTCTCTCTCTCTCTCTCTCTCTCTCTCTCTCTCTGTCTCTCAACATTTGTGTTGTTATGTGTCTGCTCATGGTCAAGGCCACTGTCAGCTCTCATGGCATTGGCTCTCACTCAGAGGATTTGAAAAGCTCCTCACTGCAAGACAAATAGATCATTGTTTTTTCCACACACAGGTGTAGACACCCATTCATTACCCACTCATTCTCTGCAACTCCTCCTTCCATTTACAGCCAGTGGTTCACCACACCCTTGCTACCACAGAATTTATGCCCAATACTCACCCTTGCTTCAGTAGATAATCTCACCTGGATATCATAGATTAGTCATTAACACTGTCCTGTGCTCATCCTAGGGACTCTTTACAATATGCTCATACTGAACATCCTTTCAGTACACTTGTTTGACACTGCTTGTCTTTATAGTATACAACTGTGCAAGAGTAATGACTCAGAGTTCCCTTTTGAGTCTGGTTCCTCTCAAGGTTTCTTTCTTGTCTCGTTGTCTCCTTGTCTCAAGTAGTTTTTTCCTTGACATTATCATCTCTGGCTTGTTCATTAGACAACTAGATCTACAACAAGCTTTCTATAAAGGTGCTTTGTGACAGTGACTACCGTTGAATTGAATTGGTTATAGTGGAATAACTGTATAGTCAATACAGTTACAATACAATGTTTAATATTAAAAGAATTCTGAGGTCAGCAAATAAACTAGGAATAAAGATATTGTTTAATAAGTATAAACCCAACATAAAGCTGAAAGATGAACACAAGTGTGGGTTTTATGGTTGAATTAAAACTAATGTAGCAAACCAAAAAAGGTCTGGGCAATACTCAGAAATGTGGGACAGGCTAAAAGTTAGGTGATCAGCAAACAGGCATTAACTAGACAAGAGTAAATAAGTATACATGAAGCAGGCTGATAACAATCATCATAGACACAGTTTGAAAAATAAAACTTAGCGTTCCGGTTATTTAAAGCAGTGGTATACAAAGTGGGGTCCAGGGACTCCAGTGGTCCATGAAGCATTGCCAATGGGTCAGTGATGTTTTTAGGAATCAAAACTCATTATTATGTTAAGATTATTATGTTGAACATTAACATTAATGTTCAATATAAAAGCAATGAACATTATTATGTCACCATCTGGTAACATTATACCTATTATTGAGTTCCTGTTGTTTTTAGCCAGTTTGACTGGGCACCTGGATTGAATGGGTTTAATCGAAACCTCAGTAACTCAAAAAACATGTAGGCTATAAATAACATCATGTTAAACAAATCTGTGCTGAGGGAGTCCATGGAATTTATTTTACAAGTAAAATGATCCCTGGCTGCAAAATGTTTGAGAACCCCTGATTTAAAGAGATACTTTAAGGAGTCTGATTTAAAGTGAATGTGACTGCTGTGACTGCAGGTGTCATTAGTAGCCCAGGGACTGAGAGCAGGGATAGATGCTTGTCTGGAGGTGATGTGATGAGGTCATGGGCTGAGGATCACTTCAGGAGTTTCAGACTCAAACACAAACAACCATGTTTACACCTAGTTGTTTCATGTGTCCTGGGGATTATCCATATAAAAATACAGGTGTAAATGTACCCAAGATTCACTTAATGCAGATTTGAATCCAGATCCATATTTGAATCCAAACCAGTTCAGGAAGAATGAGATGCATTTTAGCTACGTTATAAAGTGTAAATGCATCCGACTGTTCAAGCTACAATTTGGCCATGATTGCCATAGTTGCCACCTTTACAGAAATATTTTATATATATATATATATATATATATATATATATATATATATATATATATATATAAATGAGAAATTCTGCTAACACTTCACTAAAGGATGGTGTTCATAGGGATACTTGACACTTACATAAGTCCTGCATGACCGCTGACTGCTTATGAGCATTACAGCTTGAGCTGATTAGCAAATCTTGCATTTCAATCTGATTAGCCAGTGACAAATTTGACTACAAGTGAAAATGCATGTGTTTGCAGTGGATCCAGAGCCTATACCATGAACATGAGGGCAGGAATGCATCCCAAACCAGATTAAAGACAAATGAAATTATCGAGTGTAAACAGGGTCAATGTGCTGCACTTTAAATTTGTTTAAGCTCATGCGTGTTTGCTGTTCCAACAGTTCCAACAGCTAATGCAAAGGTACTTTATTGGCTGAAGGCATTGCAAATACATCTCAGTATATCTCAGTGTATATACATCAAGCATTTGTACATATACTTCAACCTACTTTTATTTTTTAGACGTCTATAAGTCAATGGGTCATAATAGTATAGTATCTATCTACAGACTTCAAATATAGACTGAAGTCTATGTACAGTATAGCAATAAAAACAAAATATGTGGTAACATTTACTGGTAGTGTTCTTAGAGCTACATAACTCCAACATAACTTGTGCATGACAAGTGACGTAAACCTGCAAAAAATATTAATAAGGTTTATTCCATCAAATGTCAGCTATGATAAAGCCTACTTTCTTCAATTTTTGATGTTAAGATCATGTCACCTGTGTAAAGTGACAGACTTATATGACATAAGGTTGTATTATAACATGTATAATAACTGACTTACTTCAGAATGCCATGGCAACCCATTTGTAGCTCTGGTACATCAGAATCACACAATGATGAAGGTGATGATGATGTAACATGTTGCATCATTTCCTTCACTCTGTGGTCGGAAAATAAATTATGCCTACTTCTGTTCTTAAGGTGTAATGACATCGACATTGGTATTAATCAAACTTATAAGCAAAAATAAGACGCACATGTTACTTAAGGGTAGGAAAACTTAGTATGTAGTAATCTGTTATGTCACTGTTAAAGCCTTTACTATGACAGTGTTATAGAGCAGGTTTTCATGTTATTACTACCAAATGTTGACAGGTAATCTTACTTTGCATGCTACATAACTGTGTGTGAGATACTCACGTTCTGACCTGTTATAACACAATCATATGTCAACAAGCATCTATGTCACTCGATTAAGGTGTTATGTCAACCTGACATCAGCATTGAAGAAAGCAGTCTTTATGTTACCTAATACCTACTGGAATAAGCCTCTTTAAATGTTTAAGTAGGGTTATGTCAGATGTTATGAAGGCCTATGCAGGTATCATGTAGACCTGTGAACATCTCACATGCATAAAGCAAAATGGTGACAGTTGATACTTATGTCAACGAGCATCTATGTCACATGACTCAGGTGTTGTCACAATGACATCAGCATTGATGAAAGCAGTCTTTATGTCACCTGATGCTTACTGCAGTAAGCCTCTAAATGTTTATGTAGTTGTTAGCTTGTTATTAAGGCTTGTGCAGATGCTGTCATATGAACATCTGCCATACATAAAGTGAAATAGTGAGAAGTTGAACCTTATGTCAACAAGCACGCTTATGTATATAAACACACATCTAGGTCAGTTGTTATGAAGGGCTTGTGCAGGTATAATGTAGCCCTATGAACATCTCCCATAAGTGAAGTGAAATAGTGACACTATGTTAAATGCTAACAAACATTTACAGTATATCACTTGACTCAGATGTCAAAGTGACATCAGCATTGATGAAAGAAGTCCTAATGTCACCTGATGTCTACTGGAATAAGCCTCCATAAACGATTATGTAGGTTTATGAAGAGTGTATGCAGGTAAAGTGAAATTGTGACACCAAGTTGAAAACTTGGCTTTTTTTAATGAACAAATACTACTCTAAAATAAAAAAAATTATAAATGCTTAGGTTGCTCTGATAAACTACTGAAAGATAATTGTCCTTCTCCTGACTTTACAAATTTTGTATAACCAAATAATATAATACTTGCACTGTCACTGAAGTTTGTTTTTAAATTAATTCTCTTTTAAAATGTAAAATCATATTTAAGACAAAACAAAAACAATAAAGCTGAAAGATCAGAATGGACAGTTGTCCTATTATAAATGTTTCACATTTTCCCCATCCTTTGTTCATTTCTGTTCTCAGCAATGAAGAATGGCGTGAATGGCACCATATCCCATGGCCAAGATGACAGCGATGGCTGCTACATCCAGGTTCCCAAGAAACCCCCAGCCATGGAGCTTTCCGCCATCAGCAACTCAGCCTCCTCCAAGCCGGACAGGCCACGCAGCAACACCTCTGAAGCCAAACTCCTGGCCAAGAAGCGCGTGATCCGTATGTTGATCATCATCGTAGCTATGTTCTTCATCTGCTGGATGCCTCTCTATACAGTGAACACATGGAAGGCGTTTGACCAGCAGTCAGCCAAACGGGCGCTCTCTGGCGCTCCCATTTCCTTCATCCAGCTGCTGTCTTACACGTCAGCCTGCGTCAACCCCATCATCTACTGCTTCATGAATGTGCGCTTCCGTAAGGCACTGCTGGCCACCTTCGCCTGCTGCGCCCTGCTGTGCCGCAAGCGCAAGAGGAGGGAAGGTGATGATGAGGTTACTGGGGTCACGGCTGCATCGATGTCTAAATTTAGCTACACCACTGTTAGCACAGTGGGGCCGTGTTAGCTTTGAATCTGGGGTTCGTCCAGATTGTATAAGTTTTAGGCACGTTTTTGTCTTGAGCGTATTAAAGAGTTTTTAGCATTTGTAAAATGTAGTCCTCTTTCTGTCTTGCTGATGTATTGATGTTAGAACAAATGAGAATGCCCAAGGCATTGCCAGAGATGAGTAAACAGCACTGATGCTGGTGCTCGGAGGAAATGATTGAGCACATTCATCTAAAGTACTATGGACAATCGCTAAAAAACACAGCTATCTGCTGAAAATCTACCTATCACAGACTGTGCCTGGGCCGTATAGGAAAATCATGTAAATATTCAATCATTTCTGCTGTGATTCATATACGTATACTGCATGAAGCAATCTGTCAGTTAGCTGTCTTGCCTTAGGTCAACTAAATAATGGCTACAAAATGGTACAGTCATTCATGAATAGAATATTATGGTCTTGTCGTTCGTCCTCATCATTTATGGTTTAAGTGTGAGTTTGTGTTCTCTGCATTGTTGTGTGTAAATTGTGTTAATGATCTGAGGAACCAAATTCTGCGACATACTTCATTACAAGCATACATTCCATAAGGAGATTATGCATCTTATTACCAAATCCTTATCCTCGATGCATACCTCTCAGCTTGCTGTCTTGAAGTTAGTACTCCTGACCAATCCACTGTTCTACAATGCTGTTTTCATAGGCAGCAAAGAATTTCTCTAAGTAGCTCTTTCTGTTTGAACAATTGTGCTTTGGGGTTTAAAGCTCAAGAAGTATTATAAACGGATAAAAAGCAGAGGGGTGTTTTTTTTTTTTTTTTTTTTTTTTTGAAGGACATGCATACAGATGTACAGGAACACACTCCAAAAAAAAAAAAAAAAGCATGGTAGTTGTCCTAATTGCTTTCTTGCTCATTGCAAGTTGATGAGGTTTTCTTGTAAAGTTCCTCTGAAATTATAAACCGTAATCTCAGCCCTGTTTTGAGGTGAGTTTAATATTACATACAAGAATATCTTGAATTCTGCTTGGCCTTAATTGTGAATAAGGTAATTGCAGTGCTTTTTTTTGGTCTAATTTTATTCCTGAATAACATATTTCACTGAAATTCACATTTAGAATGCCATGCTTTAACATACTTTAGCTAAAAAATAAAGATGTGATATACGTATAAGGTTTTGGAAAATAATCAGCTACGGGGTATTGTGATGCCATTACCAACCAAGTTGATAATTTTTCTAAAACATCATGTCTTAAAGTATTCATTCCTCTTATACCACAGTAATTTGCCAAGCGCTAACAATTTAAATTATTTTAAAAAATGACATGACTTTTTTTTTAATCCATATATAGTTCCATTTTGATGTTGTGGAGTGGCTGTGAAACAAATTACCCTTAATGAGACCAAAAAAAGTGTTTTTTCATGTTTCCTATGTCTGAAAACATAAAGTTATAGCTATACCTCTGACTATATAACTAACACTGTAGACTCATTCAAAAAATGTTAAATAAACATCACCTCACACTATAAATAATATAAGTATTAACCATATTAACCACTGACACACTTTTTGAGCCTGTTTATGTAGAGCTTCTGCCAAACAAGCCCCTGCCAGTTAGCTGCTAGTATAGAAATGATAAGGTACTAGAATGAACCTGTTAGTAGAAACCTGTGATATTTTCCTTGGAGCTGGAACTACTTGCTGTTAAAGAAATTAATCAACACTTTTTGACCAATCAGATTTGAGAATTCAACCATGCTGTGGTATAAATTGGAATAATAAGTGAAATAATAAGCTTTACGGGTCTAACCAATTGAAAGTTTTATTTTAGTTAAGCTCAGTGCAAGCTGCAAAAATGCAAAACTGTTGTACGTTGTGGTTAGGGACACTGCGAACTAGTGTTAATCACAGACGAAAGCTGTTCTCTCTCTCTCTCTCTTGTTCTTTTTATTCCGCTCTCTCTTTCACACACACGCAAACAGATGGACTTGAGCAGATCTGGACTGGAATTTATATTTTTCTAACATGTTTATCTCTTCTCAGTCTGTACATTACACCCATATGTCCATACCCTGTTTCATTTACCTTCTCCTATAGTTTTATATATACACCTTCTCCTGTTTTTCTCTCTCCGCACTGTGTGATGGACCATGCATGTAGGTTGTAAAACTATATCAAACCCAGGAGCCTTGGGGCTAAAACACAAGCAATGTTTCTTAGTATGACAGGCCATCTCTTGTTGAAGCAGGTGCTGTTATTTCTCCAAAGTTGCCAGCTTTGTGTTATGTGACAAAGTTTACTCTAGTCGTTCAAGAGCTCTAAGCAATGTTTTGATCATGGAATGACACATTAAGCAGGCCAGCTACCCTTTTCACTCTGCTCTGACAAATCTGGGTATCTGTTTCCAAGACTACCATTCCATTTCACGCAGGCTTTGACAGAGATCAAACATAGCTTGAAGTAGCAAATGGAGCTACAAACTGAAATAGTGCCCTATGCAAATAAAAATAATGAATAAAATAGTGAAGAAAAAACTTTTCCTCACTGCTATTGGAAATGACACATCAAGAAGCAACAAACCAACAAATCTAATAATCCACTATCTTGCTCATTTGTTCAGATGATAATACATTTGATAATCCATCTATGATTGAAAAATGCTATTCAGACAGACTTTCCTCAGATGAGTCAATTAACCAGAAATCTATATACAAACCTGAAAACTCAACCCCTTAAACGTCAGTGAAATGTGCAGTGCGAGGCAGAAGGCACCATGGCATGAGCTTTATTTGGCCAAATCCAAGAGACATGACTAGCAAAAACTGTAATTAGAGTTCATAGTCAAAAACAGGAAAAGGTCTGTACAGTGAAAACCAAGGCCTCAACTCGACAATATATGACAATAAATGCAGGAAAGGTTCACAACAAACAATGACACAACAGGGTATACATAGATAAAGTAATCAAGGACAATGAACAGGTGAACACAATCGGGCAACAAACCAATGAAAGGATGATCAAATGTCATTCGTCGCAACACAAAAGGAGAAACTGTGATGATCGATTTATTGCAAATGGCACAGCACCAAATAGGAGCCTCTTCAATGATTGCAAATTCTTAAGAATAAGCAAAATCCAATTTGCTTAATAAGGAACGAATGAGTACATTTAGAGTGAAGCGGCTTCATTCGTAGGAAAATCAATGGCAACACTCGTCCTGAAATGATCCAGGTTTTCGATGGACGAGTGTTTCTGCTTAGTGCTTAGTACGTATACTCTAAGTCTATTCATGTGCCCAGTTACTATGAAGCATTTTACTGAATATGTGCCTTTGCGAGTGTATTAAATCCAGATAGCAGAAAATTCCAGCCCAGGTATTGTTCATTTGATGCTAAAAGTGACACACCTGTAAGTAGCAGCTGTAAGCAGCCACTTTTAACATTTTCAACTACGTTGTATATCATGCCCTAGACACGATCTCATCAAGCCTGAGTTGTGGCTGCATTCTGGCAGTTAGTTAATTGCATCATTGCTTGGGTAATGTGTCAGATGAAAATGGTGATTGTGTGCAGGCACTGAGTCATCACTCTTTCTCTTTTGGATATGTATAATGGGTTGTAAAGCTGTTTTTTTTTAAGTAAATTAACCAGACCTGTCAGAGGGTAAGGCTTTCCGAATGACACCGAAGTCAGATGCTTATTATATGTCTATAAAAGCACCTGAAGTATCTGCTGACATTGACTACCATCTTTGTGCTGGCATGGATTGTTAAAAAAAATCATTGTAATTTAAAATTTTAATAGTGTAAAATGTATCAAATGCTGTAATTTATGATATATTCATGACATAAAAATTGTTTAGCATTAGTAAAAGGAAATCCCACAAACATATTTAACATATTTAATTGAAATATTAACAATGTTGCTATTCTTGTGACACTTATAGTATATATTTTGCAGAATAGTTCCTTATATTTCCTTAGTAAAGAAACAGTTTGGAGGAAAAATGAAATCGACCCCCTCAAGGCTGGTGTTTGAAGTTTGCTGCTTTAGTTTTGCTCAGGAGTTATGACGCTAATGTTGCTAACAAGTATGGGAAACCTGTAGCTAGCAGTTTAGCACTGTGTAAACTGCATGCCTAAAGCGTCAACTAAACTGTTCCTTTAAATGTTTTGTTTTTGTAGTGAGATTTTCCACCTTTTTATTTCATTCCTAGCTGAATGCCACCAATAGAAAAATAGTTTTAATACAGTGTGAAAGGTGAATAGGCTATAAATAATTAATTGTGAGCTTTCTATTTATTTCTAGTGGTTGACTGTGGGGGAAAAAATGGAGTTATGTGTCTAAACATTAAAAAGGTTAGTCAGCCGTATGGGGACTGGGTATTCAAAGGAACTGGGCTGTGCAACTTTTGTCATTATGTAGTGGCATCCAAATGTTGAGACAGTGACACTGGGAGTTTTAAAAGTTTATTTGGCTGAAACACCAGAGTCTCTCGGCCACCATAGCCTTAACAGTGTGAATGAGTGTCTGTGTATTTGTGTGTACTGCCTGGCCGTTCTTTTTCAAGCGGGACAGCCAGAGTCTCTGCTCATTATTTGTGATTTAAAGATCATTTAATGTTAGCTTGTATTCAGTTGTTCATGCTCTGTGATGTGTGTTCTACCAGTTTGGTGCGGCATAAAAGTGAAATTGCTATTGCTCCCCAGATTATTTCATCTCCCCAGATTGTTTAATCCATATTTTTGGTCTCAGTGATTAATACCAGTCTGGCTTCTTGTGACTGAGAAAATGAGAATATTTTTCTCCAGGTGATGACAGCCAATTCTATTTAGTAATTCAATAGCCCTTGGGAGGAAACATACCATAATGAAAGGTAGTTACACAAATAAAAAATGTGCTGTGAGGTTGTTTACGAGTAATCCATTCTCATTACACGTCGTCGACTTGATTTGTAGCTTAGGCAGCAGTAGATGAAGAATCACATGGGTAATTTTAGATTGCGTGATATGTCAATTGACTCCTTGCTCTCTGTATGATGAGCCGAATCAATAGGTCATCACCTACTCAGTTAAAATATTCCCTGCAGAACTGCATGTTGCTTATTTTGTTTCATGAACGGGTAGGGTTTTGAATACTGATGACACTTTAATCGTAGCTTGTTATCTTCTTCTACAAAAACAAGTAATGGAAACACATTTTACTCGATCTTTCTAGACAAACGAGCTCTAAACATAACAAAAATTCATGATTAGAGATTCAACAATGTGGCATCAAAGCATTTATCACTTCCACTGCTTATAAATTTTTTATCAATTATTGTTCATTGAAAATGAAAAGCAAAATGTACTTTTGTGCTTTGTATGTAATGTAACTGCCATTTTGAGCAACAGTTGTGTGACAGTTAGTGTCAAAGCCTCTCTTTTGCATTCGTGGGGAAAAATGGAGCAGCTTACCTTTTTGTAATGTATAATGTCGAAACAATGTTGGAGCCATGCTCAAATAAAACATTAAATAAAGCATGTCGAATTCTGCATGGAGATCTGTCTTCTGTCATCATGCACTGCAGCTCCCTGACCTTCCACCTGGGAATTTTTAAACAACACTTTTGCAACAACTTCCAGTTCCCAGTGTCATCTCAAAGTAGAATCCATTTCTTACAGAGCCGGTAGGATTTGATATAACATCCCAGAGAGCTGGTATGTTCAGGTTTTTTTTTTCTTTCTGCCTTTACTCAAGCAAATGAACAACTATCTATAATAATTATTAAAAAAAAAAAAATTTTCATTACTCATTCAGATATCCTTATGCACGTTCTTTTATATATATATATATATATATATATATATATATATATATATATATATATATATATATATATATATATATAATTTGTAAAGTAATTACTCAAGTAGTTTTTCATCAGATGACTTATTTACTCTTACTCGACTATATTTCTTCATCTACACTTTTACTTTTTACTCAAGGGAATTATTACTATGGTATCAGTACTTCAGGTTAGCATGGTTTGCAATACTACATTGCTAATACTATATACCACATTAATACTATATTAACATTGTCACTATTAACTACTAATGAATACTAAGTAATTATTAATTATTAAGTAGTAATAAAGTAATGGTTTGGTAGTTCATTATGGACGAAGCAATGCTTATATAGCCCAGTCTTACATAGCTTCTGGGGAACTACTCTGCTAATTAGTTATTGAATAGAATTATAGAAAATGTTACCTTCTCTTTTCATTTTGAAGCAGTTGCACATGAAGGCATAATGTATGATATGCAGTCTGTTAGATTTAATATTGGATGCCAAGACATTTGCCATGGTTGGAACCAAAACTTTCTATATCACGTTTGTAGGCACTATGCATGCAATGTTTGGGAGGAAGTTCTGAGAGAAAGCTGTTGGTCTTGCTAACATCTACCAGCATTGCACAAGTCTTAAATCTTTCAGTCTTGAAAGCTCTAGTAGAAATCACTCTCACTCTTGCTGCCTTCACACCTAATAAACCCAGCAGCTATATCCTATTTGGAGATCAGCCAGACTGACCAACTGCAGGATGATTATATTCAATAAGCTATGTCTTCCATGAAGTAGCAGCTGGGCAATTGGTTTGATGAAATGAAGATGGCGTGAAGCCAGTGGAGACGAATGGTTCAAGTTCCAAAAGACTATCCCACATGTGGTAAGAACAGTTCCTCAACATCATGAATCTGGCAGCATCTACACAGAAGTCCTCTCAAGATCCCTCCCCAGATTTCTCCTAAGTTCCACTGTCTTGTGTGTTTTGAGATGGTTTTCTGCTCACCACATTTGTATAGGGTTTTTATTTGAGTTACCATAGCCTTCCTGCCAGCTTGAACCAGTCTGGCCATTCTCCTCTGCCCTCTCTCAACAACAATGCTTTTCTGCTCACAGAGCTACTGCTCACTGGATGTTTTTTTCACACCATTCTCTGTAAACCCTAGAGACTGTTGGGTGTGAAAATCACAGGAGATCAGCAGTTTCTGCAATACTCAAACCAGCCTGTCTGACACCCACAATAATGAAAGTCACTGAAATCACATTTTCCCCATTCTGAGGTTTGATGTGAATATGATGATGTGAAATGAATCTGCATAGTTTTATGCACTGCATTGCTGCAACACGATTGGCTGATTGGGTAATTGCATAAATGAGCAATGGTTCCACTACCTTCATCGCTGCCATCAATAACTGACCTACTCTCAAGAATTCAGTTTTCAATTCCAGGAAATAGCATAATAAACGAGCATGATGATTTATAAGAGTGAGACAGTGACATACAGTGCAGAGATGTGAAATTCACAGTTCTAATAACATTTTTCACCCAATGTCATAGCTGCTCTTGCATGCACTGTCGCAGTCTCAGAAAGAACCGTTTGTCCACGTCTTATTTGGAGAAACAACATACACAGGCTTACCAGACGTCACTATCACCACTATGCGAAATTATTTTGAGATGCTTAGTTCTAAGCAAAAATGCCTTTGCTAGTGCTGTTGTTGTCTGCACTGTTTGTGAAAAAAATGCATCAGGGTAGATCAGTTATCAAATTCAATGGCTTCTTGTAGCTTATTGAAGATTGAGACCAACATTCGATATGGAAGAATCCCAACAGTTTGGAAGAAACTATTAAAATATTTTCAAGCTCTGTTTATGAACAGAGTATCAAGGGAAGTTTGATTGGCTTTGCTCCTCCCTGACCAGATGTAGCTTTCCAAGTTGGTTAGTATCAATTCCTATGAATTTGCAATAATGTTTTGATGATTTAAGTGTCCACCAACTGACATGTGCCTCTTAAATTTAGACTTAAGCATATCCTGGATTAGATCCATTGCTGTTTGTCTTATTATTGTTATTGTTTATGATTTACACCTCACTGTACTTGTCTATCTGTGTACTGATCCCTGCTATGTACTGCTATGTACTCTCACTAAATTACATTCTCCTCATAAACACACATGAAAACTTGCCAACACCTGCAAAAATATTCAAGCTGATTTACTAAAAGGTCTGTGGAGAATTATGTCTTTCAGGTGAGTAAACTAGCATATCCTGCCTTGTTTGGATTATTTGTTAATAATAATGAATATGCTATTTTTAGGGCGTTTCTACATAAATACATAAACTACACTGTGGAGTCAATTCAAATAGATTAATTTAGCATTCACAATAATTTAGTTTTACTAAAAATCATTGTTTGAGCAAATTATTATGGCTGGAGATCATGTATTGAATATGCTGAATGAGACAAAATTACTGTATATCCTTCACTAGGTTTTAATAACGAGAAGCTTTTATGAGAAGATTATGCCACAGCATCTCACAATGATAAAAAAAAGTTTCTTGATATGACTCATTATTGGCGAGTTCTGGTTAGATCATTACTGTACATTCACACCTCCGATGTGTAGGATTTTCTTTTGCGATGTGTGTGCTGACACAGAGACCACAGAGCAATACTTACAGATCTTTATTCTCATGACCGGCTGAGGTCTGCAGTTCCAAAAGCAGGCGTTCCAAAAGAGCCTTCCTAGTTATAGTTATCACAAGCATCATGTACTGAGCCAGGAATTGCCAAATACTCGTAGGTGCTAATCTATGCAAGCATACACCCATTACACTTCCAAACCACACTGTGTATATGAGATACAGTGAAACTCCAGCTATGTGAGGCTTATGCAACAGGTATTCATAGATATCCTACATCAACACCCTTCAGATGCCTACAACTTTTAAATAGAAACTTTGAAAATGGTTTCTTTCACACACATAGCCTACCCTAAGAACAGAATATTGGATTTGAAGCAATTCACAGCCTCTAATCAGCGCTATATAGGATGTGCAATAATGGTGCTAGGTTTCGTTTCAGTCAGACTCTTAGTTTCCGTTTGATTCTCTTAGATATCCGAAGTGATAATTGCTATCAAAAACAACACCCACACCCTCAACATGCCCAATTTCTGCACACAGAATTTACCCTGGGATCAAAATTTTAGTCAGGCCCACATTGCAGAAATACACAAAAGTATGTATAATCATTACACTTGTATGTGAGTCTTCCCTAAACTGTTGCCACAAATTTGAGAACACACAATTGTATAGAATGTCTTTGTACACTGTAGCATTAAGATTTCCCTTCACTAAGGGAGCTAAGCGGCCCAAACCTGGTGCACAAATGCCCCTGGGCACAAAGCAAACTTTATGAAGTCATGGGTTGCCAAGGTTGGAAGGTTGTGGAAGAACTCGAGTGACTTGCACAGAGCCCTGACCTCAACCCAACTGAACACCTTTGGGATGAACTGGAAAGCTGACTGCACCCCAGACCTCCTCACACAACATCAGCGCCTGATCTCACTAATGCTCTTGTGGCTGAATGGACAAATCCCCACAGCCATGCTCCAAAATCTAGTGGAAAGCCTTCCCAAAAGAGTGGAGCTTATTATAACAGCAAAGGTGGACTAAATCTGGAATCAGCTGTTCAAAAAGCCCATGAGTGTTATGGTCATGTGTCCACAAACTTTTGGCCATACTTCAATTGCTAATTTTTAATCACAATTATGTTATCCTTCCGTTCTTCCATAAACTTCTCTGTCTCCAGTTAGACTGCTTGATTTTATTGTGTTAAACATTTTGGTTTACATGACAGGATGACTTAACCGTTGATTTCAGCCTCCAAAAAAAGGGAAACTTTTCCATGTTTGCTTTCATATTTCTTAAACAAAACACAGGGAATTGATTTCATTTTAAAGACACACATTGTATAAGAAGTCCTTTGTAAAGGTATATCATTTATTTTGTCTCCTTATTGACGTGTACATTTTTCTCAGCTGAAATTGAAGACATCGCTATTTCTTACAGAGCATTATTTTTTCCTTGCATACTTTTCAAAAGCGTTACAGTGAATTGATTTCATAAAGAATAAAAGATTATTAAAGAATAGTAGAGTAGAGCTCTTACCATTAACACATCTCCTATTTTATCTATTGTAAATTATAGTGTACAACTGAGGTTAATTAACCTGAATATTATCCTCACTTCAAATGGACTCTTTATTTAAGAGTCATTTATGCAAAATGGACATTCTTTTCTATGAAAAAAGATGTTACGTACAGTAATTAATAAGAAAGTGTGCATGTACGTTTTTTTGGAGTCTACATTTTAACTATAAGACAAGCGGCAGTTTTTTCCCCAAGCGCCAAAACTCTTTATAAAAGTGCAAAAACAAAACCCTGTGAAACTACAAAAGTCCAGACTTCAGTGTCCTCATAGCTAGTTACAGCCATGCGTGCACATGACACTTAGTGCAGGTTATTTAGGATCTTATTAAATCTGGGCCTTTGAGTTTATACAAATGCATCCTGCTATTTTTACATATGTTACACAAAGGTGTCATTAAATATGGTTTTTAAACAAATAAAATGTACTTGTCTCTTGTTAATGAGTCAGAAGTTAGATATAGTTCTGCCTAGAACTAGTCATAGTTTTGTGAATAATGCCCCATACCACAGCTACAAGGATTAGTTTCCACCTCCGCCTCACTGAATTTCCACGTAGTGCTTTCTTAGAGATTCAGTAGTGCACTTGTCATTGGATTACAGGACAAACTACTGAATTTGAAAAAAAAAACATCTTCTGAAAACTCATTCCTGAGACCATTCATGCAGAACTGCTCTCCGGGCTCTGAATTGCACTTAATGGCTTTCTCTCAGGTTGTTAATTTACCAGTGGAAGACTAAATTATCAGACTCCATTAATTTTTTTTTTTCAGGAACACTCTTTCGTCCACTTTGGTGCAGTCCTTTAGATGCTTTTAAAATTAAGTAATTAATCTAGAATGAGTCACATTTGTCACTGATGAAGATGTATTAGTCTGTGTATTGCTCAGGCTAAAAGCTTGTGCAAGGATCTTTCATTGAAATGTTACAAGTGGCCATGCAGCAGCAATAACTTAGGACAAAAAATGTCACTTAAAGGCAATGTAAGTTTAGTAATTTTTTTTTTTTTCAATGGTGCACAGTCATGCAAAACTTCATTACAGGTCATTCCATTTTATGTTGCTCTTACTTTATTTAGAGGCTCTTGGCTATTTTCAGAGATAAGTTGGGGAGACAGAAGGAGCAAATGGAAGACTTCATTATCATTTTAATAACAAATAAAGCACGTCTCTAAGGCATGCAGCTCTAAATGCATAAATATCTTTATCCAGTGATTGTTCATTCTTATTATAACATTTCTACAGAATACATAAAAAGTGCCCATAAAGTGCTCAGCCTCAGAAATCTCATACTTGCTCACATTTTACTTGCTTACAGTAGCTTTAGGCTTATATATTTTTGATTTATATACATTCGCCGTCCAATTTATTAGGAACTCCTGTACGCCTGCTCATTCATGCAATTATCCAATCAAATAGATCAGTGCGGTGCATAATATCATGCCGATACAGTTCAAGAGCTTCAGTTAACGTTCACGTCAAACATCAGAATGGGGGAAAATGTGATTTCAGTGACTGTGGCTCTGCATGGTGTTGACTCTCCATGTAGTCTTCTGCCTCAAGGTTTGATGTGTTGTGCATTCTGAGATGCTTTTCTGCTCACCATGGCTGTAAAGAGTGATTACCATCGTGGTTAATGAGATACCGTAGACGTCTTGTTAACTCTAACCAGTCTGGCCATTCTCCTCTGACTTCTCAGATCAAAATCAAATCAGAACTGCCACTCATTGGATGTTCTTTGTTTTTCGCATCATTCTGTGTAAACTTTACAGACTGTTCTCTGTAAAAATCCAATTTTCTAAAATACCCAAACTAGCCCATCTGGCACAAACAAGCATTCCATGGTAAAAGATCACTGAGACGCATTCTGATGTTTGACGTGAACATTATCTGAAGCCCTTGACCTGAATCTGTATGATTTTATGTATTGTTCTGCTTCGACATGATTGGCTGATTGGATAATTGTACACATTATTGTAATAAGCAGGTGTAAAGGTGTTCATAATAAAGTGGCCAGTGAGTATACTTTTGCAGTTTACAAGAAATATTTGTTTATTCCCAGATTGTTGAGCTGTAGTTAGGGTTGCATTGGATACCAACTCATGAGGACCTTAATTAAAATGAATAAATCTTTACTTTTCCCAAGGAGGACAGTGGTTGCTGGGAATATTGACCCTTATCATCAGTGCAGTGATAACATGCACACAATTAACACTACACAACTTACAGCAGCAAAAAAGTGAATAAAGAACATAATGAGGAGGTAAATTAGGAGGAACAAAACACCTAATCTTTTTACATTTCTCAATATGAATTAGTGTTTACAATACAAGCCACTTAAGTCATGTGATTAAGCGATATTTTATAAGCTCCCAAATAAGGGTAGAAGCCATATTGTTAAATTTGCAGTGATTAATTTGATCATTACACTAGGACTACTCATGGAGTAGTCATACATACATTACGTATTTGTAATATACTGCACTCCTATTGTATGTTTATTTGGATGCTTGCTCTTAGGTAAGCAGCAGAGAAGGATGAAAGTACAGGTTGATTTTTATTAAAAGATCAAGTGAATAATCCAAAACACAATCCGAGAATCAAAGTCAAACAGGCGAAAAGTCAGCCGATGAGCAAACGGGCAAAACTAGGCAAATTCAGAGAACAAAGTATTAACTGAGAACCAGAAACACAATACAAGAAAAACACGACATGCAGGTCATTTGCATAATTTTAACAGCAGCTCCAGAAGAACAACTTAAACAGGTGTTTATCCCATCACAGAATATGCATAACTTTCCCATGTAAATATTAATGTAATTTGTGGATTTCCAGTCCCCTCTGAAAGTACTGGAACAGCAAGCCCAATTCTTTTGTTTTTGCTATACAATGAAGACATTTGATAAGAGGTTCGAGATCAAAAGATGAATATGAAAGCTCAGAATTTCAGCTTTCATTTAGCTGATGTAAAGCATGGCACTTTCGGTGGCAGACCACCCAACTTTTAGGTGAGCATAAGTATTGGAACAGGTAGTCTTAAAGGAAATTAACGTAAACAACACTTAAAATTTGGTTGCATATCCTTTACTTGCAATAACCGCAACAAGCCGGTGAGGCACTGACATCACCAAACAGTTGCATACTTCTTTTGTGATATTTTTCCAGGCTTGTACTGCAGCTTCTTTCAGTTGTTGTTAGTTTTGGGGGGTTTCTCTCTTCAGTCTCCTCTTCAGGAGGTGAAATGCTTATCAAATGAGTGAAGGTCTGGTGATTGACTTGGCCACTCTAAAACCTTCCACTTTCCCCCCTGGTGAAGTCCTTTGTTGTGATGTCAGTGTGTTTTGGGTCATTGTCTTGCTGCATGCTGAAGTTCCTCGTGATTAAATTGGATGCGTTTCTGTAAAATGGCAGACACAATATTTTTGTAGACTTCTGAATTCATTCTGTTGCTACCATCATGAGTTACATCATCAAAAAAGATTAGTGAGCCAGTTCCAGAAGCAGACATGCAAGCCCAAACCATGACACTACCTCCACCATGCATGACCGATGAGCTCATATGTTTGGATTCATGAGGAGATCCTTTCTTTCTCCACACATTCCTTTCCATCACTTTGGTAGAGGTAAATCTCAACACTTCCTGCACACGAGGCTACAGGAAGATCTGACATTAGATAGCTGCCACAGCTATCTAGAGCTAATTTATGAAGATTACAGGAAAATCCAAGTAGAAAGTATATTCTTATGATTCTGCAAGCAACAAATTGCACTGCAAAGTAGAAGGATTCTGCAAATATTAAAAATAAATGCACATGTTTCTGGTTAAATATGATGTTGGTTTTATCTATACTGTAGACTTCCTTTAAGCAGAGTAGGCTATCATATGTAAAGATCCTTATTAAGCATTCTTTTATTTCATTCTAACTGCTTTCCAAAAAAGGGGTTGTGGAAGGCTGGAGCAGTATCGTTTCGATTCATAAAGACTCTAAATAAAAAATAAATGGCTTCTAATCCCTGATTTGCAAAACTAATAATGCAATAAATTGCTATATTTTATAATGCACAGATGTTATTATACAATCCATGCCTACAATGATTTGTGATCCTGAGTCTATGGAAGCTGAACTTTAGATTGATGATTTATGAGTTATGCATGTAAAAATACAGGAAAATGTTTGAAAGAAGCTCTGTGTCTGAAAAATATCTTAATGTCTATGTCAGAGAGATGGGGCGGTGATTATTGTTAGTCCAATAGCCTCAGGAATGAATACACAGAGAGGATGAATAATAAATAATACATTATTCATATTTTTACAAATTTTTGTGCTTGTCAAAAGGAGCTTCTGACCTGAGTGGGAGTCCTGTGATTTGGAGGTTCAAGCTCTTAGATGTTGATTTTTTATTTTATTTTTTTTTGTTCTTGAATGCTGAGTGACTCAAAACAATATCTGAAGTAGAAAGGAATTATCTGAATGCTAAACAGAGCTGAAATCTTGTTAAGAATAACATAATGATGTGCATATCCTTATCATCAGGCATGATTACATTTCAAAAAGAAAGCACCTCTGTCTGTCTTCTCCTTCTTATTACTTCTCCATGTGAAAAAGATTTTGAGTTTGTTCTGCTCCCTTGTGCCACCTGTCATTATTATCTGTCTCGTTCTCTCTTCTTCCTCTTTTCTACACTTCACAATTTCTCTCTTTTTCCTTTGCAGTTATACGTGTACGTGCATCTTGTCCACATCTGTATGTCTGAAGGAAAGCCCTTAAAGCTATTAAGCATGCGGTCAGACTTCAGCTTCAGGACACTGCAACATCGCAATTTAATTTCATTTGCTTCAGGAAATGTAGTCATTGAGCTGAAACTCAATTCATTACTGACCATGACTCATACTTCTTCAATTTCAATTTTACCGGTCAATCAGACTAAGCTTGCCTTAGCTGTAAGGTGTATTTTACTCCCTTGAGGCAGCAATTATTGGGGTCTGCCTCTCTCTTTGTTCCCTTCTTTCATCACTCTTGTCTACTCCCTGTGCACATGGGTACACTCTTCACACCTGTCTCTCAAAAGTCTGTCCTTGGAAACCATTAATTAATTAGTGTGTGTGTGTGTGTGTGTGTGTGTGTGTGTGGCAGAATGAGTATGTGGCTGTCCATACAAATGTGTGTCTAGGCAGCTAATGAATAAGAAAAAAGACGAATCCTCTGAGATATTTCCTTTCACAAAAATTATTTTAAAAAATGTGTTCAATTTCAGTAACACTTTCTCAGTCTCGAGGAAAGTGTTTATAATGCTTTATGACACCTACATAAACCTTTCATGGCATCTGGGAAGCATACATTCATTTATAAAGCATCAGATAACATATTATTCCTCATTTGTATTTATTCTTTTTATTTTGACATCAAGTTGACATACTTGAGTTAAGTGATTTTTATTGACATTTGGTTCTTGGTGAATTTCCTGACAAGTGACTTTGTAGCTCGGTGTATTTCTAGTGTGTCAGAGTCACATAATGGTGGTGATATGAAATTATTGTCACTGCTGTACTGTGACAATGTTTATTAGTAGACATGAATTGAATGGAAAATGTAAAACAATTAACAATTATGTATATATTTTTTCTGGCTCTTAAGCAAAACGAGTTTAATTTTGCTGTTTATTTTTTTTAGGAATATCTATGTCTATTCCATGACATAATAATGACAAATAAGCATTTTTTCTTTAATCATAAATTAATTAATAGGTTTGGTTTTGATGGTTCACATCAGTACCATTATATTCCTCCACATCAGTACAGTACCAGAAGACAAAGTCTGAGTATTTGAGTGACAAAGTCACTTTTCAAAATGTTCTAACATACAGTAAATCAGCCTGAAAAGTAACTCAACTTTATGTCAAGTGATGAAAAGACTACAGAACGCACTGTCTTGACGAAAAGTACCGCTACTGGGTTAGTTGTAACAGGGCCAGTTGCACCAATCAGGGACAAGCTAGAATATCACAATCATGATCACTTGCTTTTTTCGAGACAAAAACAAACTAACAAAAAAATTTACAGGTGATAAAAATAATTTTTGGGACCAATTTTATACTGTGATAGAACTTAAATGATAGAACTTGTAGTAGATTAAACAGTACTCATTCAAGATAGATGGGATGCATTTCAATCATGCTAATTTCAACTCACCATACTACAGCAGTCAGGAATAAAATATCTGACAGGGGTAGGGATAGTTGTAACACTTTGAAAATAGAATTACAGCCAACTGCCAATGGTGGCAAAGGGCATTACTCAGCACGTCTATAGGCATGCTACTGTATACACAGTATACGCCGTGGAAAGGGAAAACAGACAGGGGTGTGCCTTGAAAAAGCTCAGACAGGGGAAATCAGTCAAGTCTGACACCATTTTCAAGTCAGAAAGTTTGCATATCAACTAGCAGTGGAGTCTAACCTCACACACCCCCAGTCTCGGGATGAAAAATCTATAGCAGGACCTGAGTGGTTCTCAGGCTTTATGAAAAGGCATCCCAACCGGTCAATGAAAAGCGTGGAGGTAGCTAGTCTGACGTGAGCTATGTCCAAGCTTTAACTGTTCAAATATGGAGAGATTTTTCAAGTGCCTTGAGGAAGTAATTGAGAGGCATTGCTTTGCTAGTAGTGATATATGGAAAATAAAAAGACGTACAGATAAAACGTTGTTTTCTGATAAATATCATAATTAAAATATTATCACCCTATGCATACACATAAAGAACATTGTTTACTATGGACTGTAATTTGTTCATTCATTCACCTTTTTGTGTCAGACCATTAAAGCACAAGCTTTATCCGCTAGGCCAATAAATGCATTTGTCTTCGTGTCAGAGACTTGAAGCAAATTGGCTTTCATTGATAAATAAGGATCGCAGTGCGTGTCATTATAGTGAAGCCGAAGGGGCCATTCGGGATGCATACAGTGATGCTAAAGGCTTGTGCCCGTGCTTCTGTATTTGACGTGTTGGTGGTGAGAACAGGTTGGTGTAAAAGAATCAACACTGTGATAGATTTCATAGTCTAAGACTGTTGTATAGTGTGATCTCAATCTCTGCTTCTTTTCTTTTACTGTTACACCAGCTTGGGGTAGGTTGTAACAGTGGAACTCCTTGTATTTGACATCAATTCATGAACACTGTGATACTATAACAGAGCTTGAAATGGCTGCCGATTGTAGCAGACAAATGTGGGAATGTTGTGACTAAATTTGAGAGATCTAACACAAAAACTCAAAAATGTGTTACAATCATCCCTGTTCCCTTCTAGTAATAATTCCCTTGATTAAAAGTAAACGTAGTGATCAAGAAAATTACTCAAGTAAGAGTAAATAAATCAGCTGCTGAAAAAGTACTTGCGAAATTATTTTGCAAATTACTGTTTTATGTCTACAGGATCCCTGGAGGACTAGTGGTTAGGCCACATTGCTTTCTCACCACTGTGGACCAGGTTCGAATCCTGGCCAGGGAACCAACCCCAGCCACAGCATGATCCACAACTAATCTGAAAATATACTGAGGAAAGCATGTGAACAAATTAGCCACTGGTTTTTTGGTTTTAAGTAGCTTTCTAGGTTAGCTTCCTGTTAGCTAGCTAGCTCATGATAATCCATACATGTTTTTATAGCTACATATTAAGCTATCTAGCAAAGATGCCCCTTATCCTGAGTGTTACCTATAGGCTGTAGCAGCACTTTGATTATTAATTAGTATTTACCACAATGAGTAATCGCTACTGAACATCGAAGTGATATCGTTAATGTTTAATACAGAGCATTCATAATGTAAAACATTAAAAGTTCTGGCTAGCCAGTTTAGCTCACTCTGCTAGCTTACCTGTACATGCCTCTGCAGGCTGGATGTTGAGCTGTGAAATGTCGATATCTTCACTGGTTTCTGCTTCCATAACTTGCAGATCTTTATCACGCTGTTTCCTCTGAAGCATTTTAAACTGAAGATATCTGATAAATTGAGCCAGGGTCTCTGCTCTGTCTCCACTGTCTCAGACATTGCTGCTGCGGATTAAGTATTTGGTGCCTGAAGTGTAGACTTCGGGCAGGAAAGTGTTTTATTTTGATTGTGTATAGAAGTTGAATTATTTAAAATTTACAAATATTTTAATTGGGTTAAATGTAATGGCTACATTTACATGCACATCAATATTCCAATATTAATTGGAATTTGGCAATATTCTATTTAGTATTGAGTCATGCATGTAAACACCGCAATCTGATTGTCTGATTCAGATTAAGACAATATTCTGATTCCCCAAATTTCGATTTAATCAGATATTCTTTGCATGTAAACACCTTATTCAGAAAATCCACTGAAAGGAGATATACACAGCTGCTCAGTCCGCAAGGAATTGTGGGTGCTAACAGATACTTAGCTGTAGGCTAGGTCTTTAGGAATGGCAACTCAGGTATACTTACAACAACCATGTATACAGGAATATTCAGATGCCTGTACGGATATAAACATCTTATTCGGAATATGGCTGCAACCTGAATACAGACCTTAAACAGAATTTTATGAGCATGTAAACGTAGCCAGTCTGACCTTTTGTACAAAGCAGTTAACAAGGTCAGTATCACAAATTTACTTAAATTTAAATAGGGACCTTGAAATAGTGCAGAATCCTGAATATTAAGTATGCAAGCTACTGAACATTTACGTTCTTTGTTTTAAATATTTCAAAATTGTCTGTTTATTTCGAAATCTAATTAAAAAAAAACCCACATTTTTAATTTTAATCAGATTTTGGATCCCAATGTATCTTTATAAATATCTTTGTAGGTTTTTCAGTTGTCATAAAATGTCATTTAGATATATGAACACTACGCATTTCTAAAATTCAGTCACAGGGTATCCTTAATGATGGACATAATGAAGCAATGGGATTCTCCTCACAGTCACAGCTTTAAATCCAGCCTTTAATTCAATTTGTACTGAAGTTGAAAATTCAAAATCTGAATATGTTTATGAATTATGAATTTTACTGAAAAGTTAATTGTGAGTACAGATATTTTTATATTTTTTACACTAAGATTAACCTAAATTTATTCTAAATTTATTATTACTACAAGTTTTCCAAAAGCATCACAACACCTTTTGAGAACATCATTAAACGGCAGAACAAGCATCACATTTAACACTCTCTCTACCAGTTATCACTATAACTCAAATTTTATCACAAAGGTCTTATAAAATTGTAGAACATAGTGCTCATTCACACAGTGAAGTGCACATCCCACACTGCCTCCCTCTCTGAATGTGCATTTGTGTGTGTTTTCCCTTATTGCACTTCTTATCAGAATGCACTGAAGATTACAGTGTCAGAATAAATTGAGAGCGCTCACCCTATAAAACCGACTCTGCCACTAGACAGGCAAGATTTGTTCACTTTTGTATTACAAGGAAGAGCTTATATTAAACAGTAAACCAGAGATTTCACCATGGATGAAAAGATCTGAGCCCTGCTTGGGGAGCACACCAAATCTGTCCCCTCGAGTTTATTTTATTTTTTTTTTTATTAGAAAGTGGCAGTGCTGTGCTACCAAGTAACTGTTTTACAGAACACAAAGTAATAACCAAGAGCAAATCAAGTATCAAGAGCCTATTCTCTAATGGAAGGTCAAGCACTGTCGGCTTTAAAATCAAATAACCTCACATCAAATAACTTCTTTTGCACTTGATTGTAAGACCCACAGGCAATATTAACTTCAGGGTTCTTTCTTCACTACATACTGCAAAATTATTGCACTAGAAAACAAATTTACAGGCCATATACAACTCTTTCAGAGTGTCATATCCATCACATAGCATACAGTATATGCCACATTTTGTAGATGTAATATTAGGGGTACAAATAACACAATAAGCATATCTGAATTGTTATAACACTTCAGTTATGCTACACTAATACACAATTGTGTCCGAATGCCTTCCAATAACTTTCTTGTACTTCTAAATAATCTAAAACATGTGCTGGTGCTGCAGTGTCACATGGATCAGGGAGGAATTATACGCTCGTATGGGTGAAAAAAAATCTTTCAGATGCATTTGACTTATGTTCTTATTAACATGATATCTGTGAGTATGTTAGTTTCATATGTTTTTGAATAACATTGATACTGTGTAATTTACAGACTGAAAATGTCAGCTAGTATAGCCATCAATAAACAAGATATAATCGACAGTAAATGTGAGTACATGCATTAATCATCATTTTGCTTAAATGTCACATAATAATTGTTTTGTGAACACTGGTATATGATATATTTATGATATTCTATAAAAATTTTAAACAATTGTAAATAATTTACACCTTTAAAAAAGAGACTAATATAAAACCTTACCAAAATTGACATTTAAAATAAACTAAAAATAAAAATTGACATTTTTAATCTAACCGCCAACATCTCTGGAAATCACACAAATTCAGAAAAAAGATTTTCAATTAACAATTCAGTGTTTTTAATAAAGTTTAATATTTGTCAGGAAAACAAATAAATATAAAATAAATAAATATAATATAATTTTTTTAATATTTAAAACCAAGAAAGTAACTGTTTAATATCCTGCATATTTAATTTCCAAGATTCTGCACTATTTCTAGGTCCCTATTTAAATGTAAGCAAATTTGTGATATTGACCATGTTAACTGCTTTGTATAAAGGGTCAGATATTCCTCATCTCCTCTACTGAAGCATGTGTTCAGACGACACACTGATGGATTTGATATAAAATGGATTATAATGTTTTGCACACACATGTGGAGTCCATTCCAGCTCGAGTGCACACTCTCATTAAAGCAAAAACGGGACATACCAAATACTAAGAAACTCTGAAATTCATGTAAATATTTCAGAGACTCTACTTTTCACTTGTGTTGTTGTCTATAATATAATTTGTAATGACAATTGTTGTATTAAATTAGAAAAGAGTGCAAAATAGAAGCATTTTCACTAGCGCTCTCAGGCTTTTGGACCCCACTGTAGGTCATTCAGTGTTAAATTCATTAGTTGTAAGTAGATTGGATGTGGATACGTTGCATGGAAATGGTTACGCAGATCCATATTAGCTACGGGGTGAACTTTCTGTAGTGTATAATGGTAAATGAACTGTAGCTAAACCTGCACTGTTTTTGAAAGCCATTAACTGTGATACTGTATGTACTGTTTTCTGGAAATCCTATATCAATTTTAGCCAAAGTTTACAAACTGTGTATTTTAATCATTCCTTTTTGCACGAAAACAGAAGAAATATAATCATTGTATTGTAACGTGAAGTAGTTTACCAAATATTTGTAAAGCAATTTTTCAGTCTGTTCTGTACTTTTCCTTTAGGGATATCATATTTCCTTAAAATCTTATAGCAATGTAAAGCTAGAGTGCTTCTGTGCTATCAATTTTTTGCTATTTATTAAATGCAAAATGACATTTTAGACAAGATCTTCAGTTTGGGATATCACTGAGGTTTAGGTAGCCTATGAATGCAACCTGCCTTGAATGTCAACAACCCTGGATTATGATCTTGACGCTGTACCATTTCCAATACCATTTCCTTGAATGTCATGCTTCCATTGCTACATACAGTTGCACTGCTGGAATAAAGCGAATGAGTGTTTACTGAAACTGATGTGACCATTTTTCACACTGATGGCTATTTCACCTCTGGGCTCTCCAACAAGGATGGTGCGGGAGGATGTGGAGGCAACCAGAAAGAATCACGCTCCTCCAATCTCTTGTTCAAGCTGCTGTTCTGCTCACTGCATGCTAAAAGGGTAAGCAGCCCTGGAGAGGCACGTACCTCCAAAAGGCTATTCATCTTCTGTGACATTCGTTCAGCTACCTTTTTCACTCACCACTTGCTCTCTCCTTCTTTGTGTTTTTACAGCATTCATTCTCTCTCCCACCACATTCCCAGTCTTTTTACACTCTTAGTTATTTTCCGAGAGAGAAAATATTAGTATATGGCATAACTTTTTCTCGTACATAGTGTCTGTGCCTCTTATAAAGGTGTAATACTGTGTAGCTTTATACTGTATGTGCCTCTTTCACAGTTAGGGGCTTTTAAAAAGGTAAAGATTTTAATCATACAATCATAAATTTTCTAATAAACTCCAAGATGCTGCTATTTTCTGGCACATTGTTTTTTCATCATGGTTTTAAAGGTATAAAAAAGTATCTAGCCGCTATTCCTGGGCTTGCGATATTAAAAGTGACAAAAGAACCTTGCAGTTATATTGCTGCTCCAAGGACTGAGTGAAAGAAAGAGTCCTTGATGGCATATACTTTGGTTCACTGATGAATAAATGATTGCCTTATGTAACAAGTAGAAATGAATTTAACACATTAAACAGAGGACAATATGCTTTCTCATTTAGCCTTGCAAAATATTATACTGTGGGAGTAATTAAGAAAGATGGCTTTGGCTAAAGTAAAGTAAAAGTTTAAACTTTCTGTGCTTTTTCTCTGTGTAAACAGGAATTTACACTAGAAGTCAAACGTTTAAAATAGCATGCTTGAAACCAGGTTATTCAGTAACACTTTACAATAACAGTACATGAAGAATCATGCACTAATACCTGAATTAATGCTTACTTAAGTATGAATTAGTGATGAGTTAAGGCATGTACTAATCACGAACTAATGAAGAGCTAACCTTAACTACGACGTGAGTCTTATGATTATTATATATTATCATTCTCAGACTAAAACACTGGAATATGATCTTATAGAACACTGGTTTTAAATGTTAATAGATAATAGTGTCTACTAAATGAATAAATGTTACTGTATTAATTTGACCCATGCGGGGGAAGGAGCAGTGCCCCGGGCCCAAGCCATCCAGAGCATGTACTCTATCTACAGAGAGATTTGAAGAGAAATGGATGGAGAATGACACAAAATGGGTTGAGATTTAATTAGTGGTGTTTATTATTAAAGCGTCTTTCTACGTTCGATAAGGAGGATCAGTGTAAATTATGAGAGTAATCCAGCACCATCCAGTGATGTTTGTGTATGTAGCTGCATATGGCAAATTATAACAGTATAAACAATTTGAAATTATGCATGTTTAATTCATATTCTTTCTTATAGAGCATGTTTGATTTAGTTTATGTGTTAATTAATACATTAACTAACTAATATATGCTAACATGTATTTAAGGTGGCTGTTATTCACGCATGAATTCATAAGACTCGCTAATAGTAGAGAGCTAATAGTTAAGGTTAGCTCTTCGTCAGTTCGTGATTAGTACATGCCTTAACTCATCCCTAGTTCATATTTAAGTAAGTATTAATTCAGGTATTAGTGCATGATTATTCATGTACTGTATAGTGCTACTGATTATTTCATTAACTGTGAGGATTATTTGTGCACGATACTACAGCAATGCTGAATGCTCCATTCTGATTGGTCAGAAGGTGTTGATTAATTTTCCTCTAGTGCTGGACTGTAATTCAAATCACACGTTACATTAATTTGCACATTCTATTACATTGTGTCCGTAGTAACAACATTCACAGGTAGACGCATCACATAAATGGATTAAAAAACATGTGAAATCATTAACATGGTGACGATATCTGTGAGGTGATGTTTATTTGGAACTTTTGGAAGGAGTCTCCAGTGTCAGTGCATTGTAACAGTCAGAGGTAAAGCTGCTCCTTTAAGTTTTCTGATATTGGAAAGTCTTCAGGACATTAAACAACATTACACTAGGTAACTATAAATGGATAAAATGTACAATGTTACATTCTTTAATACATTTAAAAATAAAAAAAAACTGTTAGCTATGGCAAATTGATACACTTTAAAAGAGATTTCAGGATGAAAAAACACTTCAGGATGTGCTGATAGAGGAAAATAATCAACTCTGGAGTGGTAACTGTAACTCTGCTTCACAGCTTGCTGTATCATATCACCCTGTTGTTGATTATTTTCCTATAACAGCATGTCCCAGTGTAACTGTATGTATGTAACAATGTATGAGTACATGGAAAAAAACGAAAATGATTTACAGAATAAATTATTGATAAATTTCTTCAGTAAATGCAAAATCAAATGTATATAAAACAATATAATATAACAATAATAAAACAAAGTTAGAATACCTTTACTTTGAATTTTGACATTTAGCATTAGTTAGATTTCACATATGTTCCTTCATTATTATAAGTAATAAACCTGTGTTGTCAAAAAGTGTATGTTAATATATAGTAAACCAAACAAATACATATTTCAGAATGCAGTATAACAGTGAAAAGTATAAAAGTATAAAATTTTTATTCCACCTGCCTCTAAAACTCCTTTTTTAATGCTTGTTTCTCATTTGTTTGTTTTCACAAATCACTCTGAATTTTTCCAGTTATTTTTCCTCCACTCTTCAGCGGTGTCTCTGTGTCTGAGTTCCAACACTTCTGAAGTTTGGTTTTCACTGTTGGTAATGTTATCCCTTTGGTAACACTTTGAAATCTTTGTTTGTCAAGTCCTATTTAAGGCAGGGGAAATTCAAAGTAAACATGCGTTTAATTTTTAATTGAGGTGCATTCAATTAAAAATTAAACAGAGCATGTCAATGGTGATGTTTTGTTTGCTAGAAATTTATGGAAAAACATCATTTATTGAACGTGGAATTCTGTTTGTAGATAAACTTTTTAAAAAAGGTATTTTTTACCCAGAAAGCAAGGGGATGCAAAAGTTTGCAATCAACTGTATTATGTATAAATAATAATAATCATAATGGCAACACTTTACATTAATTAACATGTTCGTTAATTAATGCTTAAGTACTTACTAACTTAGCAGTAAGTAACCAAGAGTTACCATAGGAGTTATTCAATAATTACTAATCACTACACCTAGTATGCTTTAGTCAATGTAGTAGTTTATTGTAGTGATTAGTAATTACTGAAAAACTACAATAGTATCTCAGGATTACTTACTGCTAAGTATGAATTACTTAAGCATTAATTTAGGAACCATCTTTTAAAGTGTTATCATAATAATTAATATATTACATGTTTTAATTGAAGCATAAATATATATATATATATATATATATATATATATATATATATATATATATATATATATATATATATATATGTATGTATGTTTGTATATGTGTGTGTGTGTATACACAGTCAGGTCCGGAAGTATTTGGACAATGATAGAGTTGTTGTGATTTTGCCTTTATACACCACCACAATGGATTTGAATAGATGGACTTTTTGAAGGCAAAGAAATGGAATATTCTTCAATGGCCAAGTCAGTCGCCTGATCTCAACCCAATAGAGCATGCTTTTCACTTACTGAAGACAAGACTGAAGGCAGAAAGCCCACAAACAAGCAGCAACTGAAGGTGGCTGCAGTAAAGGCCTAGCAAAGCATCTCCAGGGAGGAAACTCAGAATTTGAGTTTTGAGAACATGGGCTCCAGACTTCAGGCAGTCACTGACTGCAAAGGATTTTCATCCAAATATTAAAATTATGGTTATATTTACAATTATGTCACTTTGTCCAAATACCTTTGAGCCCCTGAAAATGGAGGTACTTTGCTTAAAATGGCTGTAATTCCTAAATGGTAAATGCCATATTTTTGTGGAACCTCTTAAAATAAAGCTGAAAGTCTACACTTCGATCACATCTTGATTGTTTTATTTCAAATCCATTGTGGTGGTGCTGACTATATATATATATATATATATATATATATATATATATATTCTCTATTGTTGTACATATTGTTATATATATATATATATATATATATATATATATATATATATATATATATATATATATATATATATATATTTTCTCTATATTCATTCTATTGATTTGTGGACATGCTTGTTTTCTCTCTGTAATGTAAAAATGTTGTAAAGTAATGTAATGTCTTCTTTTTTTTTTTCTTTTTCCTCCATTATACTTTGCTTTCCTGATAGCTTTTCCATTTTCTTAATAAAATCAGCATACACCACCTACTGACCAGTCTTTCCACATGTACAAACACTGTTTCTGCAACAAACAGGATGTTAATTGTTGTTCTGCATTGTTCAGAGGGTCAATGCAACCTTCTTACAGTAAATAAAATACATATAATTTGTTCCCAAAATTATTGAACAGGAATAGCTGGAGAAATAAATCTTCAATCAACTCTACACCACCTAAAACGTCCACACACAGACATCAAACAGTGTGTACTCTACATGAATCTACATGTAATCATCTGCTCTGATGACTCACACTTCCTCTCCTGCATCCTTTTCTATAAGCACTGAGATCATATCCTGTGTTAGCTGGCGGAGCTTGGTGTTAATGAGGCTTCAGGGAGAACTTCCTGGTTGGGTGCCGGCTCAGGGTGTTGAAATCCTAATCTTAGTAATTATCAGAGCAACCCATTTACCGGTGTGTTGTTCAATTGCTGCTTGGTAAAGGTCAGACAGAAATATGCTAAAATGATAAGAATGGAGTGTGTCATTAAAGAGCTGGGTTTTTTTTTCTTACCTTGGTGGTTAAAAAGGTGCTGTTAGAGAGCTACATCCTGTCTTCTGAGATTATTCTGATTATTCTGAAAAAGGTAGGAGTAGAAAAAGAATTCTGCATCACTGAATATGTGAGCTAGTGATGGGTGATTCACAAATGATTAATAACTCTGTTATGTACGGAAGCCCTAAACTGCAAGATGTGCAAAGAAATTAAAGTGATAAAACTAATCTATTGAATATTAGCTATTCTATTGATATTAAGCCAGATGTTTCTTTAGTGAAATCCAGTTGACACATATACCGTAGGTGATTGGAAATGCACTAAAATATGATTCCTAACACTTACATTAATGCAATTTCATAATGAGCATATAGTGCTCACTTCAGTGAATAAGCTAATATTCAATAACTAAAGTTTACTATTGATAGATGGTGTTAAATATTGACCTGAAATAATGAGCTAAGTCAAAATATTGATGTTATCATAAATTAATGACATAGCACCTCAATTTGTTCAGGGTTTCTGTAGGTTGTAAATTGATTTGCAGGCATAAATCTTTCTTTCATTAGACACTAAGCCCATCTTATAAGTGCACGCTTATCAGCTGTGACACTTTCTGCATGTTTTTGCTATGTGTATCTAATCATTTATTTCCTTCATCTGATATACAGAAGAGTGTGAAAGTTTGCACACCCTTACTTTGAAATGTGGTCCAAAAGTCTCCTCTTCTCTTGGTGTTAAATTTTTTTGCACGTTTAAAGTAATGAACTAGGAATGACGAATTTGAATTCGCTAATAAAAAGAACTCCAGAACATTTAATAGAGTCAAGCATTACATTGTACTTATGCACTGTACCTTTTTAGATAACAAAGAAAATTGCTGTGTCTATCCTTATACAATCCTGGGCAAAAAAAAAAAATGTTAAGCTTTTAATAGTCTTAACAACAAATCACTGATCAGGAAATTAGCAGGAATTAAACAAATAGATAAAGGAGCTTAGTATGGAAGAGCTTTTCCCTTTGATTTCTGTAAATGTTTAAGCCTTGTGGCTCTTGATGGGCTTCATCAGGTGTGGCAGATCACCAAATAATGACTAATCTTTAAAAAAAAACATCCCTGAATATATTTTTGAAAGATTTTGCACATGCAGACTTGTGTTAGTTTGAAAGTTACATCAAATATTTGTATGTATGTATGTACATATATATATATATATAAATATATATATATAAATAAAACAGTAATTTGAATTTTATCTTCAAAACTATGGATTCCAAATTATCCACAGCCTCTTGCAAGTGTAGGTTGTCCTTTTTTCAGGTTTTCAGGTTTTTAATTAAGAGAAAGCCACTGCAGAAGATTAATTTTATATTCTCGCAATGATTTGTGTTGATTCGGATGCATATTTGGGATTGTATCCTGTTCAAATCTCCATGTATGTCCAAGTCTAAAGCATTCTAGTACAAAATTCATGATTCCATCCCTATCAATCTCCAAAAGAGTCCCTGGATCATCAGTCACAGTACAGCCCCAAAGCACCAATGATTGAACACCATACTTTACAGCTTGTTTTTATGGATGTGGCATCTAATCGTGGATTTTAAACCCAAACCCACAGCTAAACTGTGCAATTCTGAACCTGAGATCTTCCTGGCTTTTGCACGAGGTTGACGGTGAGATGGGGGGCATTTCTCTCTCTCTCTCTCTCTCTCTCTCTTTCTCTCACTCACTCTCCCCCCAGGAAATAAGGTGACATGACTAATCATTGTCAATGTAATTACTGTCTTTTACCTATGAACTAGAGATCAAAAGGTGGTTTGACAACAGATGACCTAAAATTTGCAGAAGGGTAGAGCCATGTTTAATGAAAGTTGGGACTAGTGGCAAAAGGATATGAAGAATTCATGATATAACATAAAACACAATATCATTATATCAGTTGGTATATAGTGAAACAGTAGAAACAGTAGATCTCATGTAGAAACAGCTTTTATCTGTATATTTTCAAAGATGAAATAATAATGGAATTTGTAATTAAACTATTGGTTTGGGAAACTGCTATATGATTTAAAAAAGAACTGCTAAGTGGAGTGCCCTTATCTCTCAGCCATATATACTCAACCTCAGCCATTATAAAGAAGATTAGCAAGCCTCCAACCTCCCTCATCTAAATAGGTAACATCTTCAAAAAGCATGACAACACAAGATGGATTCCAGTGAAAGGCAATCAAGAGTTTGCTTGGTGATCATAAATTAAATGTAGAAAAAGCTTAGCTGGTGTTACAGTTCTGTGACTAATGATCCAATCACTTCATCATGTGGCATCTTGTAAATGCTTATAATAACTTGCCATTCATTCCAATCATGCTAGGCAGCGGGGCCGACTTTGAAATCAACCAACAGACAATACGAGCTGAACAATTTAGCTGTGTAGAACTTTCAAACATACGCCTTGAGTTTCCTGACAAGTTTCAAAAATGCTATAATTATGTGCTGTACAATTATGTATAATCAAGAACCTGTTACTTGAGATGTTTTTTTTAATTGGAGGTAAAAAAAAAAAAAAACTCAGACAGGTAAATTGAGATTATTATTATTATTATTATTATTATTATTATTATTTCAGGTGACAAAAATAATCTTGGAAATTCATATAGCATTTATTGTTTATAAAGTAATAAATTGTCTATAATATATTGTGTGTCTTCTAAATAATCAATTCTTCCCTTAGCCCTGGCTTTATACCTAAATCTTTTAAACTAGCAGTTATCAAACCCCTGATCAAAAAAAACCTAACCTCAACCCACGTCAGCTAACTACAGGCCAATATCAAACCTCCCCTTTATTTCCAAGATCCTAGGAAAGGTTGTAGCATGGCAGTTATGCTCACACCTACATAGGAATAACATTCATGAAATCTGTCAGTCAGGATTTAGGCCTCATTATAGCACCGAGACAGCGCTGGTTAAAGTGGTAAATGACCTACTACTGCCCTCTGATCAAGGTTGTGTCTCCTTGTTTGTGTTGGATGACCTCAGTGTAGCTTTTGACACTATTGATTTCTCCTTGATAGACTAGAAAATGTTGTTGGAGTTAAGGGAGCAGCCATCTCCTAGCTCAGGTCTTATTTGACTGATTGTCATCAGTTTATAGATGTAAATGGTGACTTCTCTATGCATACTAAGGTAAAGTTTGGTGTTCTGCAGGGTTCTGTTTTAGTCCCACTGCTTTTTTCATTATATATGCTACCACTGGGTAAAATTATTACCATGGTATTAGCTTCCATTGTTATGCTGATGACACACAGTTGTATGTTTCAGCAAAGCCAGGTGAGAGTCACCAGCTTTAATAAAGTTGAGGAATGTGTAAAGGACATTAGACACTGGATGCTGAGTAACTTCCTTCTACTTAATTCTGACAAGATAGAAGTACTTGTACTAGGACCACAGGCAGCTAGAAGTAAGTTTTCTGATTTCATAGTAACTCTAGACGGCATTTCTGTTTCTTCATGTGCAGCTGTAAAAGACCTTGGTGTGATTATTGACTCCAGTCTTTCATTTGAAGCTCATGTAGATAATATTACTAAGATAGCCTTCTTTCATCTCGGAAATATTGCTAAGATAAGAAATATAATGACAACACGGTCTCAGTGTTTAGGCTGAAAACTTATTTGTTTAGTCAAGCCTTTTGTGTATAGTTTTTCTTAGGTAAAGGAGCAGATCTGGAGAGTTCACAGGCATACAGTGTTGTGGTGAACTGGGATGTTTGGATGCTGTAGTTCCCCCACTCTCACGTGTTCACTCAGGTTTGTTGACAGTGGAGTGGCTGGCTGCTTTATGTCCCAGGGTGCTCACATGTCTGTGTTACTTTCTTGCTCTCCCTTTTAGTTATGCTGTCATCGCTAGTCTTGCCCTGCTTGCACTGTGCACACAATGTACATTGCCCTTAACCATAACACGACAATAAGCATACCTAATAATCTCTCTCTCTCTCTCTCTGTCGAGCTACACATGCTACTCCTGAGATACCAGTGATCCTGATCCCTTCTGCTCTCCAGACCTGCCTGATACTTCTGGTTGGAGTTCTCATCTCATGAAAACCACTCACTGCTGCTGAGGATAGCCCCATATGGAAAGGCTAAAGATATGAGATTACTGTGGATGGTACTACTTAGAAACCATGAAGATGGCTTTGGTCTGCATTTGCTATGATAGCTTTAGGACTGCAATTGCCGTTTTGCACTCAACTCTCCATCACTGAAGAGTTTAGTAACTTCAATAAACAGACTTCATGTGAAATAGTACAAATAAAATTGAATTGAATTGGATAAAGTGTAATAGAATCCATGTGCAATCCAAAGTATATGAGAAAAAAACAAAAAGATCATAGTCTAAAGAAATGAGTAAGCTGGTGATGAAGAGGGCTCTTCAGGGAACCCACTTGGTTTCTGTCCATTGCCAAACAGTAAGACTAATGATGAGTGTGCAGTGCACAAACACACAAAAACATGGGTGTAGGTGGATTGGCTACTTTAAATCCCTAGGTCTGTGTGTACAGCTTGTGTGTGTGTGTGTGTGTGGTGCACTTAATGCACTGGCATCTCATCTCATCCCACTCATCCCACTTCACTCTCAGTGTTCCTGGGATAGGCTCCTGATTTACCATGACCCTGACCCTGATGGGGTTCCAAGTTTGTCAGATACCCTGTTTCTTAGTGCTCCTGATCCCAGTCCATTTCTAGAGGTTTCAGGTTTATATAATGGCCGCCTGGTTGGACACAAACATGTTTATCTATGTTAAACCCATTACTGATTGAACCTCTGCTATAGGCACTGGCCATGACAATTTTGAACTACATCCACCCAAATCTGACCCCCATTCATTACATTTCATAATATCCAGAAGGAACCATTAATTTGATAAAGGGATAATAAATGTTCCTTGACAGAACTTTTTCACACTGATTTAGATTTGGGATGTGCACCAGTGCTCACTCAACTGTAATGGATATAACTGTTTAATGCTTTCCAATGTGTTACATTTCAGTCTCATAATCTGGGCATCAGTAAATGTAACACCTAAAGGGTGAAAAGCAGCTCAGTATTTTGGCTAAATACTACTAAAGGTAGCCTGGATCACTTTAGATAGAAGAAACGGTTTGCTAATATGAGGGGGTAGGGGAAAGTTTTTCTTCTACAGTGGATATAAAAAAATCTACCCCTGCAAAGAGCTTACAAAGTATGTGTGGGATATTATTGTCGAAATGTATTGATCAGGAGAGGGGTACAAAAAACTTTCCAAATCAGTAGATGTACCATGGAACACCGTGAAGGCCATCATCAACAAATGCACAGTGACATTACCAAAAACAGGATGTCCCTCCAAAATAGATGAAAGGACAAGATGAAAACTTATCAAGGAGGCTGCGAAGAGACCTACAGCAACATTAAAGGAATATCTGACAAGTACTGCTCACTCCCTGCATATCACAGCAATCTCTCGTATGCTTGACATGTCTGGACTATGGGGTAGGGTGGCTAGATAGAAGCTCTTTCTCAGGAAAAAAAAAACCCTCCAAGTCTGCCTAAATCACCCCAAACCACATGGCAAAAGCAGAATTTTTTGGGCATCATTCTAAAAGATATATTTGGTGCAAAAAAAACAAGACAGCTTATCACCCAAAAAACACCATACACACAGTAAAGCATGGTGGTGGCAGCATCATGCTATGGGGCTGCTTATCTTCAGCTGGGACTGGGGCTGTAGTTGAGATAGAGAGAATCATAGATAGCTCCAAATCTATTTTGGCACAAAACATGTAGGCCACTGTGAGAACGCTAAAGGTGAAGAAAAATTTTATCTTCCAGCAAGATAATGACCCAAAGCACAAATCAACGAAAGAATGGCTTCAGAAGAAAACGTTTTTTGAATGAAGAAGAAGAATGTTTTGGAACAGCTCAGTCAGTGTCTAGATCTAAATCCGATCGAAAAGCTGTAGAATGACTTGGTTTCATACATTACAAAAACCTTTTTATATCGACTGTATATATACATAAAGAATGAAAATGCACAAAATTGGTTTAATAAATGTCTTTGTGATACTTTACAATATGGATGACCTTGGATCTGTTTCTGTTTAGTGCTCAACATATTAATGTCTGTATCTGTATTTGGGTTTAAACCAGAAGTGGATGTGGCCAAGATTAAACAATATATTTGTGAATTCTACCACAATACTCCTCAAAACAGTGAAAAAAAAACAAAAAAAAAAAACAGGGCTGCTTAAAAAAAAAATGTATTTTCATTCTCAAATTATATACAAATAGCACAAAATTTGCACAATATAACTCTAATCAATGCCTGAACTTTATTTCCATATTGTATATTTCCTCAACCTCAGCTACTAAGTTCACTTGGTCTCAACCAGACACCCTGTGGAACTTTCTGGTAAGATTTCTAGATCTAATGTGACTGAGTAAGCTAGCTAATTATCTACTAACTATGATTATAGTTGACATCAATATCCACATAATAATATTTGATCAGATTTACTTTTGAATTTGTTACATTCCAGAAAGATCTGAAATGTTTGCAGAAAACCATGTCAGAAAATTCTATAACGCTGGGACATGTTCATGGTGCTTCTGCATTTCATCATAATGCCTGTATGATGTTATTTAAAAAGATTTTATAATAAATATAGAGAACAATCATTTTAAGAATGGTGAAAAACGTGCAATAAACATTTAATCTTTTAAACATTTAATTTTAATTAAATGATTATTGTTTTGTGTAATGATTTGTGAATTGCATATAGTTTGTATAGAAATATGGTAAAAATATTGTTTTATTTTGGATCTCAGTAAGGCAGTGTTTAGGTCTGGTTACTGGAGTAAACTACTGAAAAAAAAAAAACCCTGAATGGCACACCTCCTATTCGTATCGTGTTAATGAGTGTGGCCTTTATTTGTACTGTGAGCTTCATACTCAATGGCTTCAAGCTCATGCCTGCATTGCGTGAAATTAAACACCTCAAGACGTTTTTGTTGAATCTTGTGAGATGCCACCCACAATGCACACCTCTAGTCTCAACCAGATGGTTTCTAAAAAAAAAAAAAAAAAAAACTGTATAGTGCGCTTCCTATTTGTATTCTATAGGCATTTGAGAGTGATGGACATGTTTCTTGCGCAAATCCAGATGCTGCTTTGGTTTGTCTCTGATGTGAAGCAGGATCTTTTCAGTAATACAATTTTGTTGTGAAAGTAATGAATGCACATACAGAATGTGACATTAATGATTATTTAATAACAACTCCCAGGAGCATTTAAATGTATTACATTGCCACCAGTGTGTTGGACTTTGGACAATTGGCTCATGAGAAGGAGGAAAGTTTTTAATAGAATTAATTAAGCTGTCATCTCCCACGCAGCAAGCCTGACCTTCAGAAGAGGAGGAAGGATTTGTCATCTTGTTAACGCCTCACAAAGAAGCGGGGTTTTCTCCGTCCACTCCATATGTCAAGACAGTGGTTGCCAAGATCAGCTGAATGCGTCTCTGTGTGTATGAGAGCTCTTGGGATAGGAGAAGCCCATCCTAAGCTTGGCTGAGGCAGTATGCAGCAACCCACCATCTGCCAGTGTTTTCTCTTCTGCAGGTTGTGCTCGTGTGTGGGTTTTCATGACGTCAATTTCACTATGCTACCATGCAGGTGTAATGATTTGGTTGATGTGCAGAGGCTGAGAATAATGCTTGTTTTAGTGCAAGTGAGCCATTTTTATCATCTCTCAGACAATACACAATCATATCAATTGTATCAAATCATATTAAAAGTGTGTGTGATTGGTCACCACTGACACTTATCTTGAAGACACTAGCCCAGATGTTTGCATCTGTTTTTTTTTTTTTAGACATTTTCTTTCTCCATGTTATGTATGAAAGTGCCACAAAAGCCCAAACAAATTAACATTGTGCATGCAGCAACACACTTTTCTCCATCGTACATATGCATCTAAGGGTGCACAAGTTGAGTGAGAAGTTGATGCAAAAAGGGTGGGAAATGGTGGGGAAAAAAATTGCACAATTAGCAATGGCCAGTTTTGCGCTAATTTTGTCCACCTTCTAAAATGTGCTGTTTTCCCACAACATCGGGCTACTTTCGAACTGCTGCATGTTTTTTACTACTTCTCATAGATATTTTAACGTATGAGAGAATGTCTAATAATATGAGACCATTTTAGGACCATTTTAGGATGGTCAGGTGGGCTGCCTTGGTCACACAGATCTAGCAACTTCGGTCATACACATTTACCAAAGAATTTACCTCTACCAAAAAAATTCAACTGTACCCATTTTCCTAATGTTACAGAAGCTGCAGTTGAATACAAAAAATTGACATATTAGCCGCATTAATGTCCTCCATACTATTTTCTTATACTGACACGAGAATCTGTATTTAATGAAAACTTCAATTATTTAATAAACTTGGAATGAAATGAACTTAATGAACTTGGAAATTTGTTTTTTTAGTCCTAAGCTTTTAGACAGCTCTGTGGTCAACAATTTCCACCACTTCAGATCAGCTTTAAAAGTCTAATTTGTGCTTTAAACAGAGTGCATGTAGTAGGTGGTTCCACATGTGATGAGCTACACCATTAGTAAACTGAACATTAATTTCAGATGCACTGGGAGCAACTAAAGCTCTACGATTTTAGATTGATCTAAAAGAAATCAAAATCTCTTCCAAAATTGCAAAAGTTCCTGGAAAACAAGCTAGCATCTTAAATAGGTTCTCAATATTAATTTATCTGAAGTTTATTTATACCTGTAAGTATAAGGTTAATTTTTTATCTATACGTTTATAAAGTTGTGAGGTTCTAATAATACTAAATGTCCAATCAAAATGTACTCACTTGAATGAATAACTGAATGAACACTTGACAGTTGACATCCAGGAAAAAAGGACACATTTATTTCAAAGAAAAATAACTTAGAATATTTTTTGTGACATCCATTTTGGTGTCATAAATAAATTACACATTCAGAGGTCATGCTTTTACCATTGCTTTCACTGTATTTAAAAAAAGGACATATTTAAAATTATAAAGCTTATTACAGCTTTTGAGAAGAGACAATTGAGTGAAGGTCAAGGACCAAGTTTTTTATGCAATTAATGTTAATAAAAGGTTCTATGTACTCGCCTACTGGTAAGGCATCCTAATTGCAACTTATTATGATCCTAAGGGCAAATCCGAAGTCATGTTGATGAATAGAGAGCTGCTGCCTACACATAACCTTGAGAAGCTCTTTTCTTGATGAGAATGTACTAGACTGAATAAAATCCTGGGATTAGACTGAACATAACAGGTAAGCTGTTTGTCTGGGTTTGATTTCAAAGGCATTCTTAAGAGCTCAAGTTAAGAAAATAAGCATATTCCCAATTAAACCAAACAACACTGCAGGCTAAAAACTAGCAAATATCCGTACAAAGTAGTACTTACTAATGTAAGAGCTGTTTCACTAAAAAAGCTGAATTCATTTCTTGCTCCTTCTGTAGTTTTGCTATGCTATGCCCACACATCTAACAATAACCTTAACACACACACACACACTATCCTTGTGAGGACCTTCCACTGACATATTTCATTAAAAAAGTAACCAAAAGGAATTTTTAGGCTCTTTCAATTTTTTCTTTATGGGGACCAGCCAAATATCCCCCCAAAAATTTCAGGTATTTTTATCCTTGTGGGTCTCAGGATATAAAACCATTTGCAAGAAATACTGCTGTCATACAGCCATATTTCTTCTTCTCACCTCATAGAGATGTGGAACTACAGATAAAACATATGGCGATATCTACTTGGCAGCTTGTGACTGCGGCCTAAGCTATATAAAATAAGCCATGAGTGAAAGATTTATATCCCTAATGCTCTTTTTTAATAGTACATGATGGAACACTGTGGTGCCCATTAGATTTGAATTGGCCTTCCCTCGTTAGTATTGATAGCCTAATTAGCAATCATTGACTGCACTCTTTGCTATGCTCTCTACGAGCTTTTTGTAGTTTTTCTTCTCTGTTTGGTAAACGGCACTTACCTCTCATTCTTCCCACCGGTCTATTTCTTCCTCAGAATTGTCTCTCTGTGTATTCCACATCTCCTGCTGACTATGGCGGTCTAGACAAGTGTTTTTTCCTCGCCATACCATGTGCTGACACAAACCATTTTTTCTTGCTCAGGGAAATGTTGATACCAGATGCCAACGGTGTTAGTGCTTGGACCCAAAAAGTTTGTTCTTGCTTGAATAGAGGCACGATTGAAAAGGTAGATCCTGCAACTTACTTCATTGTTCAGAAGAAGAATGTCAGTTTTCATCCAATTCTAGGTTTGCCAGGGTTAATGTGATTCTTAAAGACCCTCCCTTTTTGTATGCTAATGTTATCAGATTATAGTTCATGCAACCACAGTACTGCTTCTTGTCACTGGACCAGAACAAAGCTTACTTATGTGTCCCCAATTGACCCTGAACCCAGATGCTTTCAAAGTTTGGCCTCTCTCCAGCACCAACTGTATTTCCGAGATGGTATATAATCAGATTTGTCTCCCTGATGGCGTCAGGATACTACTGCTCTTGGATCTCTGAATCCTGTGTGCCCCCACCAGCACCATTAGCATTAGGCCCAGTATGGAGGACCTTTACAGAGAAACTGGTGAGAAACTTGTGACATTACGCTATCGTTCTCAATGGAACAGGCAGGTGGTGAGAACAAACCAGAAACATTGGTGGAATCTATGCAGTCACTGTCATAATCAACAAGATGATTGTGTAGCCTTACTTCCATAAGCTGAATACTCCCCAAATTCTCCATTTCAATGTGTTTTGGGATACCTTTCCTTTTTCCCATCAGACAGAAGCTTCTGTGGTCATTGACCGGTTCCGCCAAACCAAACATGACTGGGAATCAGCCCATGTCCATTTATAAACACTGCTCCAACACCAACAGCCACATGAGGACCGGTACTGAAGTGAGCATCCTGGAGATAGAGTATGGCTCACCACCAGAGGTCTCACCAGAGGTGTCATTTTTCCTTTCAAATTCTCAGTCCCTGGTTTGTTGCTCAGCCTCTGGTTTCACTTACTCTTAATGTGTCTTTCCTCAGACTGGTGGTCCTCAGGCTGAAAGTTCTCTTTCCACTCTCCAGTGTTCGCTTTCACAGGCCTACTGACCAATGGCTCCACCCAGTCCTCACATAACACACCTGACAATAATGAAAGAGTCGTGTATACAGTATAAACCACGCATTCACACCATAGACATTGTGAAGTCTCTCACTCCCACATTAGTTACTGAGCCATCTGTTTACATTTCCTGGGATGCTATCTTGTTTTTTATATTTAATTTTACTCAACTGTATGTTCCCTCACTGGTTTATGCATATTCTACACTAGCCTATTTGCTTGTATTTTCAAACCTTGTCTGGTTTACAAGGCTGTAATTGCCTGCTCTGCATATTTACAACTGCCTGTGTATTGACCTGGATTGTTGACTCTGCATGTGTGCCTTCAATAGAGCTGCATGTGTCATACCTCTCAAGTCTTGTGTGTTACAACAGTGATTTTCCATGGAATCCAAACATTATGTTTTTAGTGCCATGCCTGTAAAGCACCAATGGACAATCGTATTCTGTGGCCACTGGAGAAGCAATTGAAAACAGAATGTGAGGCCAGATTAAAAATTACACTACCTGATAATCCAGAGAGACCATTTATTATTATTATTATTATTATTATTATTTATGTACTGTTGTCTAACAAGAAAAACCTTTTGTAAAGTGCTGACAGTTTATATTTACATGCTTTTATCCAAAGTGACTAAGTGAGAAATACAGTCCAAACATATACAGTATATACATATAAATGCAAAATTTTGCATACCTTTAGGAAAACATGAAGACAATTTAATTTAGAGTAACAAGACATGTATGGGTCTATATTTTTTTATTATTTTTAAAAATTTTTTGCAAGTGTATTTTGCCGGTTAATGCTGCTGGTTGAAACTGTTTGATTAAGTTCAAGCCAATTGTTCTGGCTGTACAGGTGGAGTGGTGGCACAAAAGCAGCTGACATTCACAATCCAGTAGCATAATGCGATTTTCAAATCTGTATACCAATATTACATGGGTTTAAAAATGTGAGTCTGCCTCCGAAGAGCTCTTCAGGGACTGACTTCATGTGCTGTAGTTCAAGGTACTGTCTCATTTTGTGGATGTTCACTATGTTACGTCACCGTACTTCATCACTAATTAGCTACTTCACCCAAATACTAAATGAAATACATCAAACTTATTATTATTTTTATTCATAACAAATAAAAAGGAAAAAAAAAGATTTTTAGCAGACATACAGTAGTAGGCTGCCTAATCTCCATTGCATACCATGTATACAGTATGTGTGAAGATTAGTTAATAATACAGTTAATCTTAGCCAGCTATCTAACATACTTTGGATTTCCAGAAGACATTCTGGAACAAGGATTTCCTAAAAGTAATTATTTTTGTTCACCCTTTATCAAAAAATTATCTAAAAATTATCTAAAAATCTTGCCTAATTATTCACCCTGCTATGTCAATGTATCAACATTTTTTGGTACACGGTATATTATAAAATGTGTTACAATCTCATAATAGAGAGATCAGAGAGAGATCAGATAATAATAATGCATCACCTCATAGCCTCTGGACACGGCCAGAAAAACCACTATAGTATATCTATAGATGACTGTAATAGAACTCAGAATATTGGATGATTTCTTCCAACACATTTTCCTTATAAATAAGTAATTCTCTTTCGCTATTCCTCTCTGTTTTCATCTATGTGCAGGACATCTTGCTATGGCAACGGAGATGAATAAGTGCTAAACTGACTGCTATGGGAGCTCTGCTGGCATCAGTGTTGACTAACCCTCACTGTTAGTCTTACAGAAGTGTTAGGAATCCTTGTGAAGGAGAGATTCTCCTTGATATCCTCCTACTTAATTATTCCGAGTTCCTGCCTACACACTTCCGCAGTGTACCCACTTCCACACTGTCTTAGATTCTTCTGTACCTCCACTGCATTTGAGATGAGTTGCGAGAAACATGTACAGTTTATTGCTTCTGTAATTAGAGATGACATGATTTTAGTTGCTAGAGGTTCCTAGTTAATGAGCCGTCAAGCACTTAATTATTTAAATAAGGGTTATCTTCACATTATGTCATGCTGGAAGCCCTTAAATGTTTAGTGCATCTCAGTATTACAACAGCATGTCTGATATTTCTGGGAAAGTGTAGAGTATTACTATTACTATTACTATTTTAGAATGCTGTACAGACAGTCTACATTTGTTTGCCAGATGCTTTTATCCAAAGTGTCTAAATGAGACTGAATATAATCCAAGCATATCCAGTATACCTAAATGCAAAAGTCTGCATACTGTACCTTTGGGATAATATGAAGAAGACGGTTAAATTTAATTTAGAATAACAAGACATTTAGGGCTCTATTTTTGGGCCAGTCCAAATGTAATTTGCTAATGCAACATGTTGCTACTTTGGTTGAGTTCAAGCCAGTTTTTCAGCATTTGAGAATTTATTGCGGCTGTGTAGGTGGAATGGTGGCACGAAAGTGGCACAGTCAGATTTTGGAACCCATACACCAATATTTATGTGGGTCTGAAAATGTGTGTATGCCTCCTGATACCCCTTCAGGAATAATACAATATTTTTTACTGAGAGCAAAAAAGTGAACAACAATATACGCCAATATTTACACAGGGAACGTTACATGTATTCAGTGTTGATTTACATAGATGCTTAAGTTGACTTTCTAGCCAGGATGTTCGGATAAATAAAAATGCCTACAGTTCACACAGAGAGTGGGGTTTTTCAATAAGAGCAACACCTTTAAACACAAGCACTTGCCTTAAAGAGTGAAAAAACTGATGGATTGATGAAGCAGATTTTTTTACTCTCAGCTGCAACAGGATGTAATACAATTGAGTAATAGACTAATATGATGATATATAGGAGTCTAGAATATTACCAATATATTGCTGCATGAATAGTCCTAGTTACAATTCTCATGGTAATCACAGAAAATTTGTCTCAATTTAGCGATGTCTTCCACCATCATTATTCACATTATTGTGGTCACAAGATACCAAATCAAGATCATGAAATCGTAATGTGTGTGTGCAATTATTATGCTTTTGTTTTGTGATTTTGAGTGTTGAATTTGTAATAAAAGATGTTACTTTGACGTACTCTCCTGTAAAGAAACTGCGCCTGTGGTTTAAAGGATACTATTACTGAGCAATCACGTGCTATGATTACAGCTCACTTTACATAAAGTGTAGTTCAAAATTTTAAAAAATTCTGTCCTCCAGGTAAGATGCCATCTCCTTTAATCTCATCCAAGTGGACAAAAAAAATGTGATTGATTGATTATGATGATATGATTAATTAATTAATGGCGTCATATTTATGTATATAATAGTGCTTAAATGGCATTCCATAGTTTTCTGGAGTGTATATAGTGCCCTAGGCATGAATTTCAGTGTAACATATTGTGGTTACATCGAACTGGCACTCAGTGGTGCTGGATTTAATAGTGCTGCTCACTTGAGCCAATATCATGCAAGAATAATCAACTTTTGCTCAGAGTAAGAATTACATAGAAATTAGTCTTTGTCTTTGGAAAACTCTGTCCTGCATGCACAACTCCCACACAATGGAGTAGTACTTAGTAAATCCTCCACAGATGCTCCTTCATTATCCCAAAGTAACAATGAGCAAATAGTGTATGTTAAAATACTAATAGTGGAAAAAAAGCTCAACGAGATAGGAGCAGCTCAAAAACTTGCAGTTCCCTTTCTGAATGTGGTATAAATATTCTTTAATATCCCTCTCACATAACCTCTCATTTCCTTTCCTTTCATATTCCCTGAAAGGCATTTGCAGTCACTCATTGGTAATATTTGCCCAATTGTTGTGATGCAAACTTTCACCCTTGGCTATAGCTCAGTAGTTTATGGTTAGAGATACTGCTCCAAGGCTGAAAAGTCGATAGCACAGCACCGCTAAGAAACTCCACACACTGTATTAAGAAGTTATTTCACAGTGCTGCAAAGAAAGTCTTTGCTTGCAGGCATAGTGTATGCACAAGAGAATTGATCAAATAATAAAAATGTTGGGCATGTCAAAACAATCTATTTACTACATCATTAAGCATAAAGAAATATCTGTGGACTCAGCAGCAATAACAGTTCAGTAATACTAAAAATTAAGACTATCATAAATCTTTACTTGGAAAACATATGAATGTAAGAGCAAATGCAAGCCACTAGTAAGTCTTAAACCAAACCATATTGCAGTGAGCCAAAAGTGCTCAAATGTGCTTGCTCATTTATATCCACTGAGGAAAAAATGCTTCTCTCCATTTAGCCAAGCAAAACATGGCTTATGTAATGTGGCATAATGAGATAGGCTGAGAAAGAATATCCACCATGTCAAGTAGTGTTTGCCAATCTCACCATCACCAGCGTTAAATCATTTTAACTTTGACTACCATCAAGCTGTTACTGTGACCTCAGTGATTAGTGTCATGGTGGGAAAAGGAGAAAGAAAAAAAAAAGCCTCAGACAAGCTAAACTTGATGAATTTTTAAACAGTTCAATCAGTGTCTAAATGTCACTCCGGATGTTCTAGGGCACTTTTGACACATTGAAAAATGATTATGGTCCCTGCTGCCTGGAAGTCTGGAACTGTGCTAATAAAGCCATGCACAAAAAACTTTTTTTTTTTTTCAAAAAAAAGTTGGGGACCAGCTACAGATTTAAGACTACACATCAATTTACCACATTTGGTAAATTTAAATGCAGTCTTAAATCTGTAGATGGTCTCCATTTTTTTCTTTTCTTTTATTGTATATTTCACCTGGCAATTGACATTGACTACTAGAATAAATAATATTGAACCAGCTCCGGATGAAGACCTATACTAAAAAAGTATTATATTTGGTATTAGTTAATACATATGCACTATTGATATTTCATTTTTAACCTCACCAATTTGGTCTTGCCAATTCCCACCCACAAGCTAGCTGTCCTCTGTCAGACAACAGCTACCAAATGAGAAGGGTGTAGGTCAAGATGTGAAGCTAGCCAAAGCCAGTCTTTTCATACTGCATCTCTGGGCAGCATAACACTCAGAGCTATGTACTATCTGCCCTCTTCCGCATACATGAGCTCACAGATGCTTGCGATTGGCTAATGTCGCAGTGAAAGACAGTGGAGAGAGCGTTTGCCACTCCTCCCACCCAGAGGTCAGTTTTGCTCCCTAGACTCCCGGCCACGAATGGCTGTGGTATTGTCAGGATTTGAACTCCTAATCTCCCAACAATTCTGTTGCACCACTCATATTCTACTAGACTACTGTTAAACTTTCATTAAACTTTTCATTTTCATTATGCTAGGCTACCATCATTTTAACAGAAGCCTAGCATAATACTAATACTTATTAATAAAAACATGATAACTCCCAATAGGGGTATTCTGATGGTAAGATTTGACTCCCTCTTTAAAAATAAAAACAATAATGAAAAAAATGTCCATGTTGGAGATGTTCGCTGGCTAAAACTGACACTCTAAGGAGGCAATTTCAGGCTTAGATCAGTTGTTGCACATCAGTGACAGGCTGTTATGGTCCCCTCCATGCCACTTCTACACCACCATCACCACCACTTTATCCTTTTTTTGGCAGCCAGTGAGATATAATATTGCAGTGTAGACCTCTCACACTCAGTAACAGAGGCCATTTTTCAACATTTTTTAGTAGCACCATAGAAACTGATGGGTTGCTGAGATGGAGCCTCAGGCAGAACTGAGGAGTGACTGAGTGTTGCTTAGATGGAGCAAATTAAGTCTTGGACATATTTCACATTAATACAGTGTGTATTTGTGTGTTTGTGAGTGTGGATACATGCATACTATAATGCTTATACATTAAATGATGTAAACATATACTGTATACAGTACAAGGCAGTAAAAATCTTTGTCAAAACACTACCTTAGGTCTCAAAATGATTTAGAATGATTGAGATTGAGTGGTGTGGAGGTGGTGTAGACTTTGTTCCTATATTAAGTATTATTTTGCTGGTATTTAAACTTCACTTGAGTATTATTGAAATTGAATAATTGTACTCTTACATTTATTACTTTATTATTTTATTAGAAATTTTCAAGAAAGTACTTTTTTACTCCTTACATTTTTATTTAGACCTTCAAAGTACTCATTATGAATCTCCAAAGTCTTTGAGATGTCAAAGGTCTTGATGCACTTGAGTAGATTTTAAAGTAGCAAATTTTTGACTTTCACTCAAGTACTTTTTTTCAAGTCTGGATAAAATATTAGCTATACATTTACTTAAGTATTAATTAATTTAAGTATAGCTTCTCAGTACGTTTCCACCCATACATCTGTATTGTATCTAATGCAAATTATGTTAAAGTTACCCTAAACTTTCTGTTGAGCCTTCTTGGGGGAATTAATTTGAGTGAGCAGACTAACCAAAAGTTTAAAAAAAAAAAGTAAAAACTGTCAGTGCAGTGGACTTGAGGCATTCTTTTAAAAAAAAAAAAACGCAACAGGGAACTGAAACTCTCTTGCCTGTCAGAGCTGAACATCAGAGAGGAAAGTGTTATTGCACCATTAAATATAAGAACCAGGTTTAATATGCCAGAGCTGGCAATGCAAATTAATTTAAAGTGCAAGAAACCATTTCACAATTGCTATGGAGGAAACGGAGCTTAGAAAAATGACATTATTTGGCAGAGCACCCAGGGTGATGGCAAAAAAATAAGCATAGATTTAGTCATAAAAATTGTGTGGTGAGGTTTCGCAGTGCTAATTTCATTCAGACAGGTTAGCTATTTTTGGCAAAAGATCCTGAACTTCCTTCATCATCAGTAACCACTATATCCTGGTCAGGTTTGCAGTAGATCCTGTGAAAACTGGGGGTATAGCAGGAATACATCCTGGGTAGGACGCCATTCCACAACAGGACACACATGCTCACACACTAGTTTAGCATAGCCAATCTTGTTTTTTTGGGAGGTGGGAGGAAACCAGAGAACCCAGAAGAAACCCAGAATATGTGAAACTCCACATAAACAGTAACCCAAGCTCAGGACCAAACCCATGAGCTGGAACTGTGAGGGTGCAACACTCCTCACTGCGTTACCGTGATGCCACTCACGAACTGTAGTAAAAGATTAATAATAAAACACAACTCTCATGCACTTCAAAAAACTAGCTGACATCCATAACTAACTTGTAGCTGATTGCTACTGGTTAACATTAGCCATCTGGACCAGTGAGTTTCAACTATCAATGTTCATTTGTTTCAGTGTGAAACATTAACCATAGTGTGTACACTGCTAATTAAAGACAGTGAAAGCTGATCAGCATTATTGTGATATGTCCAAGCATGTTTGGTTGTATGAGTGTGTGCTTTGTCTGGTGTAATTATAGGCATTAGTAATAGTGTGTTCAGGTCAATCGGCACAAAATTAACCATTGTTCTAAGAAATAAAAGAAGTAAAATAGTTTATATTGCAAATATAATGATCTACAAATGTTGTTTGGCATTTTAGATCCTTTAAATTGCAATTTTCTCTGGATTCACTTGAAGTAACCAGACTTGAAAATGCTATTACTTTAATTCTGTTTGAGATTCAGGCTGGTTAAGAGTTCAGGAAAGCCTCAGAACTTTATAGAGTAGAAAATGTCAAGTTGTCACTATACATTAAACATGCCACATAACATGCTGCACTTGTTATTCTGTTGAAAATAGTTTTGTAAACTGATCTTGTGTAACACTTTTCACAGTATGTATGTAGTACTTTGTGTTTACAGATGTCCTGTTTTGTCTTTCCTCCTATAGTATATGTATACAGTATTTGGATGATATTCATTCATTTATTCATCTTAAGTAACTGCTTTATCTTGATCGGGATGATATAACAAAAATAGATTTGCCTTGATTTGACTTGAATTCACAGCTGCCTTCTTGGAGATATCTCACGTTTCCATGAGCGTCACGTTCTCCTAGCTGCCTACATATCTGATGCAGCTTCTGAAGGGTTTGACAGTGAGTTGATGAGCTGGATCAGACAAGTTGGTAGTAGAGAAAACTTAAAACTGTGAAGAGTAGTGGGTCTCCAATATTTTGACAATTTCTGTCTTATTATATTGCAAACAAATGTTGGTGTGTGATTGCCTCAGTGTTCTAAGAAATATTAAAAATAAATAAAAATGTAAATAATGCTTGCAGTAAAGAGAAGTTTGACCTTAGAATAACAAGGTGAAATAAAAGTCTAATTATATATCTTTGCAAATAGACAAGAAGGTGACATGCCTGACACCTGGAAGACCCATCCATCCATCCATCCATCCATCCGTCCTCTGTACTGCTTATCCTATACAGAGTCACGGAGGAGCCTGGGCACAATCTCACAAACACTCATACACTACGGACAAGTTGGAAATGCCAATCAGTCTACAATGCATGTGTTTGGACTGGGGGAGGAACCACGAAGCACAGGGAGAACATGCAAACTCCACGTATGCAGGGCAGAGGCGGGATTCAGACCCCCAACCCTGGAGGTGCGAGGCAAACGTGCGAACGACGAAGCCACCGTGTCCCCCACCTGGAAGATATTCAACATTAAGAAGAGATTTGGTGAGACTATAGCCATAAATATTGAATGAAATGAATAAAATTGATGACACTTTAGGAGTTCTAGTTACTATAAAATCAAATGAGATTGTGGGAGTCAATTGGACATTGGTTTAAATTCATTGCAGCAAGGCACAAACATATGAAGTGATTCAGAAAGCTGTTCTGATATTATTTACGCTGACACTAGTGACTGCACACTCATCAAGTAGGGATTATCTACTAGGCTGGGTTTGTATCACTGTATGGACAAAATAAGAGTAATTTAATTATTACCTTTTAGCATTTATTACTATTATTTTTCATTGGTGTACACTTTTATCCAGAGCAACCTAGAACTTGGGGAAAAAATCCATTCCAAGTACAAAACCTTAACACCAAGCTACAACTGTCCATTTGTGAAATGGAATTCATGGCTTTCTGCTTGATACAGAAACGTTTATTTCACTGGCATTTTGCCTACCACTGTCAGGAGTATTATTTATGCTTCACAAATTTCCTATTGCAGTCACAGTGGCTTACACAGGTGCTGCCCTTCCCTAAGGGCTCCTTGTCTGTATATGCATCTGACCAGAAGTACCTGTTTCAAACCTAGCATTTATATTTGGAAGCGAACCAAAAATCCTCTCAGGCTTTTCAGGGGGTCTACGATGGTTGGTTAGCAGTGCTGTTCCATTAAAACAGTAATAAATCATTAGCACAATGTACATTTGTTCTGCCTATTGTAACCTACTGAGGAATACATCCATTTTCCTGCCTGATTTTAAATCATTTTTTCTTCATTAACCTTTGTTTTTTTTACTCTCCAGTGAACAGATCATGGCTCACACACTTTTGCTGTTTTTTATTGCATTTACACCTTTATAATTTATATAACATCTTTTAATAAATTGAGGAGGTCGGACCAGTTAAAACTTGCAGTGAGTTTCAAAACATTTTAAAAACTTTCTATCTTTATTAAATGAATACAAGCCCTTATCTTGATTTATATTTTTTTTGCAGGTGGCAAATCAATAAGAAATCATTCTTCAAGCAATAGAAAGCCAAAGAGGGTTGCACAATATCTTTTCATGGCATTAAAAAAACATTACAACTGCTTTGCACTTTCAATAAGCTGATGTATGTCAGTGATAAGGCCTTGGTGTAGACATGTATTTTCCTGATAATGTTTTATTTAATCTTTCCTAACTTAAACTACTTTTCATCATCCATGATCCTATTTACTAGCTGCTTTGTTTGACCAGGGTCTGTTGAAATAATAACCAATGCAAATATAACCTATGCGTAGTATACATAGTACAGATATGTAAATATATTGTGCGTATTTGTTCTGAGGGAGGATTCTGCCATGTGACTTGGCATAGCGTAACAAGCAAGTGCAGGAGGTTTTACTAACACAAACCATTTTAGGTCGGTTTTAATTTAAACCAGTGGTTCTCACCCTTTTTTTCAGTCAAATGTCCTCTTTGGATAAAAATGGTCACTGCCAGCCTCTTATCCCCGTGCTAGTTCATGGCACACAAAAACGTACAGTTCTGTTGTGCCTTTGTGTAATTTGTACTTTGTATATACAATGGGTCTAAATTAATAATCTTTTGGTAAAGATTTACAAAAGTTTGTACTCATGCTGATAAATGCCAAGCACCTGTAAATTAGCAGACACGTGCATTTCGTGATGCCCACAAAACTCCATAAAAGGCAAAGCTCATAGCTTTTAAACAGAGTAACAGCAACTCTGTCTATTAAAAAGAGTAGCAGCAACCGAAAAGGCAAATTGGGTGTGAATTAAGTGAGGTATTACAAGAATGGTTTGACTTGAAAATGGAGAAAAAGATATATCTGTTGTATCCAGGTGATCATGGACACCACATAACACACAGGTAAAATGCAAAGTGTCTTGGTCACTGAGGCCAGAATGTGCCAATGCACCCTATAGGCATCGCCATGTTGGAAAAGCAGGAGGGAATGTGAGTGTCAATGCGAAGCCTGATGTACACCAGGGAGTGCACAGCTCATTGAGACATACCTGATCAGTCACTTATCTGTTACTTAGTGCTGACTCTAATAAAGTGTTGCACAGCATTAAAAGTAGATGCTGTGGAAAATGGAATATACACACACCCCCTGAGCCATTGCAGCCCATCTGAAATTTTTCCAAAATTATGGGATTTTCAGGAATACAAAATTATATGTATAAATGATCCAACAAGCAATTTATTAATGAATCAGTTCATTCCAGCTTGATAAATGAGGCCCAATGTTTGCATTGACTGATCACTTCTAATGTCTCGAAAGGCATATTTTGAAAAATCAGCAATCAATAAAGTAATCCATCCTGGCCATATTTATTACGGCCGCTATTGTGCCATCCCGGTTGTGTTAGGGTACGGAACAAAGTGGGCTGGACTAAATTATAATGCACATGAAATCTAGAGGGTGTTCCACCAAGTGTAATTACTTGACATGACTCTCACTGATAGCCAGCATGAATTTACTATCTAGGCTAGAAAGAAATCAGCCCCCATTTCATATATTTTTCTTATGACCATCAGTGTTGCTATTGTTCTTGGTTCAACAAAAGTGAAAAATAATCCACTTTAAGCTAGTAAGCTAATGTGGATGTCAAAAATTAAGCCTTAATTTTATTAATTCAGCCATGTTAGCCCATTGATATCAATCATAATAGTTAATCACACATCAAAAGGACATATAGATAGACATATATAGTATATGCACACACACCTACTCCAACATACAGGGAAAGTGTTCAGAATGATTCTCCATGAAATTCGAATCGAGGGAATCTCCAGAGCAAATAAAACTGAGCAGTTTATTTCCTCACAATAAGCGGTATACTAGAAGATAATGGGGCTAATTTTGAGGCTCTTGGTTATCACAAAAGGTGTCTAGATTTGAGTTTGATTTAATGATTATCTTCATAGATTATTCTGTGGTGTGGGGTGTCTAAAATCCACCCTGATTTAAAATTGTAATATACTGTACATTACAGGATGACTCAACATCCTGTAGTGTGGGGGAACATGACTGATAAACCAATGAGAGCCCAGTTTGCGAGCATGTAGCCCTAAGTCATGCAGATAATTCTCTAATTTTTAATACTGACTCACTTCCAGCTCATGCTGCAGAATATACAAGGCTTGTTGCCTCCTCTTCTGAGGCATGGCTTCATTTAAATTGTTGCAGCAAAAAGCATAAACAGTTAGCAGAGCAAGCTGTTTATGGCTGTCATTAACCATGATTGTTTTAACACACATTTCACCATGCAAGACTGTAGTTTCAGCGAGGCTGGATCATTAGTTGGACATCTGATTCATGGGCATAATCTGTGTGTGGTGTTTTGTTTTGGGCAAATCTTGTAGTGTAGGCTGCATGATGAGTGAATGATCCAGGATGATGGGAAGGCATCAGAGGCAGGGATGGATTAGTAAGAACTGGGAAGGAACCTCAGCAGCCCAGTAGAAATGGTCCTGTACATTATATATACATCATCTGCATTTACATTTTGGCTTTTTTTAAGACATGTAGTTTCTTCAGATTCTCCAGATTACTTGCTATAAGGCAAGATCATGGTGGCCTCAAAGCAAAATTTGGCATTAAAAAAACCCAGCCATGTCATTAACTGTCCTGTCCACTGCTCCTCCTGAGCATGGGGCATCATGATTCCTGCCCCAAGGGACCTCTACTAATACTTGTTGTAGTTCCTATTTTTGACAACTAGGTGCAATAATACCTTTGTGTAAACTAAATGGAGCACTGAGCTACTGCCTAATGATTGGGCAAATCACTGGAACATCAGCTTATATCTGTCAAAAAGCAACACTTTTTAAAAAAAAAATCATTGGTCATGCAAAAAAAGATAATTAGTATTTCAGCATGATGTAAAATGTATGGAGTTGTGAATGTCCTTGAATGAGGACTTTGTGGAGTTGTGAAAGGTTAACATTTGTTGAGTGACTGGGTCTCTGGCCCACCTGCCCCTATGGAGTAGGCATCACTGATGCTAAATTACATATCCATTGTGAGTAACTGAGTAGCCTTGGTGCTTTGCAGAAGGCAGTTTTTAGTCTGATCTTAGGCATCTGGCTTCTTTCTTGTTTTTCACCTCACAAACTCAGCCAGCAAATCTTCAAAGTCCAGCTCTTTAACAAGCTCTGGCTCAGTGGCCATCAGTCACAACATGTTGAGCCTAACCCATTAGAGGAAATGAATGTTCTTTGGCTTTACTTTCCTTTTAAAGTTTTCTTTTCATTGACACACTTAGTGTGGGTTTACAGTTATCCTTTTTTTTTTTCTTTTTTCATCTGCTTATGGCTCCAAACAGTTAGGAGCTGTTTGACCAGTCATTGGTTACAAATTCAGACCCAATAACACTGTGACAGTATAATGGCCTAATCATTCACTTCAAATCCATTATCATCAATAGCTCTCTAGTTGTCAGGGCCCCTGGTCACATGCCCAATTGGCCTGGTCGGTAATCCATCTCTGATCAGAGCAACACTAGCCAACTTTATTAATAGTACTGGGCAATAAACGCTTCTCTGAGTGCATTTAATTGCCCCTCATGACGTTTACATGAGTAGCTTTTAGAAAAGATGTGATGGGTGGCTTAATGTGTCTCAGAGGCAGCATGTGTAGCTGGCGTGTGAAAGGGGAGCTAGCAGATGGGAGCTGACTACGCCGAAATTGGAAAACCCTTGGTAACAGACAGATCACACAGACATTGTATCATCATGCATGGTTTGCTCGCAGAACAGGGACTCCTGATGAGTGACTCCTTATGGATATAGCCTTATTTCGGGGCAAATAGGCAGGTAATAGATATATCTCAGTCTGTCACATCTCTTACGTATTTCATTCTACCTGCAATATTAACCATAATTTCTGCTTCAGATTTTATCTTTTCTCACAGACCCTCAGCAGGGTACTTCAACATCTAATAGCTTATCACCGAAATTGGTCCGCAAGACCTTTTTGAGGGAAATGACATGGCACTTATGTTCAGGAAAAATAGTGACCAACTGCAACAAAGTATTCTTGAGGGGTTTCATAAAAGTGGCTGAAAAGAGAAAAGAAGGAATCTGAAATCCGAACTTATTTCAGATATTGCCACCTAGCTTGGACTCGCTGACCTCAGGGATGCCTGATCGATCCTTGCTCACTTTGCTCATTCTTGAAAACAAAAGCCCATTTTTCACTTTTCACTTTGATTAAATATTGACTGAGCACTCTAAGAAAAGTCGATGACCTGACTTTCCCCTTGGGGGTCTCTATCCGACATACCCGTGAGGCTGACTCGGCTATTTTATCCACTGAGGGATGCAGTATCTGCAGGTATTTGTAACACTATAAACACACAAATGAGCCCCCATTCATAACAAAGAAGAGAACTTAATTAGTGAACAAACCTAATTTGGAACAAGCACTTTTTCGACTTTGTGCCTCAAGAAACCAAGCAGAGCACAAACGGCCTCAAGGGAAAACAATCACATTAAAGCGATACTGCACATACAGACATTAAAGCAGTGGTGGAACTTTGCCAGAATGGCCCCCTGTGCAAGCATTGCCAAGCATTAGACCCTATTCATGGTGCCTTTCCAAATAAAATATTTGCATGTGCTTACATTTAACCCTTAATATAATATACAGTAACTGCTTAACATGATCAAATACTATCATGTGTCATGAATTACTCTCTCTCAGATTGCATTGTGGGTCCCAGTATGATTAGCACTCAGTTTTGTTCTCAGTTTTCTGTGTGCTTTTGTTATTGTTTTGGTTTTGCTTTCTCCTCCCCTGTTAGTTCATTCGTTTTCATTCATTCAGTCTATTATCTATGAGTTCTGTCACTTGTTACTACTTAATTACACTGTGTCTATATTTCCAGTTTCTGTTCTTGGTCATTCTTGTTTCTTATTTCTTGGTTTATGTTTATTGTTTCGTGCTTTCCGCCTATTGAGTTACCTTATGTGTGTTTTCTCAGTTTTGTGTTTCTACTGTGTCGTTTTATTAAAACCTTCATGCACTTGTATGCTGGGTTCTTCAAGACATCACAAAAGCAACGCAGAAAACAAGCATGGCTACTAAGCAACAAGTCATTCACAAAGACACAAATAATGGCATTTTCACCCACTGCACTATGTGGCACTGCTGCCTGAGGGGAAAAAAAAAGCTTTAAAAGTCACATCACTAAATGTAAATACTGGTACAGCAGCCATGACCAAATAACACCAAGCCAATTAGGTTGCTAAAGCCTAATAAAGAGAGATTTGCTCTTTCCGATTTCTTCTCTTTCCTCTCTCTCGTCACATTAGGGCTCCACTTTTATGCTTAGAATTGACAGCTATTCTGACACTAATTTAACCAATACGTTGGATGGCTGCTGCACTGTTAGAAATAACTTCAAACAAAGCAGAGTGATGTAATTGGTCCGACTATTATTGAGTTATAAATCACCTGATGAAATTAGACATATTGTATTGAATATAATGCATGTTTCCCCAATCTTCTCTACAAAATCAGGAAAAGCATGAATTACTAAGGAAATGTTTCATGATGAAAAAGTCTCATTAGCAGAGTTGAAATGCATTAGATATAATAAAAAAAGTAAATTGCAACCATTAAGTATATTTAGTTGGCTTTCATCATTTACTTCTAAAAGGCAGGGGGGAAAAAAGCTGAAGTGGTTAAATGAAGTAATGCTGGATAATGCTCTTATCTACGATTTCACAGTTTGGAGTAAGTAATTAGCCATACAGTGCATAAGTATACACTTTTTTTTTAAAAAAAACTACCTTTTCTATCCTTTCCTTGTCACTCAGGTGGTATCTTCAAGGTATCTACTGTACCTTTAGTTCACCTGGTTAGTATAGGTCACCTGGAAATGTAGATTTTGCACCTTTAAAAATGATTTAAAGCACATAATTGGACTCTAAGGCCCACTGATGAACCCTTAATTCATTTTTAGAGTAAATACATACAATATAATACATGTAACCAGTTAAGAGGTATATACTCAAGTTACAGAATACAGGTTATACCCTTGAGGGTACCATCCCAGCAACAAGGGATAATGTACTTCAACACACACTAGCATGAAATAACTCGTATGAATTCCACACTGGATCAGATGTTAAATGCTGGGCTAGTGCAACTAATATGGCCTTGTTGATTATTTGCTTACAACCAACATACATTATGCGTGTATTGTGCTAGTCCAAGCTCTTCTTCAGCAGGGATGTTGATTTATTGCTGACCAACAGAGTTACCATAACTGTCGAAGGTCGATGAATGTCACTGTTGTTTACTCTGGTGGTTGACACAAGGGTGTACAGTATGGTGCAAAAGTCTTAGGCACATGCAAAGAAATGCTGTAGAGCAAAGATGCCTTCAAAAATAATGAAATTAAATGTTTCTACGTTTAAAAAATCACTGTAAAGAGCAATAAACAGTAATAAATGAAATGGACGCAATATTTGGTGTGACAACCCTTTGCTTTAAAAAAAGAGAAGTAGTCTCAGGTACAATTTTATAGAAAGCACTTTTATAAGGAAATGAGCTGTAAGTGTTACTGAGCATCTTGCAGAAGCAGCCACAGTTCTTCTGGAGAATTTGTCTATCACACTTGCTTCTTATTTTTGCAGCAAAACCCAGCAGCCTTCATTATGTCTTTTTGTCTGAAAAGTGTCTCTTATGTAATCTGCTGCTTTCTTTATTGACATACAAACATTTTTCTGTAACATTTAATTTTGTGCTGGAAAACTAATGTTTGGAATCTAAAATGTTTTTGTACTGAATCAATAATGTAGAAGTCATAAAATAAAAATCTATAACAGTTTGCAATAAAAAAATAGGGTGCCTAAGACTTTTGCACAGTACTGTATGTATATGTGATTGGTAAGTTCTGTGCCTCTAAGTTCAAATTTCCCTTCTTCTTTCAGAGCAAAGGGGGTTAAAATGACACCTTCCTCTGTACTCTTTGTACTCTTATTCACTGGCAATAAAATGGTTTGAGCATCCATTGTAACCTGAAAATGAGAGAACAAAGAACTCGAAGTGCTTTACCTCTCATGGCGAGATCAATAATTCCACTTCAGTATCTTTAACCTGAAATCGATAAAGAAATTTATGGTATGTCCTCATGATACAGACTATAATGAAAACAGCTCCACAGGCCAATGTTACAATCCAGTCCAGAATTATTGCCCCTCAAAGGAATGGGCAAAAATGATTGTACAACAGAAGCATGGTTTAAAACTTTCACTCAAATAATTTGAAAAACTGCTTATCTTTGCTCTAATGAAATTTCATTGTTTATTATTACAATAAAAAATCGCATTTTCTCTTAAAAATATATGTAAAAAAAAAAAAGTTCCCTAAATTATATTTAAAACAAGTATTAGGAGAGTTTGGGAGAGCTGAAACAATACTAAGAAGCTGTTTGGAAGGGTTGCATGAAGTCCTAGAGAGCAACAAACTGATTTTTAATCATGTGTCAGCTGAGATCTTGTGTCATGTACAGACCAGAACTGGACTATTTGGCAAACCTTTCGCATGATTGCATAAAAAAAGGTTAATCGCAGACAAGCAAAAGTTCCCATACTCATTGTAAAATATGGTGTAGGATACTTGATGCTTTTTGTTCTGAAAGTAGATGCTCTGGGGATTAGATTTGTTCATGTTGCCCCCGTATATGCAACTGATTTCTGCACATTTCAAGAAAAATTTTAATCCAAGCTTTTGGGGTTCGTTTATTTAAACACTTTGCTCACCACGAATATCAGCACTTGGCAGATAATGGCACTGCTCTAATCAGTGAGTGGAGGACTGCCAAATTAACCGAGTGGAGGACTGCCAGAGTTTCCTTCTGAAATAGTGGAGAATTGGAGGATACAATCAAATGGAAATACTCCACTAGTTCTGAAGGAAAATACTTGAAAAGCTCTTTATGTAACAATGTGAATTCTGCATTACAGATTTTATTTCTGGTTGGTTGCTTGAATTTGAGAGGATTATTGTGTTTGGTGCCATCTTGTGGGTTATGATTTAAAAGGAAAAATCATTTTTTTCTGGCCAAATAACGTTAATCATTCTTGCTTCATAATATTCTGTTCATATGTGGTTGTTTTATTACAGTAGATTGATATTTTCCGAATGCGATCTTAATGAGGTTGTGGTACGATGTATTGCCAGTGCTAATTAACTGCATGGTTGCAGGGGAATCAAGAACCATTCAGTCACCAGAAATGCTGCAAACTCTGTTGAAAAAGATGGATGAACACTGAAGGAAGTGTGTGCCAATAATTTGCCCTTCAGTGTTCCCATTTCAGCCAGATGCACAGGGTGAAGTGACGTAATTTACAATTACTGGCACTTTTTCTCTTCTCAATTTGTGCCTTCACTAAAATATTGTATTAAACATTATGCAGGCGAGTATATTTTTATACAGTCTTTTGCTCTGAACAATAAAGGATAAATGTTAAGACACACACCCTGCACACCAGGTTTGAACAGTCCACCTTCCTTATATGGTTATGTTTTCCTGTTCTCATTAACACTCACTCTCTTTGTGATTGGCTAGGTGCACCTGTTCCTCATTTACTCTGCTTTATTTAGTTCCTTGGTTTCCCCCATGCTGTTTGTGAAGGCTTGCATTTTTCTACAGCCTTCTTCTGTGATTTCTGGTTTTGATTTCAGCAGGTTTTTAGAGACTGATTATAGAATTAATCATGAACTCTCCCTAACCCTGGCTATAAATGATAATGTTGTTTTTGGGGATAGATAGATAGATAGATAGATAGAGAAATAAATAAATAAATACCACTGGAGGTCTTGTGACTTGTAATTATTGAAAATGTGCCATGAATCTTGAATTGACTGGAACAATCGCTTTCTCTGCAAATGATGTTCAGCATCTGCTTATTAGTGTTGGAAAGGTCAGAGATCTGTGCATATTTTTATTAGTATTATTTTTAATGGAGCTCAAATGCCATATACTGTAAGATGACATAAAATGAAAGAAAGCAAACACCTTTAAAGGGCAAACTAGATGGAAGAATTATCCCAGTCATTTCCCATGTTGGCTTTTTCCACACAAATCAATCCACATCAAATAAGTGGCGTTGGATTGTGTGAATATTGAATAGCCATATATTTGCAGTCAGGGTTGGAGCGGAACTGAAGGATTTAGATGTATTAACTGTGTAGTAGTTATATACTGCTATTTCAAGTGTGCTGCAGCTTTAGGTTATGTGACGAGCTGCTTTCATGCTAGAGTAGGCTGTTTTTTTTTTTAACCTCATTCATCTGAACTATAAAACCAAATCCACAAGTAATTTTTAATTTATTGGCATCAGTTGGATCTTTCATAGTCATCAATACTGAATTAATTGTATTGCAACATGAAGCTTTCAGCATCATATGGTAGGGATTTTTTTAATATAAACACATCAGCAAACATTAATTTGTATATTAATCTAGATGTCGCACTGCATAAATCACTACATTGATTATTCAGACCAATGTACATGTACTCTTGACTAATTATATAGAGATAAATCGGGTCTTTTACCAACTGAGCTAATGGTCACATGAGTATGCCTTTTTTAATTTTTTTTATTTTTTAAAAAGATCCCTTGGCTTGTGTGTTTTCTTTCTGTACCATCTTCTCTTTTAGACCCTGATCTATTTAAGTAGCATCTGGAAAATGCAAAATGTAACTGTAGTATGTAGGGAATTTGTGATTTCCTGATGGCAGACTAGTCAACCAAAGATCTTTAGCACTTCTTAGACCTATTAACATACTGGGCTATTTAGAATTTCATTTGTTTTTTGCAGTGAACCTATTTGTTGGTGCTTTTAATTTACTTAAGATTTAAGCACTGAGCCGGGTCTAGTTCAAAAAGGTTGTTTGCTTATTCTAGTGTTGGAATAATTTATTGTAGAAAAGACGCAAGAATTTGAATGAAATAAAATATGTTGGATTGCTTTACCACTCATTAGCACCACTGACAGAATTTTACTTCCCCATGAAAAGTATAATTCTTTACTTTTGTAAAGGAAAATATCAGACAATCAATATGACACAGTATAGTGCTGCACAAAAACGTGATGTCAAACTGCTCCACTACATGTACGTGTATCTTGATCTTTCCCCCACTGGTGATAGCGGATTCAATTTCCTTTCACGTATTGTTTTCCCACTGCTGTAGATAAGACTGGTGTTGTTTAATGCCCTCAAGAAACATAACAGAAAGGTCAGTATCTCACCTGCTTGTGAGAGGAAACAACCTACGGTAAATAAAAACATGTACACAGGAGCATGAGACATGAATCATTTGCTAGTTCAGATGCTTCCTGAGTTGCTGAGAAGCAGGGACACTGCTGAAGAGCTAAGTAAAATAACACCAAGCAATCTGTGTTCATTTTATCCATTCTTAAATAGTATCCCATAAGCAAGTATGTGCACAGACGCCATAGCAGGAGCACCTACTGTATAAAGGCATCTATAGTGACAAAAGCAGACCAGATTACGGTCAGTTAAGTTAAAGTTCGATAAATAGAGAGCTGGAAGCCTTTAGTGATTTTGTCCTGGTTAAAACTAGTTAAACTCTATCAAGCAAGCAAAATAGCTATTAAAAACTAGCTATGATTCTCAGCCAACCCCAGTGTTGGCTCTTAAACCCTACATGCAGCCATGTGATCAGTCAAAAGACTCGCTGTCAACCTATGCCCACTCACACATCTCGGACTTCTAATACCAAACACGCCTGGTTTCCATCATTACACACTCTTTATATACAATGGACTGCTAACATTTACTTTGCAAATCTTCCTCTAGCATTTGAATCTGATGTTCCTGAGCTGTTGTTTAGACCATAACTTTGTTAAATACATTGGTAATTTGCTTGTTTTTTTTTTTGCTCCTGATCACCCAAAGCACATTTATTGTTTGAGTATTGTCTAGACCTCCAGTCTGGTTTGCTTGTGTATCTTTTCATAAAGCTATTTGTATCTTTTAATAAAGCTAATATATCTTTTAATAAATCTACACATTTTGACATGCTTCGTGTCATTTTGTCTGCAAATCATGATTAAAGACTTCGCCCCCAAGAATGAATGTAGAAGGTTACAGCTAATTATGGCACACTGTTACTCTGTTGAAGAGCAACAAAAACAAATTCATGTCATGTTAGGCAATCTTACTCACCAGCGCCAACATTTAGTGACTTCTGACTGTGTTGCATCTTCTACCTTATGCAGTTACCCTTAACTGCTCAGCCCAACAAATATCGTGATCCACTGAAGTTTATTTCAATAATGCTAATGCACAGAATCTTCCATTCAATGAAGATAAAATTGTGCAGCTTATCTAGTGTAGGGGTGCTTATTAACCCTCAAAGTGGGCTTGTTATTTAACCCCTAGGTCACACATTTATCCTTTGTTCCCTACTGAGAATAAGGTCATGAAAAGAGTAAACAGTGAAGCCTCTCAGATAAGACTTCATTAGACCTTCCATATAACTGTCTTCAGCAGAATTCTTCAGCAGTATAATGAACATCACAGCTTCAATCAGGTCACAGTAAATATCGTTATCAATTTCCCCATCCCCCAACCACCCCTCCCCCTCCCCGTCCTTCAACATTTCAAATGAGTTGCCATCTTCAAATAAAACTCCAAAGTGCCTATAATTTGATTCAGATTCAAGAAGGGAATGAACGGAAAAGGGCTTTTAACACCATGTCAGGTCACTTTGACTATTTACTCTGGTCAGTGTCCCCTCTGTGTTACAGACATTTCTAAATGAATTCCTGGGAAATATATTTGATTCTTCATTGGCTATATACACAGTATCTTAGTATACTCCAGTTCACTAGAAGAACACATTCAACATGTCAAGCAAGTCCTGCAGAGACTGATGAAGTATCTTTTTTAATATATATTTTAAAATATGTATTTAAAATTTTTTTTAAATTAAATAGAGTTCCTAGTAGCATACAGATGAAGGGCTTATTAATAGACAACTCTAAGGTCAGTGCTGTCAAAGAATGGCCGACTCTGCACAACAATAAGTACCTCCAGAGAGTTCTAGGACTCACCAATGTTTTATTCATTGTTTTATTAAAAATATTAGCACCATACCCAGATAGCAACAAAATCTGGGCGAGATCTGGCTTACTTTAGGCCCTTCTGGTTTAATTCTGGCACAGTTTTTTTTCACAGTGTGAAACAGCATTAGGCTGAGCTCCGGCATGAGTTTGGAGCTTAAGGGCCATTTGAGGGGAGTGGGCCATGGTGGTATGTGGGCCTAAATTCAACCAGATAAGGCCCACAACCAATTTTGCTATCTGGGTACCTGCCCAATCCAAGAAAGTAGTCAGGACCATGTAGACTGCCCACGTTTTTAGAGGCCAGGAATTTTGGCCAAATCCCATCCACTCCTGCAGACACTCTTGACCACTTTCACCTGATCCCAGTTTTTTTTTTTTACTCCCACTTACAATGTTTTCTAATGAGCTTAGATAGTCATATGAATAAATCAATAAATCCCAGTTTACCCCAAATGTGGTAAAAGTTTTGAGCATTGCCTCATCAAATGCAATCCAATGTCACCATGGCCTTTCTTTGTCCTGCTAGCTTCATATCTAATTGCCTGCTCCTGCAGCTTTATTGTTGGGTGCTGCAGAAACCCAGTCCTGATGCAGTACCTTCAACAAGCATTCATCACTGCCACTATCTTTTAAAACCAGCAAGACCCTAAACTCATTCATCATTTAAGTTGATGCTTTTGAAGAAGGGGTATGCACTGTTCTCTCACAGAGGTACAGAGCCCCAGCCAAATATAAACCCTGTCTGCTTCTTTTTCAAGAAAGTCACCTGCTGAAAATAACTACAATATCTGAAATCGAGAACTCTTGACCATCAGCTAGATGGGCACACTTGTTTTATTGAACCCATTTGTCCAGTGTGTCAGCCATCAACTGGAACCTAGATAGAGAAATAGCCCATACTCTCCAGGATCTTGATGTCCCACCTCAGTGTCCATCAGATAAAACATAAGTTACCCTTACGCAACTCTCTCTTTGACTCTCCATAATCATACTTTGGTGTCCACAGATCATCCAGGCATTACCAAAACTTACCAGCTATTAAATACTAATTATTGGTGGCAATTCATATTAGGTGATATTCATCATTTTGTGAGATAATGCTCCACCTGTGCTCGAGTCCCTAGAACTTTATAAGTTTGCAAATTATTTGTGCTCCCAGTTCCCTAATGCCCATGATGTCATATAGCTCTAGACTGATCAACTATCTTCTCAAGTATGACAAGCATCCATGTGGTCGTTGACAGCTTCTAAACATCCCTAGAACAATCTCTCATACATCTGCCAGCTCTATCCATAGCCACTGAAACTGCCAAACTTACACTATGTTCCAACACATATTTCAGTATTTTGGCATGCATCGAGACTCTTCTCTGTTCTGGCACCGAGGTGGTGGAATGAACTTCCCCTAGATGTCAGAACAGCTGAGTCACTGGCAGTCTTCAAACGACGTCTAAAGACTTACCTCTTCATAAAGTACTTAAGTTAGCACTTACACGCAAGAAAAAAAAAGAAAAAAGTATTGTCTGAGCGCTTGTCTATTACCTCCCCAACAGAGTTTTGGACTGATGGTATTCCTAGTTTGTGACCTAGTGAGCCAATATCAGAATGTATTTTTGATAGACTTCAAAGCACTATTGTAAGTCGCTCTGGATACGTGCTTCTGCCAAACGCCGTAAATGTAAAAGTCAATGTAAATGGTATACCCAAAGGCATTGCATTGGGCAGGTGACCCCAATTCACCTCAGAGGTCTGGAGTTTTAGTTAATCTTACCTCAGGTTATCACCCACAACCCAACAGTCAGGGTAAAAGAGTCAACCAAGAGAATCAGGGAGATTCCTCAGACCTTTCTGTGCAGTTTCTTCCATGGGCAGAACACGCACTGCTCACTCCCTTTTTTAAATGCATGCTTAGGTACTAACCTGCCCTATTCCTATGGAATTCCTTCCCCACGGATGAACCTGCAGTGCATGAGTAGTTTTAGAAAAGTGATGGAATCTGAAAAGAGGTCCACAAACATGTAGAACAGGCTGTTCAACAATGTTCCAGCAATGGCATAAGGAGTAAGCCGATAATGACCGCACCAAAAACAAACAACCGACAAACTAGGCAATTGAGTATAGCTATCCACCAAAGATGCTCACTTCAAGATCCAACGCATAAGTGAGGTGATTTATAAATTATTAATGATTTACTATAAATAAATGTATCAACTACTATGTCAGCACCGCTTGTCATCCATTCTATCCATTCATAACTCACATTCTATTGGATGAGACTCCCTCAGTTGAAGAAAAAAAAAAAACAATCTGGCATATTTCGAAGTCAATATTTTAATATTTCAGTGTGACTTCAGATGATAAAATTGTTAGTTTTGGAGTGTTCACTGGTATCCAATGTCACAGCCTGGTCCCACTTTAGCTTTTTACAAGGGTCTAAATGCAGTCTAGTCACACATTCACTCTCCTTAATTTTCTGTCTCCCAAGCTGTCTCCTCTTTGACATAGTTACACTAAATTTTGAAAAATAAATCTAGTCTCTATTATTATTGATAATAATAATAATAATAATAATAATAATAATAATAATAATACCTAGTGAGCCTGCACTAGCTAGGACTCAGTGTGAGACGCATTTCTCATATCAGCCCAGAAGGAACTCTAGACAGAGCTTTCTCTGTACTTGAAAGCAGACTTACACTGTTTAACCAGACATTACATCTACCTTTAACTACAATTCTGAAAACTGTCTGTCTCATCCTACTTCCTTCCTGGATGTACAGGCTCATCAGCATGACTCCCAAAACCCTAGCATGAACTATTTATAAGGTATCTGAACAGATCTGTGTGGATTTATTGTTTTTGCTTGACACGTATAGGGTGGCAGACCTAGTGTAGATGACAACACTGAAAAAAACTTGTAAGCCCTTTAAGCCCTAGCTTCTTTCAGCTTTCAGAGTCCTGCTGTCACTCCACATTCAGTGACTTCTTGATGTCATGGTCAATTTAGAAAACAGCTAGTGCAAAAAAACTTCTCTCAACAGAAGCCACTCTCCAGAAGTGTAAGAAGAAGTTGAAAAAGTATACTCAAATTAGGATATAAGTCATGTAAGATATCACCCTTGTAGTATATACTCACTGACCACTTTATTAGGAACGTATGTACCTGCACACTCATGCAGTTATCCAAACAGCAGCACAATGACTTATATCATGCAGATACAGGCCAACATCCGAATGGAGAAAAAAGTTTATCTCAATGACCTCATTCTCGTCTGACATGAAAAGGCGTTTCCACCTGCAGAACCTCACCTGTGTGTGTGTGTGTGTGTGTGTGTGTAAACTCTAGAGACTATTGTGCATGAAAATCCCAGGTTTTCCCATCTGACACCAGCAACCATGTCACCGTCAAAGTCACAGAGATCACATTTTGTCTCCATTCTGATATTTGATGTGAACATTAACTGCAGCTCTTAACCTGTATCTGCAAGATTTTATGCATTGCACTGCTACCACATAATTGCCTGATTAGATAACTGCATGAATAACATGTGTTCCTATTTACTCCATTAAAGAAATAGGAACTATTAAATGTGTTCCTATTGTTCCTTCATGTCAGATGGTGAAGAGATTTGAGAGGGGAATGCCAAAAGTGCACCCTTCCCCTTCAACTTCAGATCCTCAATAATGGATGATAGCCTCAATATCATGCATTCTTTTGCTCCAATCTCTGAAAGCCTCCAATTTACCTTCTTGCTCTGTGACCCTCATTATTTCAAAGGAGTAAAGAAATCCATACAACTCAAAGAAACTTTTCATATTTCATACTGAATCTGTGTAGTATTTCCGTGACGCACCTCACGCCACATCATTTCCATGTTAAGCCTTTCTTCCTGGCATCTGTTTTGGCAGGAGTGAATGCATTCTCAGGATATCTGTGCAGATAGACTGTCACTCCTCAGATTTCTTTTCTCAGAGTCTGGCTTGAAACTTTAGGGCTCTGCAGGATTTTGCTCCTTTTGTTTCTCTGGAAAAAAAACATCATACCCTACCATGGTACTTCATGAAAGGGCATGTATGAATCTCTTTACAGATGAGTCTAACCGTTGAAACAGCATTGTGCATCCTTTTTTCCTCACTACGAATCCTTTCACGGCTGTCCATTACCATTTCAGGCATTCTAGCAGCCTACATTCCCACCTGGTTGATGGAAAGGTCTTTATTGTAAGGTTCTTGCTATGTTTTGTAAGAAAGGCCCAGCATTCTACTAAAAAGGAACTAAATAGGGTGTGAAGTCACCTTAGCAGCCCAGCAAATGGATCTCACAAATGACTTGGCTGTGTCACTGATTCCAAGGTCAAGTGTGTGACCACCTTATTAAGTTTTAGCACTCGCTTTTGGGTACCTTGCTTGCTACCCAGTGTGTTCCTTCCATTGTCATATATTTGTCTGCAGCATCTGGATGCATGCAAGCCTAGCATTATCATTTGACCTAAACATGATTCTTCCCGTTTGAGGGCAGGGCACCGTACAACTCGCAACACCATTAACAGCTGCTCCGAGTGACTCACATCTGGAGTGCAGTCTATTACCACAGAGTAGTATTTGGTTTTTCCTGTACTTTCTTTATCATAGCGCCTGAATCCTCCTCACATGTTCTCACATCACTGAGTCAAACTGAGCCATTCATTCAACTTGCTCCAAATAAGTTCTCTGAGTGGCTATGGAAGGCCAGATTGCATTCAGACAAATAGCATACCTACCATAACAACAGCCTACCATTGCCTAATGCAAAGATTGCCCATGACCAGAAGTAATCAAGAGGGTCATGTGTCAAGTGGTTTGCATTTTCAAATGGGGAATCCATGCTGCACAGCAATATGCTAGCGGAAAAAAACATAATGGGATTGTCCATAAAGAGGTTTAATCTGATGAGATGGCACTCCAGCTACTAGCTTAGAGCATCTTCTAATCCACAATGCTAAAACCTCAATAAATCTTTTGGAAAGATGGCATGATTGGACATGGCCAGGAAGTAAATGAGTGCACTGACACAGTTTGCAACTTACTTAAATAGAAAATATTCATCCAAGCAAAGAAGCAGGAAATTGTAGACAGTAATTTTAAAAGCCACAGAACGCAGACAATAACCAGTGTGTAACCGAACCAGTAAGTCTGCGCCATTAAGTCCAATTTTTGAAGACAAGACTTTGACATTTTCAACACTTTTACTAAGAGCCCTCGATTCAGAGTAATCCCAATTTAACCTCATCTGCCCTATTCAGTCAAGCAAAGGAATGATTCTGTGAGGAGGCAGGTTTAGTCATCAGTTCATAACATAAAAAGTCTTTAAAGAAAATTCCAGGACAAGGCATGCCATTGCTAAAAGAACAGGTATCATTTATTGAACAAGATAAGCATCACTCATTAAACTCCTGTGACTTGGGTTTAAGCATCCAAATAGGGCATTATTCTGAATAAGTGCAGTGCAAAGCTTTGAAGCTAAGTCACTCAAAGGTCACCTAGTGCAAGCACTATGGAAAGGCTCTAATGCTGCTGTATTCAACTCCAAAGCTCCTTAAGCTCCAAGATGATACCTTGGAGATTTTGTCTCTCCTGTAATATTTATTCTCTAAAAGTAGAGGTCATGCAGGTCTTCCTTGAAGGCCCTGTTGATATAATTCAGACACTTACAGAGGTGTGTGTACAGAAATAGTGCTCCAGGACTGTTATTTTTGGTCTGACCTTCAAGGCTTTCAAAGGCCTCTTGGTCTTTTGAAGTAGTCATATTCACAGATTATCAGGTTATCAAGGTTGAAAAACACCAGAGGTCTTTTAAAGATAAACAATATTCAGATATCCTCTTAGACTTTAAAACATAAAAAGCAGTAGTATATTTGAAGCTGTAAACAATTATCTTCTACATGTATCATGTAGACGTTTTAAAGCATATTTACTTTAACAGCTGGATTGATTGCACTGTATAAACACGTTCTTTAATTGTGTGTCTTACAGTTTGGCAGGTATTACAGGTCCAAATGGAAATGACATTGGGACTGTGACAAAGAAGAATACTTCTCGCATAGTTATATGAAATGATCTCCCAGTCTGTGCTTTAGTCTCTTCTCTCCGCTGTACTTCTCCCAACAATCTAGAGCAGTGTCTAGGAGCAGCGTTTCTCAAAGTGGTGCCTATAAATTATTAAAGTATAGCCAGGCAGTGTTTTGTTGTTTTTTGTTGTTGTTTTTTTTTACCTTGGTGTTAAAACACAACGTCTTAGAGTTATTAGCATATTTTACTGGTCACTTGCATTGAATGAGTTTAATCCAAGTCTCAATAAGTGAAAAACAATATCTTGGACCTAATATGTTCTGTCAGAGGAAAGTTCAGAAATAAAATCTCTCTGGCTTCAATTACTATCCAGATTATTATTGTACATATTTAAACAATGAGCCTAATATTTGGACAGTTTGATTATGTTCAGAAAATAAATCTGTAATGAAATGGTCCATGATATTTATTTCACAGTTAACCCTTTTCTCGCAGTACACTGGCAGAACCTAGAGAGAAATCGACTTATTGGACAATTTCAATCAGTATAGCAAATGAATTATTTCATCGCTGCAAGATTAGTCAGGATACTGTTGGGTTTCTGTATGTAGAGTATCATGACTGCTGGTGAGCAAGGCGATGGGAAAGGGGAGGGGTGTGAGCCTCCTGCTGGGCAAACAATTCACACCTCTCCACAATAATATTGGTACAGAGCACAACAAAAACTTTTTTGATAGTAAAACACCATATATAACTGCCACAATAAAAGTATAACATTTAAACCTAGGAGTCTAGGATAAAAAAGAGCTATTTATGAAAAACTGTAAATACTTAAAGCCCTGAGTTAAAGGGTTCCTGGCTGCCAGTTGGGCTATAAGTAGGGCAAAAATAAGTTTAAAAGGATGTGACTTAAAGGTGTTTCTAAGCATTAATCTATCCTGGTGGCATTTATAAATATGTGACAGTCTAATATTTGCAAATTCCTTTGAATTCCAAATGGTTATGGCTAGAATGAGGGTGAGGGATCTAGGACTATAGTTGAGTTTCTCATAGCATATAAATATGTCAAAGATTTAATTTAAAGTCACACTTCAGCAAGCACTAATAACGACAGCACCAAGTCACAAACCATTGCACTGTTCCTTAAAAATATAATTAATATATAAAATAATGGTGACAGATGTGGAGTGACTTCAATAACACTGATTATTTTTCCACTAATTATAGTATATGTCCTTCAAATAAAAGTTAAATTTGCCTCTGCCAAATGTAGCATTGGTAGGCAAAGGATGTTTTTCCTAGTGTTAATACCTACTGAATGTTAATCCTTCATTTAATGAGCAAGATTAAGAATGACATACGTCTACGGTTTGTCAAAAGCACAACTGGATATCCACAACTAGATTAGTGGAAGTAATAATAAAAGTCAGAGTAAAAATATGGTAATGATGGAAATTGTACAATTTATAATTGCAAGCTGTTTTTGTCGCGTGGATTGGCTGTTGTACGTATTTAAAAATGTCACTTTAAAACTGATTGACACATTTCTCAAGTATATATCACTGGCCTTATTTATAGATTTTATATAAATAAGGTTCAATATTTTGAACCTCGATCAAAGCTTGAGTTACAATGCCTGTTATGGATTCTATTAAGATTTATCATTATTCTTAGTTCCCTCCATTACTCAAAATAATAACATGCCAAGGTATTGGCTTACCTCATATGCAGCACTATGATATCTGATATTTAATCCTATTATATACAGTATACATTGCGTATATATGTATGAATGTGATAAAAATAAAACAGGGACACAATATTGCTAGGATGTCCTATCACGAAGTGGACAAGTAATTATCCTTACATGCAGTGTATGCGAACATTTTTGTCTTTTAGTGAAATCTATTCACAAATGATTAACAATGTTTACATTCTTGAAACCGTAGCTGAGGTATTAGGTGGCTATTCTGGCGCAGCAGGTAGCATTGCATCCTTTCAGATCCATGATCCATGCTTGGGTTACTGTCCTTCTGGGTTTCCTCCTGTGTCCTCCCATCTCTCAAAACATCCTGTTAGGCGGGCGGGCTACTCTAAATTGTTCCTACGTCTAAATAATAAAAAGAAATGCTTTAACAAAACTCAACAAAATCGGTTGAGTTACTCTGATGTAGCCTATGGATCATTGCGTCTCTTTGAGGAGAGGTAATAAAAGACTCCTGCACTGATGATCGAAGAAGGATGAATGATGAAAACTGGTCCTTTGGAGCTTGTGATTTTATTGGCTGTATTAATAAATTTGCAAGTAGAACACCTTAAAGGGTTTCATGCAGAAGTACCATAGTTATTATTTGGGTGATCATTTCATTCAAGCATCCGTAAGAAATAAGTAAACGTACACTAAAAAGGGAAATAGTCTTTTTAGTCGGATTCTGCATTGTAAAAGTATGATTTCGGCCAAGGTTTTATTCGTGAAACAATAAGCAGCAAAGGAATTCTCTTTGTCTTAGCAGTGGAATGTGTAGAGGTCAGTGCACTCGTTCTCTCAATGGTGATAACATTGGATCATGTATGACTTTCTTAGCCATGGAGAAATACTTTGTTCTCACTGTAGATGTGTTTTAGTCTAAGTAGTTGTAAATGAGTAATGAAAAGAAAGAAATGAACAGGTGGAGTTCTCCTACTGTTGTCTGACATCCACCTAAAATGCATGAACGTGTCATACATATCAATTTCATCTGTACAGTTCATCGTTTTGTATATTTCCTCATACCAGGGAAATTAATTCCTGATTACTCCACTGCCAACGATTTTCTGAATCATTTTGGAAATGAGTGTGACTTATATCAAATACAGCATATTGGTTTTAATCAGCATTTCAGCACTGTGAGATGTGAGCCCATGTGTACTGTACAACGGAAGCCTTTATGCAACAGATCTACTTGTTATTTGGTGAGTAGTATCCACTACAGGCCATTTCAATATTATTTTCAAGTGTGCCAAATGAAACAAGGCAGAAACAGGTGAGATTTTTGCATAGGAAGCTGACTGGAAAATCAGTGGGTTTGTTCATAGTGGCTAAGGACAAACCAGATGTATGCAGGTCTAGCCAGAATACAAAAGGTTCTTTCTGATAAATGATTGAGGACCATTAAGTGTACATCATTCAACCACTGAAAAGGTTAATAATATGGAACAGTTCAATTATATACTAGTAGATCAGGGACAACGTTGATGTTTGTGCCAAAAAGCAGGATGGGAATTTAAAAGCGACCAGTCATCAAATGTTACACCTGTTGGTTGGAAGAGTAGTTAGTGGAAGACATTGTCCTGTGCTTTAGAGGAAATAGCAAGTTAATGGCTCTGACACTAATTATACAGTAGTCATGTTTAAAGCCATTCAGGTTGTCTGAGCAGACAGTGATCCTGAATGTTCTGGAAAGGCTAACTTACATTAGAGACTCTGTTGAAATCTTTTAAAGTTCAAACAATTTAAAAACCCAGCTTTCGAAACCCAGCACTCTCTGCAGTTATTTCCACTCCACAACCAATCTAACTCTTCCACCCCAGGGAACCCAGAGAGTGATGCTCAGTATATGTCTGCAGAAACAGAATCACTTGAACATCAATATCCAGCAGTGACTAGCATAAATGTAATAGCTAGAGCTCCACTCATGGTCAAGCCCTCTAAAGAACCACTAAACCAGCTGGTACAGTGGTAGCCAGCTGGCTCTATGAGCCCTCAGGCCTCATGATTTCATTAAGAAGTGAGTATTTGGCTCACTCCATGACTCGGTAAGCCCTATATTTTCATTAAATACAAAAGGAGTGATCCAGGTTTGTCTACAGTTACAGAATCTGTTCCAGTCAAGTCAAGTGTCAAGTCAAGTCAAGTCAAGTGGTGTTTATTGTCATTTCAGCGATACACAAGTACATAGTGAAACGAAACAACATTTCTCCAGGACCAAGGTGCTACATAAGACAACACAGAACAACACAGAACTACGGGGACTACATAAATTAAACATAAAGTGCACAAGTGCAAACGTGCGGACGCACAAGACAGAACAAGACAGTACAATAACTACAATGCCAACCAGTACGCAGTTCTGTTTGAAAGTGACCAAGTGACAATAGTGCAAATAATACAGAGTTTGATATAAATAGCTGAAGTAATGTAAATGTAATGGTATTGTATTATGTGTAAACATAATAGTAGCAGCAGCAGCATAAAACATGTGCAAAACATGTGCATGGAAGATGTTCAGTTGTGTGTATGTGTATATATGTATGTGTGTGTGTTCCTTCCTTCAGTCCAGTTCTAGGTGTTACATCCAGTTACATCCTTGCTAAATCAGGATAATTGCAGCAAGATATTATATCAACACTAATACAGAAATGGAGATCATCTGACCATCTAGCTAATGAGAATTGGACATTGGAACATGAAACACTTACGCTATACGGCCAAAAGTATGTCGACACCTGGCCATCACACTCTCATGTGCTTTTCGAACATCCCACTGATGTTCCAAAGATGCCCCATTCTTTAGGAGATTTTGGAGCATGGCTGTGGGGAGTTTCCCAATTAGCCACAAAAGCATTAGTGAGATCAGGCACTGATGTTGGGTGAGGAAGTCTGGGGTGCAGTCAGAGTTCCAATTCATCCTAAAAATGGGGTTGAGGTCAGCGTTCTGTGCAGGCCACTCGACTTCTTCCACATCAACCTTGGCAATCCTTGTCTTCATGGAGCTCGCTTTGTGCACAGGGGCATTGTCATGCTGGAACATACTTGGGCATCTTAATTCCAGTGAAGGGAAATTGTAATGCTACAGCATACAAAGACATTCAATACAGTTGTGTGCTTGAAACTTTGTGGCAACAGTTTGGGGAAGAACCACATATGGGTGTGATGGTCAGGTGTCCACAAACCTTTGGCCATATAGTGTATGTAGAGTTGCAAAAACCCTGGCAAAGACCATGAAGTTTTTCTTTTGGCCAAAAGTGCACCAAGTTATGTTGACTTTCATACTTGTTAGATAGAAGCGAAACAATACTTTCCAGCTCTACTAGGAACCCTTTTCTTGCGTGAGTTCTGACTGCATAGATCATTGCCTTAAATAACACATGAAATTAATTATTGTTTACCATTATAAAGTCCTCTTTTTTATGAAGGCTTATGTGTAGGGAGCTGACTTGGAAGCATGGTACAACAGTCTAATGCTATGTGTCCACTTGGCATTTCTCTTACATTTATTTGTATTTGGTTATGACAAAAGTCTGTTGTTCACAGTCCTAGAAAGCCATTGACTTTTAATTTAATTTGACAATAAAGGCATAGTGCATTCATCATACTGTTGTTTTGGAAAATGCCTTGTCATTTGCAGGGAAAACAAGGTTCTATTAGTAACACTACTAAAATGATTACTGTACCTATCAGTGGACTAAACTACATCACTATGGAAGTTATTGACCATAATTATTATTTTGTGAATGCTCCTGAATACTTCCCCTTATGATTTTCCCCTATCATGTATGAAAAGACAGAAATGGTTTACATGGAGGCAATTTGAACCATAGAAAGAGTAGAAAAAACAGAATCTGGTCATTTCATCACTAAATGTGGTATAACTGCCTAATAAGAGGCATGCTGATGCCACGATCATATTTGGACGCCACAAAAGATAGCAGACCCACTGCGGACCATAGGTGAAGCATGTGATGCTTAGACTACTGGAAGGCTATCATCACAAAGATAGAGTTTCCTAATGAACAATCAGATTTCTTCCTAGCTAAAGACAAAGATCACATCGAGCCCAATATGCAACTGAGACAATCTGGTTGGCTTGAGGAGAATGTGGATGCAGGAAGCAGGCATTCAAGAGAGCTGTGCTATATTTATTTTGGGCTTTTTCATTCTGTGCTTTTCAGCATGGTAATCTTCTCAATACAACAATACTTGAAACTTAAAGAAACTAAAACTTTATACACACACACACACAATCTCAGCAGGGTGCTGTCTGATTCTCACTTGTTCTGCAATAGGCTCTTTCTTCAGTCACTGCAAGACACATAGCTTATAAATAGAGCACTGTTAATCACAAACAAGTTTCTGCTCATTCATGAAATTACCCACTCCTTCTCCAAAACTCCTTCCATTCATAACCGCCTCTGCTGCCACAGTAACCAACTTAGATGCAGCTTGGATTGACACAGATGTTTTCTTACTGCTAGGCATGGCTGACCACAAATTAGTTTACTGAGACATGTGTCTATTGTGGAACACCTGTAAGTTGGTTTCTCGGTGATAAATGTAGGGAGACTCCATGTTAGGATTCAGGACTCAGACCTCAAGGGCCCTAGGATCAGCCTCGATTAGGAATTAGTCCCAAATGCATAAAAAGCAAAGATATTTATATAGTATAGCTTTCAATGAGTTTCACTGGCCCTCCTATAGAAGGTCACTTAATGTTGCATACACACTCACTATTAGTTAGTTATTCTTAAATTGCATTTTTACATCATTTATAGATTGGAATTGATAAAGTTATGAACCTACAGTAGGTTTTTGCATTCCAATCCCAACTAAATAGTCTTAAACTAGTTCAAGCAAAATGGGAAAAAATGGTTAATGCAGACTCTTTTATATCATCTGTATGCCAACCTGATAGAATAAATAGTAGGTGTGGAAAACTATTAGACCTGGCAGCTGTTGTCACTTTCTCAGCAGAGTTAGCAAAGCCACTGTTTAAAAATGCATAGATATGCTAGCTGGCTAAATGCCCAGTCCTTGTCTGGATTAGCCAGCTGAGCTGCTTTTTCTCATTCTGACAAGGACAGCACCACAACAACAACAACAACAACAACAACAACAGGCAGGCAACTTTAACATAATGCGGGTTTATGTGGAGAAAATGTATAGTCATTTTAATTTATCATTTTTCTTTATCTATGAACTAAAGCCATGTAATTACATGTGTAAAATGATACACTGACTAAAATCATGAGAGAAAGTGATATTGATCCCTAAGAACATTTGCAAGTTTGGTAGGTAAATAAGAAGCAAGTAGGCTACACAGAACAGTTCATTTTTCTCCACGCAAAATAATATTAGTTTCTGGGTTTACTCCTACTATTACTACTATTACTACTACTATTACTATTACTAGTAGTACTATGTAACAGGTAAACCTCAAGAGATGGTTGAGGATCCATGTGCATGAGGTTTATTGACAAATCCAAAGCACAATCCAAAACTGAGCATCGTATTGTAAGCAAAGGTCACACAGTGAATGCCACAGCTTCGCAAACAAAGGGCTAAATCCGAAGAATAGAAAAGTCAAAGCAAATGTTTAAAACACAGGAATAGCAGAAACCGTATACATTTCTCAGAACCTACAAAGATGCTTGGAAATTTGGCAAGACTTCACAATGACACTATGTGTTTTGGCCTCATATACTCTTGGAAAGAGGAAATATCATGGAAGTGTAACACATTCTTAGTACTGGAATGATAACTTAATGAAAAAGGAGGATGGAACAGTATGGAATCCCAGCCACTGGAATGCTTGTAACATGAGGCTATGGCATCTGGTTGTACAAGACCAACTACATCACTATAAGCAATAAGCATCATTTTGATTCAGCATATTTTAACAATTGTTCTCTTTGTCTCTTTCTATTTCCACTGATGCTATTTATGTGCTCTTCTCTCTCAGACAATTTTGTGAGCTTATGCCCAGGCAGCCACACAAGTCTTCTGTAATTGCCTTTTATTTGGCAATTAACAGTCATTTTAAAAAATATTATAAAAAAAAGCTTTCATCAGCATTCTGTATGACCCATTAAGGGACCCTTTAATTTTCCTTGAAATGAAACACTCGTGATTATACGATCATACGCAAACAGCCATCACTGCTATAGCACTTGAGATACAAAAAGGCGTTTGAAAACTTTCTGTAGCTTGAATGATAATGCTAAGCTATTTTAACTGAGTTTAATGTCAGAGAATTATGAAAGCCACCTGACCAGAACCTACATGTTCAGTGATGACATTTAGGAAGTACAGAAATAAGGCACAGTTAATAGCCCTTGCCTCTTGACCTTCTCATTAGCGTCTCGTTACGGACTGCTTCCTCTTCTGGCATCCTCATCCATTATGGCTTCCTGAGCCCACAATCTCTACTGCATCCTTAATAAGGCTACAGGTTAGACAGACGTCTAAAGGTCTCTGCAGAGCCTATAGTGATGACTAGAAATGAATACATGTTTAGGGGCAATAACGTATCATCCTGAATCCTATTTAGTTAAATTTTAGCTAATATTTTGAAACGAATACAAGATAAGCTTACGATATATTTATTACCATCTACAAAATCATGATGAAAAACATCAACATTTATAGTGTATGACTATTTTACTATTTGACTGACTGACTAAGTATGATTAATACATTACAGAAGACATGCTATCAATTATGGTGAATTATTCTTTTAAAATAACTGTCCTTTCCATGATGTCTATAAAGTAAAATAGGGAACCACTTCAAACTAGGGATGCTGCAAGGGTGGCTAATGCTGCCTCAGGATGAATCAGTTGCCTTCCGGGCCACTATGATTGTTAGTAATAGCTCTATCAGGCAGGGAAGGTTGCAGAGACTCTTCAGGAAACTCTCTATGAAGCTCAGTATAAAGGCCAAAGAGAATAAACTGTCACAGCCAAAGAAGTGGATACCATGCTGTGATGGGATATAACCTCAGACACATGATGGGACTAAACAGACAAGCAAAAAAAGATAAGCTGTTTACTTTTTCTTTACTTCGGCATGCTGTCCCCTTGCCAATTCCGTTTCCAATATGAAAGAAGTCTCATATGGTGTATCATACGGTGTATCATCTCTCTGGGGTTTCGTATCAGCAGGAATAATATATTTTCACTTGCTTTGGCTAATGTTGCTTGAAAAATATAAGCACTCCTGTGAGGTAAAATACCACTAAGCTGATTTAGCCCTCTTATTCTTGAAATTATTAATGTCAGAATCAATTAAAATGTTAACACAAGTCAGAACAATGCTTGTGTTTTTAGATTGTTTGTGTTTTGATTTTCTGAAAATATAAAAAAGCAAAGTTACGCAATTTTAACATCATCCATATCCAGACCATGTATGCAGTCCTATGTTGTGGCTCAGTTGTCAAATAGTTAATGCGTTCCACATTGAAATTTTGATAACAGCAGAGTTACGCGAGCATCATGAATTATTAATGCAATATGTGTATCATCATGATGAAATGCTAACAAGAAGAACAAGCAATGCAACCGATTTAATATTTCATGGTTGCATATCTTAATGATTTCAAAAGACTAGTTTTCTTTAGTGTTGATATAATGGTACTGAAAGTTAAATCCGTGCGTAAATTCGCACTACATGTTCATCCGAATGATTCGTTTCGGAGTAAGTCATTATCCAAATCCAAAGCAGAGCAAAAATCACTAAGCTGCAACAGTGCATTGGATAAACTGACAGTGTGAGTCTTGTGTGAGATTTGTGCACGAAAGAATAAAAGCCCCAAGTGCAACTGTGAGTTATCATTGCTCTCAAGACAACATAAATGGATGATTATGTTGGTGTATATATATTTGCTTGTAGGGAACACATCCGACAATGTGCTGCAGTGCACTCGTGACATATTAACGCATTCCCACATTCCTCTTCTATATGCAGCTTGTCCTAAGGGATTAAATCCATCACAGTAGCATGCTTTCTCTCTCTCTCTCTCTCTCCCTCTTTCGCTCTCTCACTCTCTCTGTTGCATGGCATACATTCCTGAGAAACCATTTTCTTTTCTAAACATGGTGAGCTTTTCCATCTTGACCATGTAACCCTCATCTCTTCTGCACTGTTCTGCTGCTAAAGTTAGCACGCTAGTTGCGAGACAGAACACAGTTTCCATGGAATCGCAGTGGGGAATATGACGCTTTGACTCACGTTAACAAAAGCTTGTCAGAAACACTCTGTAGTCTCAGTTATACGACTGACACTGAAATGATGCTGAAAAGCATGTTCACTGCAGCCTGACAGCCTGAGGTCATTTATTTGAACCCATGTTTAATCTAGTTCCCAAGAATGTACAGCTCTCCTGGTGAGGACCATTTAACAATAGGCCATTTCCAAACCCTGAAGCCGGGGCAATTTCCTTTCTTTTTCATTTCAAAATGCCCCGGCTTTGGTCTAATGCAAGAGATGAGATATATGGCTTCATAAGGTTGAACTGTGGTTTAAATAATTCAGCCTGTGTTTCTCTGCGCATGTGTGTTTGTAGGATTTTTTTTTCTTTCCCCGCAGCCGCCCCCACTGTTCTTGCTGCTGAATGATTATGCACGGTAAAAAAAAAATAATAAAAAAAAACGTTGAAGGAAACTGCCCAATTTGACTGAGCTAAATTTAAACAGCTGGCCTCTTTGCAGCATTGTTCCTCATTCAAGGAGGTTGACAGTTTAATAAATCCCTTTGTTTGGTGCCTTTCCATTAGTGCCAAAATGAAGAGTGGAGTGTCAAAGGCTGTGCATGTGCATCAAAGCAGTGCACTGTATGCTTAAAATCAGGCTCATCTCAGAGGCAAGCATAATGAACATGGTACTACATACTGTATACCCTTTCTAGGAAGATATGCTTATGGTTATGGTTATGCTGATCTAAAGATTGCAGTGCCATTTTCAGATATAAACTACTGTACAAGATATCCTTGTAGAAAAAAAAATCACATACATGTGATACATTTAACATGTGAGCGTATGTTTTTTACATGTGATTATTTGAGTAATATGTGATTACATATTATATGCGTATTATATTATATATATTATATCATATTACATATGCAAAGTGCATTTCAAAGTTATGCTTTGAAATTGCATGTGAACACAGGACACGGGACGTTATTTAGGCAAATATAAATAAGTAAGGTAAAAAAATAAATGAGTTGTGGAAAAAATAATCACGTGTTAAAAAATGAATCACATGCAAAATTCCAATGTGGAAATTAACAATTAATGTGGAAAAAAATTACATGAAAATAATTGAATCATTTAAATATACCATGTGAAAATAAAAGAATCATGAGGAAAAAAATTCACTGTGTAAAAAGCATGTATGTAAAGGGTAACTCTATGTCAAAAAAAAAATCTTTAATGATTACAGACACAACAGAATTTTAAAGAAACAAAATCACTTGTGTGCTTATTTTTGATTTTCTTAATTTTATTAATATGTAGTTATGTGATATATGGGTAAACTTCACACCATTTCTTTCTACTTCATTCGCACGAAATCCAACAAAATCCAAAATCCACGTCCACTTTATGCATCAATATTTGTATGAATTTTATAAATTCTGGACTTACCAAAATCATTAAGATTATCTTAATTGGTGGAGACTATATTTAATGTGATGCTCCTTCTGTACTCGAAGGGATGGCCTGTTAAAAGAAAAAATATCTTGTAGTGCATATTGACCATTTAAGGAAAAAGCCAATTTCCCCAAATTTTCCATTTACCTCAACTGAACCAAGATAGCTCTGGCGTACACATTTTCTTTTTATTGTTACACTGGAGTTACCAGCTAATGTAACAGGCTTAGAGCCAACACTGTGCATTATACACACTGCATGACAATATCACATGCTTGTGTTTGGGTAAATATTTAGATTTAAATTTACATTATTTAACTGAATTACAGAAGTGCTGTGTAGTCACCATCACCACCATGTTCTCAAGCTAGTACAAATAGCTCAGGGTCAAAGAATACTATCAAGCTAAAACTCTGACAGAGAGGAGTTAGTGCACACAACTCAAGGCCATAACGCCATCTGTACATAAGCAATTTCTTCACAAAGGTAGCAGCAGAAGTGAATTTTCTATATGAAATCTGAAAAACAGCAGATAGGAACAGGTAACACCTGTAACATAATACTTATTTAACATTCACTTGAAAGTAAACACTAATGGGTAATGTCAGTCTGTAATATAGATATCATCAAATAGTGCCATCAGTGTTGTTTCACTCATTTGGACTTGCACTGTATGCACCTGGTATTAAAGGCCTACCTATTTACCCAGTAAGGTCTGAGTAAGGTAAGGTAGCACCAGGTACTGCTGTACATCCAATATGGACCAGACATTACCTGTTGTTCCTCTTTCCTCTTTCAGTTTTATCCAGGCTTGGGACCGGCACTATTGCACGCAACCCCAGTGGTTGGAGCTCCTACCCGGGATTCGAAGCCGAGCCGCAGGAGTGAGAGCCCTGTGGCCTAACCACTAGTCCTCCAGGGACCCAAACCAAGTCAATGCAAGTGACCATTCAAGTAAAATAATAACAATTAAAAACTCAATAATAAATGTCGTTACTTACTAACCACAGTGGCTGGAAACAGTAAAAGTACTGCTACTGTAGTAATAATTTCCTTGAGCAAAAGTAAAAGTCGTGATCCAGAAAATTACACAAGTCAGAGTAAATAAGTCACCTGTTGAAAAACTACTTCAGTATTTACTTCAAGAATTACTGTTTTATGTCTACAATTCATCTGAAATTTTTCTACTGTATATCTGAGGAACATTTTTTGAACAGTTATGCTATGTCTAAGTAAACACCACCTCGATTATCAACAGTATACAATATAAAGAAAGGTAATGTTAGCTGGCTAGCTAACTTAACTAAATGCAGTTGGGGGTTTCAGTAGCTTGATAGGTTCATTAGCAAGCTAGCTATCTCATTGGAATTCATGCATAGTTAGCTATCTAGCAAAGATGCCCTTTACACATTATCCTATTAGCATTATCTATAGGCTGCAGCAGCACTTCCTGAGCAATCTCAACCAAACATTGAGGTGAAATAGAAAGTTTAATACAGAGCATTCATACTATAAAACATCAAATGATCTGGCTAGCTAGTTTAGCTCAGTCAGCTAGCTAATGGCTTTATTGAACATGTTTCTGCAGGTTGGATGTTGAGCTGTGAAATGCAGATATCTCCATGGGTTTTGGCTCACATAATCTGCAGCTTATACTGTTTCCTTTGAATCAGTTAAAACTGAAGATAGCTGATAAATCAGGCCAGAGATGCTCACCTGTCTCCACTGTCTCAGACACTGCTGCTTTTCAACAAATATTCAGCAGGAAAATTTGCACGTACTGTCTTTTAATTGGCTTACAGTCTTTAAATGCATTATTTTTTTACTCTGTAGTGGTGATTCAATATAGATTTGGTGAAATTGAGTATTTTGTTTTTAAAAAACTCCAGTAAAATGCAGGTAAAAGTACTATAATTATACAAGAGAAAGTAACTATTAACCATAAGACAAACCATTATACAGGGAAATACTGCATACGTCCTCTGTAACAAGAATACAGTGTAGTTCAATACTTTCCACCCCTGATACAAGGAGGGTGAAAAGATCAACTCAAAATGATCTTTTGCATTGCTTCAGCATTTCAGAAAACTAGTAGAAAGTAGGAAATGAGTTTCAGTGAAGAGGTTTAATAAAGGATCTCCCTAAGGCTATAAAGCAGTGCAGTGAAAGTGATGGTTAAATTAGGATAGATATTTTGTGTGGAAAATAATGGAGATTTCTCTCATCTAACACTGATATTCAGGATTCTTGTATCACTGTCAAGCTAGTATTATTTAATGCTTAATTTAATGCTATAGCTTTAATGCAATTTGTTCACAAATGTCAAAAACGTGCTAAAGAAACACATGTGATTGGATGAGCTTAATTACCTAATTCAACTATATCTTGATTTCTTGATGTGCCCCATAGATCTAATGTTTCAAATTGATTAAGATTGATTACTAGAAAATGATCATGTCCCAGTAAAGGTTTATACTGACATATAATTCACAATTTTTTCTGTATTCCTGAATACAATAATTTCTAATCTTTATAATATTTTGATTGGTGCTTAGTATCATGAAAAATAAGAAGTCAGGTCATAGAGAGCACAGCAGAAACGCAAATTTAACACCCATTAATAGCCAGCATGTTCCGACATTACGACAACATACTGAGGAAAAGAGCCTATTTAATCATCCAGCTTTCTCTCTCTCTCTCTCTCTCTCTCTGTCACACACACACAAACATACAAGCAAAGCACGAATCATTTTGAGAAGAGTGTCAAAGCAAAAGAGTGCCACCCACTGCTAAAGTCTGGAAATGCCGCAATTCATAAGCTTCATATAGTTAGTGTTATATTATTCATCACATAATATTAATTCAGAAAGTGTTATTCAATCAACATGGTGTGAAATGATCAAATCAGGACAATCAGGACTAGCAGTGTATCTAAACTGTTAGCCTCTTTATTGTGCCTCATCTGAATATGATCAGATTGCATTTTGTCATTAAACACAAAATGGGAGAAAATTATGGCTCTCTGTCTTATAGGCTGTTTAAAGAATTTAATAAGACATCATCCAATTCACCGTATATCATCTGAAATTCCAATGTGTGCTATAGGGCCAGGAAGCTATCAGGTATTTTGGGAGGCGGATGCAAGTGCGGGTGGTTTCTTTATTAAGTGAAACCCAAACAAAACAACCAAACTGAAAACAAGAAGCATACACATGAACTAACAAAACAAGAACAGGAGCAGAGTTACTACGAAACGAAATGCAATCGAGGTGACACACAATATTGTACTTCCTGTCGGCCATTTTGTGGCCGAAATCAGCAATGTCGTGACGTTGGGAGACACGATAGGGGGTCCTGGGCCCCCAGTCAAAACGTCCGCAATCTGCCTCGGGTCCTGAGATGGGCATTGCCCAGAACGAGTGACATCCTCAGCAAAACCTGGAGGTGGAACGGCGATGTCTGGACAAGAGGCTTCGGGCTTGGGCATGGCACGAGAGGCCGTCTGGTCAGCCTCTGGCTTGAGCGCTTCCGTGTAGCAGCCTGTGTGACACGCTGGTTGCGGCTGCTGAGCGTTGAAGTTCTTGTCAGACATTTTGTGGCCTAAACCAGCAGTGACGTGACAGAAGCGTAGAAAGGAGTCTTATTTGGTTAAAGTGGTGAAAATCAGAACCCACCCTTAAGTTAAGTAACTATATTTATTATTGAGTTTTTAATTGTCATTATCCTATTTGAATGGTCACTTGGATCACTGGATCGGTTTAATCCAAATCCCAACAACACAAAACAGCTAGTATAAATAATATCAGCATAAATCTAACGACATTTTTTAAAGCATTCTGTGTGTGAAAATTTAAGTACTAAAAAGCTCCATGGCTCAAATAATTACACAGAATATGATATTATTGTACATAATTAAATAATGTGCCTGATATTTGTTCATAAAATAAATCTGCATGTGCATGTGCATCACTGAATAACAAGACATAGGTTATTGCATAAGTATTATAAAAAACATCTTAATCTTTCTCTCAAACAGATACGATACAGCACTTAGACACTACAAAGAATCTTCTGCTCTCGGAGCATCACTCAGAGGTCACGGTTGAGCTTGAGTGCCAGTGAAGGTTTTCTTTGTTCAGACACTGTGTACAATTTGTGAGGAAGTTCAACTAAGGTACCTGTCAGCTGTTAGGAAAGCTACACAGCTGGAAGAGTTGGATAGCTGCAGTGTTGATCTGTCTTCCATCACTGGGTGTAAAATATGCAAGGAGGGAGGACAGAAGGAGAAAAGAGAAGGCACAAGGTCGGCCATGAATCACAGACCAGTCAGCAGGCATGCTCATCCTTACCCAATGTGTGTATATGTGTGTGTGTGTGTGTAGCTTAGAGAGTGAGTGACGGAGCAAGTTGGTCGGACTGACTGCACTCGCCAGTGAATGTTAATGTGACACAACAACCCACCTTCACAGGGTCTACCGTCAGTGTGTCCTACTTTGAAACTGTTCCTACTTTACTAAATAAAAAAAACCAGAATGCATAATATACAACAATATATTTGCTGGCTGAAAAAGATTCAACAACAGTAGCAGTATTCATCAGAAATCATTTTGAACCAGATCCAATCATACTTTAAGGTCACTAATCCCTCACTTCACGAATACTTGCTTTATGAGTATGTTAGTGGTTCAGTTTTCTACTATTTATAAGAGTGCTAATGCTAGACATAATGAAATTTGCAATAAATAAGATTTTTATCGCAAGAATTGAGATGTATTCTGCTTACAGTGATAGCTTATAGTTATATGTGTCAAAGCAACATGAAAAACAGCAACCTGACACTTCTTTTGATTAGTTTTGCATATTTTTTTGCTGACTTCTAATTCCCTAATAAGTTACTCCACGTATGTGATTTTTGTTATAGCATGTGCATCGACTGGCCAAGGCTGTTTCTAAACACACTCCAAATCATAGGATCCCCTTATGAGCTTAGATACATTAGTCATAAGGCTGCATATCATGATACAGAATAGCATCATCAGAATCATCAGAAACTTTTACCATCACAGACGTTTTTGACATTAGGTAAGACATTGTTCAGCAGTGTTCTAACAAAACAAGCACAACATAATTTTTCATGAATTATTTACTTCTCAAAACTGTTTTTGTCTTTTCATTAGTCTGACAAACAAAGGATTTTGGGGAAGGAAAAATCCTGAGATACCAGTGATCTTGACTTCTTCTGCTCTCCGGACCTGCCTGATCCATCCTGATGGTTGGCGATCTCATCAGTAGGAGATCGCTCGCTGCTGCTGGGGGTGGCCCCACATGCTGGGGATGGTGCTGCTTGGGGACCATGGAGATGGCTTGGGGATCTCATATGGGCAGTTGTACTGTGACGGCTTTGGGACTGTGATTGCTGTGGTGGCTTTGGAGCTGCAGTTGCTGCGAGCAGTTTTCCACTTGGATCTCCATCAGTGGACAGTGGATAGGTTCAACAAACTGGACTTCATGTGAAAACTGTAATCAATGTCCTGCTTACACAATTGCACTATTTGTCCATATAGTACACAGTTATAGAAGGAATTTATTTATAATCACACTATCTGTTATCACCCAGATGAGGATTGGTTCCCTTTTGAGTCTGGTTCCTCTCAAGGTTTCTTCCTCATATCATCTCAGGGAGTTTTTCCTTGCCACCGTCGCCTCTGGCTTGCTCATTAGGGATAAATTCATACATTTACAATTTATATCCAGCATGTATTTATTTCTGTAAAGCTGCTTTATGACAATGTCCATTGCTAAAAGTGCTATATAAATAAAATCGAAATGAATTGAATTGAACTGAAAAAAAAAAACGAACACAAAGATTACATTTTCAGTATAGCTGGCTCTCCATAATAACAAGCTATTTTGAAGGGTTTTAGAATGAAGCACACAATCACGTTGTTAGACATTACCAGAAGAGTTTCAGAGTTATTCCCTTCAGAATTAACTCAACTTATACTGAGTTCCAATATGCATTACATAGAAATGTCTTAAATGTATCCATTAAAATGGTCACTAATTATTCAGTTTGCAGCTATGTGTTCATTGAGTATGCTGTTATTGTCCAATAGCCTACAATTTGGCACAATTTCCACTATAATCATCTTACTTGGTAAGGTACTTGCTAAGAACTAAAATCAAAGGTTGTCGTCAGTTGTGTATTGTGTAAAATAGACAAAATTTTACAAGTAACATTGATGTGCATTAGACAAAATATACACATGTGATGTTCCCAGTGCAAAGGAAATTTAATATGATTTAGTTTTTCATTTATTCCCTTCTGTGCTTAGCCATCTGGGATGTTGGTGCTGTCTTCAAGGACTTTGTATTTTTTAGTGGTAACCATCACTGACAGGTGAAAAAAAAAAAACATACCAGTGCATACCAGTGAGTAAGTAGCAAAATATATTATTTCTTATTTGCAGACTTTATTGATGTGTCAGGCTTCCTGCATAAATGAGTTTGTACTATCATCTAGTGGATAAAAGATGAAGTGCAACATGGTTATGTTAGACTGTTAGATGTGCATAGCCCTCTTCTAAGAAGATCTTTAAATCTGTAGTGTTTAGTGTCAATCATCAGCAAACCTGTTCCGGTTGATCAAGGTCTCACATAGTTCCACATAGGTGATGTACCACTGAGTTTACATTTACCTTCATTCACAAAAAGACAACTACACTATGTAGTGCCCTTTTGTTTCAGATTTCCTTATTACAGTATAGTCATATCTATATTCACTATATGAACAAAGGTTTGTGGACATCTGACCATCACACCCATATGGGAGCTTTCCCAAAACTGTTGCCAAAGAGTTGGAAGTACAGTTGTATAGTATGTCTTTGTATGCTGTAGCATTACAGTTTCCCTTCATTGGAACTAAGAGGCCCAAATCTGTTCCAGCATGACAATGGCCCTGTGCACAAAGCGAGTTCTAATTAAGAAATGGTTTGCCAAGATAAGAGTAGAAGAACTCGAGTGGCTTGATCAGAGCCCTGACCTCAACCCCACTGAACACCTTTGCGACGAACTGGAACTGGAACCCAACATCAGCGCCTGACCTCACTAATGCTCTTGTGGCTGAATGGGCAAATCCCCATACCCATGCTCCAAAATCTAGTGGAAAGCCTTCTCAGAAGAGTGGAGCTTATTATAACAGCAAAGGTGGACTAAATCTGGAATGGGATCTTCAAAAAGCACATGAGTGTTATGATCAGGTGTCCACATACTTTTGGCCATACAGTGTATTTCATACTACTATTCAGGACATGTTTAGAGGTACACTGTGTGTGTTACATTGGCATCTAACACTACACTCTCTCTTTTTGATAATTTCTAATACCTCTGCAGGTGTATGAACTGGTTCATGTATATATCTCTTAAAGAATGAAGTCCACACACACTTAGCTCAGTGATTTACTTAAATGGAAACAGCTACATGAACACACTGATGAAGGCTTAAAACCAGTTCATTTGTGTAACTATTCCCATTCATCCTCATCTTCTGACCATTCTCATTCCATTTACATTATGGACCGCAAGGGTGGTTTCCTCTGAAACTAGTGTTGGCTGTATATCAAAGTCATCACCAGGGTTTAGAACAGGTCCTGATAGTGCCCCCTGCCAGACAATAACAGACAGCACTGACAGATGGTGCTGATAACGTACCTTATTATGGATGACAATCACTCACTGTGTTGACACTGCTGCCTGTTGATGATAAGAATCACCCAGGTGCTGATATTGTGGTTTATTAAGGATTAGAGTCGCTCAAAGTTCTCAAAGATACTGTTGCTTAAGGTGGTGAGGATCACTCCAAGAGCAGTATATGCCTCTATATGTGGGTAGAATATAATATACTGTAGTACTCAAGCCATTGGTGGAGGTGGCGGCATTGATGTTCCTTTTCATCTTTTTTCAGCACTGTGTGTCAATCGGTCCAACTATCACAAATATAAAGAAAGGTCATGTAAACACTGGTAAGAGAGTTTTCATTTTCTTTTTTAACAACTTCTTTCACTTTCAAGTTTCTCTTTTATATTACAAGTAAGGAGGTCAGGTCTAACACTTGTAAAGATAATGGCCAGTGGATGAGGGTGTGTTAAATACCATATTAGAACATAGCCCTGGCATTTTCTCTTTGTTCAGTAAATGATCTGCTATTACAAGAAGAAAACATGCAAGGCTTTTATACTTATACACTTTCTATATTACCTCAAATACCCAAAGTGTCTAAAAGAACATTTATATCAAATGAGTCTTGGGATTTCTGATTGGATTGTTTGCATCCATACCCTGTGAAGAATAGCTGTTTCGCTGCTGACCATGTTGTGGTTTTATGACGACATACAGAACACTTGGACTATAGTTTGTACTTTGTACCTCCTACTGTACCTCCTATTAGAAAATAATACATTTTTGACAGACAGAAAAAAAAGCCAGGCACTTCTCCCATAATAGTTAACATATCTCTATTTATTTTTCCTTAGAACAGAACTCTCATAAACATATCTGTATTTTTCATCTTACGTTCAAAAAAGGTCATGACCTGTGAGACCGAATTATAAATATTTAATCAAAGTCTTTGTGTAAAAAAAATTAAAAGAGAAACAGTGAACTAAAGCATCTATTGTATGACAATATGACACTGTAATAATAATTGTAATATCTATATATGTCTGTCTGATTCCATGTCAGTGTTTTAAATTCCACGGAACCACAATTTGCCCAGCCCAGAAGAGGAAAACATTCACTTAAGCAGCTCGCACTTTTTGAGACGTGACTAAGAAAATGCAGCGCAAAAACAACTGACATGTGACCCATGAAAGGGCAACAGAGTAGAAAAAAAAGATTGTGGGAGAGGAAAAACACACCAAAATCTCAAAGAAAGACAGGCAACAGTGAGACAAATTAGCACAAATTTACATTAGCACAAATCTACAATATAATGACAGAGGCACATCTGCATAGATCAACAGGATTTTTGAAGATCAGTGGTTCATACAGGGGATGAAAAGGCTAAATATGTATCTGAAGTGATTCTGGCAATATTACACAGATTGTGTAGGATCTGCCTTGTGTTTTTATAAGGTAAACAGGACCAACATGGAGGCTAGTTCTAGAGACTTTCTATGTGTCACCCTTTAATCAGAAATCAAAATGTCTGACAGACCTAATGGCAACAACTGCTGTGAAGGGTTTGCATTCTTGTAGAAACGTCAGTATTACAAACATAAGTCTGGTTGCTCTGACTTCCTTCCACTAGACACTGTAGTATGTACTTCTAAGTTGTTGATACCACAAGGCATAATATAAGCTGTCTGGGTAAAATGTAATGGCAGAGTAAAACAGCTTGTTTAAAGAAGGTGATGTGTGCAACTCGGCAGTGTCGGATACTGCAAACCCCAAAGCCAAAAGCTTTTAAGATTTTTTTCTTGAATATCCTTCCTTACAATATTTTTATTATAAGAAAGGATATCATATTTATAGGGCATCCCCAATATCCACAAATCCTGTTGTTTGCTTATAAGGCTGGATCATTTTTTACGATAATTTAAAGTGTATGATTAATGGAATGAGGAATGATTGTCACCTCTGAACTGTAAGACCTTGGCCAGCTGCTTTAAACAGCAAATAGGACATACAACAAGACTATGGGTTAAAGCATGTCTTTAAGTTCACTTATTAAAGCCATCATCACAAAACTATGATACAGCTCTAGCCTGGCCTTTATTACATCTGTAGTGTAATCAGTGTTTCCCACAGATTACTTGGGTCGAGTTTCATGTATGTCGTACGACAACACAGAGCAGAGTCGGCATAGCTGTGGGTGCAAACTGAAATATATACATACAAGTCTCTCAACCATGACATTTCTATGTGAAATTCTAAATATACCCGTATTATAGCATGAAATCATGCAAGAGTAAAAACCAACGAGAGAGCAAAACTGCTAAGGTGTTAATAACTTTTTTAATCGATGTTGTTAGTTTCTGATAAAGAGGAGCGTGAGCATAGCTCCAGGCTAATTGTTCTATCATTAGAAACAGAGTGAGGTGGCTGAAAGAGTGTTCAAGGTGTTGCCACATATCATTAGGAACAAAAAAAATCAAGTGAATTACCTGTATCCTATATTGAATTACCTGTATACTGTATATTTGTTGTATTCTGTCACTTGACAATATATTAAAGTGGTTTGTTCTGAGTGGTTAAATAGGGAGCCAGAAATGTTATATGCCCAATAAATGGGAACCAGGCAAAGTGCCACCAGATGCAACCAAAATGTGCAGAAAATGAGACTGTGCAAATATTAGGAGCTATTCTGACAGACTAAGTGTATACCATGAACTTGCACAAACTGACGTCAAAATCAATAAAGATGAAATGAATGTGCTTTACCAGCTCTGTCTGGTTCTTTTCTCTCCCGAGTTGTGTGCGTGTCAAAGCCAAATTGAAAACAAGATGAGTTGTTTTCTCGAAATGTATTATAAATAAAGTGTGATTTTTTTTATGGCCCAAAATGTACTTGGGCTCTCATCAGTATACCTCGGGGCCACACCCAAGCATCACCTATGTGTGGGAAACACTGTTAATCAACTGTAACTGCTGCCGTTCCTCTATATACTGCTGTGTTGAAGAAATAGCACTAGACAAATGGACAGTGGAGGCACTTGGGCCTTTCAGATTGAGGGACGTTGCAACATTATTATTAGACGTAACTATGCGAGACAAATGTGCCCATGATATTCTCCAGCCAATTACAAAGACACAGTAAATGTTAAGCAAAAAGTACGTCTTTTAACATAGGTTAATGATGTAACACCAAGTAAAACAGGTCGCAAAACAGTATATCAGCAGCCAGAGGCCCATACAGTCAGACACCAAACACACACAGTCCTACACACAGAAGGAGATTTATAGAATGAGCCCTTGAGAACTCCTTCCCTTCCATGCTATCCGCTAAGCCCTTTACACAACAGTGTAGGACATTTTGAGAACAAAACAAAGGCAAAAAAATTACAGCGCAATTACAACTGATCACTATGCAACTCATTCTTTTTCAGCAGCTCATTAGCAGTGTAAGTTACCATATTGAGGGCATAAGAGTGTGGAAATAAGAACAACCATTGATAAAATTGTCAAAACATGATATCATTCTGAGCCATCTGTGCACCACCCAAAGAAAGCTACTGGAGGTCATTTAACAACCACATTCTAAATAAAACTTGATGTTTCGATGGAGTGGCTGCTGTTCCATTTGTATGCATTTTTAGGCTAGACCAGGCACTCCAGTCATGTTATTGCAGCCTGGTGAGGTTAAGATTTACCTATACTGGAAGAGTATAGAGTATAGTCAATAAAACAACTGTTTTGAGACAGCCTCTTTGGATGGAATACTAAAGAACCATTAGCTTATTCACACAAAGTATAAGTGGATGATTTAATTCCTTGAAATGTGGGTTCTACCAGGTCCTCATTCTTGGCTTCCACGCTGGTTTCCTTCCATATTTGAGAAAATTATGGTGGTGTATCACCACACATTCACATTTTCACTGCACAGTAAAAAGATATCAGCTGTCCCAGTAGGTGTCAGGATAACAACAGGGTTATAATGTAGTCTGCTAAACAGCACTGCAGATCTGAGGATATATAGAGGCTGAACACTAAAAATGGGGAATGGTATGATACACCGTATGATTGCTATGGGGGTCTGTTTTTAAGGCTCTGTTGACATGGACCTGTCTACATCTTGATTGCAAAGCAAGAACCTAACGTATCTGAATCTGGTAAATGAAGAATGGGGGTTACAGGTAGTAAGAGTATTTGGATCCACAACCAGCCTACTGTTCGTATCGTTCTAGCTACAGCAACAGCATGTATACTTCTATTCATGCTAGCTGTCAAATGTGAAAATAATAGAGTATGACAGAGTGGTTTGACTGAGACATGGATACATATAACTTTGCTTTCTTCCCTCATTCCATTTTAATCTGAAGTGGTTGACATACACAGAAACCCATTTTGACAGCAGAAGCTAAAAAGGGAAAAAGTCTGACCATCATCTGATACAACAAAAAACAAAATATATACTTTTCAGAACAGTGTGAGAGCTGACGTCTCAAAAGGACACAGTCTTGGTCTTCCTCTTCCTTTGTCTCTTCTTGCCCTTCTCATGAATTCTGTCATTCCTTCTACCTGGGGCATAAAGAGCACTGAACATGTAAAGCGCAGCTAGGGATCTGCCGGCGTGCCTGGCGTGCTTGGTTCGACTCGGTTCGGCCCAGTTCCTTGCTGGCCATCTTTCACTTTTTGGAGCATGCTGATTGGCTAGAGATAGCCCCCCACATCCAGTCACTCTTCTCTGGGGGCATTGTCCTCCAGTGGGAAGATGGTGGCTAGGCAGGTGGAGTTCTGGACAGCTGTCATGGTCGCTACCGTGTGCAAGAGGACCAGGACTAGCAAGCAGAGCTTCAGTCTGCCTTGATTCAGCCTCGGAGCCGCCGAGGTCGTGGCAGACGTATGCTGGCGTGAGGGATGAGTCCTTTTGAATGTGCTGTGCGAACATTCATTGAATTTTAGCTCCCACCGCACATCACAGCACTGTGGCTCATGCTTGGTGTTGTCTGCATTCTCCAAAAGCCCTGAAGATACACAAAAAGACAAGGAACACAGAGCCGATCACCAGATAACACAACAACCTTTTTGGCCTTTAGGATCTAATTAGCACAATGAAGGTACAATTTTGTGTTGTTCCACTATAGACAATGCTAAGACATTCAATTTATTTGGTGACTCAGACATCTTGCTTGACCCAGAAGTTTTACACTACAGATAGAAGACCTGATCTGCTGTGGAGGTCCCTGACGCAATTCTGAATTTATTGATCCTTGCAATGAATGCTAAGGACCTAAAAATGGCAATAAGGCCACCTATCTATTACTTCCCTTTATATCCAGCTCCTTGGATGTATTGTTAGTTTTTAAACTGTCTTCACTGACAATACTCAATTATACTAATCAGTTTAGCCACATTCAACAGCACAGCTATGCAAAATGGAAGATTGTGCCAAAAACATAAAACACTGAAACATGAAACATGAAACCAAAATACTGATATTGGATAGTAGGGTTTTGTCTGCTCCCTAGTTTCGGGTTGTTCATTGTATGCAGTCTCTTTTGGACATTTGAGAAAATGGTTAGGCAAACTCATTTTTTTTATCTGATTTGGGTAACTACAGGAAACCAGCTGAAGTAGTACAGCAATTGTGTGAGTTTGGAGAGCTTGGAAGAATTGAAACAAGTCATGCAGCTGCACTCTGTATCAGTTGCAGGGGTTTGATGCTCAAGGGAAGACCTGCCAGGACCAGGTTGCAGTAGTCCTATCTCAAGATGACAACAGACCGAAGAAATGAAGAAACCAAGTCAGGTTAGCAATATGAGGAGAGAAACACCAGGAATGCATTTGTTTATGATTGGAATGTTCCTAGAATTCTCCAGGGATATCACAAGATCTTGTCATGGGGATTCTTCTCCAAGGATATGCAGTAACCTGGTCTTGCTGGAATTTAATTTCAGGTGACGAGCTGTCATCCATTAGGAGATATCCACCAAGCATGCTGAGATAAGAGTGGTAACATGAGGGTCTGTAGCAGATGAGTTGAGTGTCATCATCATAGCAGTGGTATGAACAAGCATGTGAGCAAATATGCCCTGAGAGAGCAGTTATAGAGGGAGAATAAAAGAGGACCAAGGACCGAGCTTTGTTTTACACCAGTGGAGAGCCTTCATGGAGCAGATGTGAATCCCTTCTATGTCTAATACTGTATGATCATCCCTCCAGGTAGGATGTAAACCACTGCCATGCTGGGTCACTAATTCCAAGACTGCTCAGAGGTCAAGAAGTATCTGGAGACTGCTCAGAGGTCAAGAAGTATCTGGAGACTGCTCAGAGGTCAAGAAGTATCTGGACTGATGATGATGTGGCTGATCTAGTGCCATGAAGCCTCTCAGTATCAGCCACAAGTGCAATATCTGTGGAGTGGACCACTTTGAAGCCAGACTTTTTAGGATCCTGGAGGCCATTATGGGCGAGAAAGAGAGAAAGGTGATTGTATACAGCATGTACAACAAATTTAGAAAGAAAGAAGAGACATGGATAGTAGTATGTGGCAGTAGGTACATGACCACATGTTATAGGGTCATTTATGATGAAAGAGAGGAAAAGGATGTCTTGAGAGACCGGACAGGCTAAGACAGGTTGCTGGAGGAGAGAAGATGCAGGATCTCTTCTGTGGAAAGAGGATAAAAGTTTAAAGTTTGTTAAGAGGATTGGACAGGCAAAGGTTTAATGAAGTGTAGGAGATAGAGATTTGCAAATTTTCTCTTCAAAGAAGGTGGCAAAGTCATCAGCAGTTAAGGAAGAGCGTGGAGAACGCCAGAAGGATTTAAAAGTAAAGAAATGTATATTTATACAATGTATAAATCATGTGTGGATCAGATAGAGATGCTTCTAGGTAGGACAAGTAAACTTACTAATTTCAGTAGAATAATGATTGACAATGGACATACTTTAAGTAACTATATCTAACAAAAATTATAAAATATTAATGTATGAATGTAACATGCAGACTATGATAAAACATGAGAAAACATACAAAAATTAAGAGAAGTGTTAGGACTTACCAACTAAAGACTTAATCAACTAACTTAACCTAATAATTCAGTGAGAAATGGATATCGAATGAGATCAATTCATGAAAATAATGTCAGTGTATGCTGGGATAATTTTATGAATTAAATAATGGGGGGATAAATATCGCATATTGTCATGTACAATTTAAGTTAAGAACGTTAAGAAACATATATAACCTATTCACTGAAAAAAATTCATCAAATAAAAATATATATTAATATTTTTGTTTATATGTATACATACAACATAGAAACAAAACTTTTAAAAGCAGAGTGAAAAATATGCTTTAGAGTTAATAAAAGATGCTTTCCTTCAGGGATAGAAAAGGCACCAGATACCAGTGATGACTCAGTTGCTGATTTCACCTAAAGCGTCATGGCTTTTTTTGTTTGTTTGTTTGTTTGTTTGTTTGTTACAGTTATGGAATAGTATCCATGTAAAATCTCTAAAACAGCATATTAACATGCCTTCATATCCTCCACATTGGACTACTGCATTGTGTCACGGTCTGGCTGTACGTATATGCATATTTTACTCCATTTTTCAAAATTAAATGCTATGTGTGTGAAATAGGTTGGAAAATAGAGGTAAATTTACATATTTTATCTGTAAGCTCATAGCAGAATGAAGGTTGACATTGGTAATCCAGCAAGTAATCTGAGTAGATCACAGTAGATTTAACTCAACCTGCTTTTATTTGAATAAATAAATAAATAAATAAATCAAGCTATTGTTGGCAAGCAGTGTGCGAATCTAAATCTGTCATGTATGAGAATATTGTGTGACATCTGGCACACTTTTTTTTTTTTTTTGCTATGCCTAAAGCTACTGCCTTTCCTGTTACCCAGTCCGACTTTGTTTTCATTGTGATGTTTTCTTCTTGTACAATGAAGATGAAGATTTGGTGTAGATAAATACGGTAAGGTCCAGTTATGTACCTTGAATTACTGTTAAAGTTATAAAAAAATACATAAATTGTATTTGTACTAAATGTTCCAAAGATGTACCCTTGATGGTACCACACAGCAACAAGGAAAAGTACAGTATGGTACCTTTATTTCTGAGAGTATTGGAATTTAAAATAGTTTATCACAACTAATAAATTCTCTACTGCATTAGCCATTATATTTATTATGCAATTTTCATGTGTGAGGAATATAGTCCTCAGACATAAGAGCCAGTAAGAGCCTAATACAAAATACAGAAGCTTTCTTCTTCTAGTCTATGTCTCTGTTGGCCACCAGAGGGATGCACTGTTCCCTAATCAGGTTTGATTTTTTCTACCTATAGCTTGTTTAACTGGCGTATTTACATCTTGCTTTGGGTATAGTACTTGGATTTAGCCTGTGCAACTTGCTTTGTAATGTAAAAAATGTGAAAAATCCAGTCCAGTGGATCAAATTTGTTCTCTGCTTTTTTTTTCTGTCCATCTACCTCTGACTATTCACTCTATCTACATGATCAAGTGCTTCTTGGTCTACAGAATTGTTCTGCTACAATTAACCAGCAGCCCATAATCGCAATGACTCGACACCCAACACTCCTAAATCACTGCTGGATGACTGTTCTTAAATTTCCCCTGGCCGAGATAAACTAAAGCAATAAACCACTCATGGGCATGTGTTACAGTAATTTTATCAAAAGTAAGAGTGTTCTTAGGCATAACGTAATTCCGAGTGCCTAAAACCCACTTACCCACTATAAAATCACTGTAACACGTACCTTCAAGTGGCCTACTGATTTAAAAAAATGACGACAAAGATGTTATAACATCCAGTGTAATAAATAATTTATTATTAATAATATTTGCATTAGATAATTATTCAGGGTGTTCTCTGGACAGAACACTGGCTTAGGTATAACAGATATATTGATTTAAAACCTGGTACATTAATACAGAACTCAGTTACTTTACAACTGCTTAGCCAATCAGATTTTAGAACCCGTCTTATCATAATGATTTTGGGAGGTACCGACTCTCTGAGGCCAAATGAGAACAAAAGTGTTGTATGTACTGTACTGAGGAAGCAAGCCATAGTCAGGAAGAGCAATAACCTATTAAGAGGGAGGACAAGAACATTAATCTCTCTCTCTATTCGTCAGTCACTAGGTTCTAGCTTACTACACCATCTTTGAAAGTCAGCAATAAGCTCTATGATGGGAAGTGGACTCCAGTGCTGCCTCTAAGCCCCTGGGCAATAGTAGTGCCTTTGCATTAATGGCTGTTGTCCAGCTCAGTGAGGTCCTCTGTACCTTGCCACCTGTCTCTTTTTTGAGAACTTCATCTTATTCCATTAAGCTCACAAGCCAACCGAATTGTCACAAGGAGTTAAGATAGTGTGCTAGTAAGTGAAAGGTTAGGAAGTCATACTACAGGCCTGAGGAACAGCCACAGCTGAGCCTTAACCCTTAACTGCTCTGATATGCATTATGCATTACCTGTAAGTCACGTTAAAAATGTATACCAAATGAGTTTATATAATGTAAACAAATCCAAGCAAAATTGTAAAGAATTCAGACATTATTGTTCTGAACTGAAACTACCCTAGCCTACATGTAATCAAGCCTAAAACCTAATTATATGATTTCATTTGATGCTTCCTCCCACATAAGAAAAACATGATGCTTATGTGGATTGGTGACTCTAAATTACCCCTGTGAACGTGGGTGTTAGATGGCCTGCGATAGACCCCCCCCCTCCCCCCCTCCTCCTGCCATGATAAAGCGCTACTGAAAATGACTGCAGTATTTCTGATGCAATATCAATGAAATTCTTTTCAAAATTAACAGTCAACTAAGTGCATCCATATTTATCAGTGTCCCAGGCTAGAATAATTTGTGAATATTATATTTCAAAGAAGAGGCTCACACATAGCGAGGAAGTTCATCCTTGAGCAACACTTTTGCCCTGATGATACACAAGCCCTGGATTTAAATCAGCTTGTTGCAGAATGGTTGGCTGAGTCTCTTAGGATTCAAATCTGTGCTGAGAAGAGCTTAACAGTGGTGGTTTGGTCGAAAATAGGCCTTAATGATTTGGCCACAGCCCAGAATGACAAAGATTATTATTGTTCTTATTATTTCTAGAATACAAACGTTACCTCATGCGTCACTATTTCAGACATTTGTTGTCAAGTCTAAAGCATTCAAAGCATGCTTTCCATCAGAAACAAAACATTGCTCTGACTTTTTTGCAGTACAGATTTAAGTCAAGAAAGTGCATCAACCATCAGAAGCCATCATTATGTACCTGTACATATAAAACTGGGAGTGCCACCATGTATAAGGTCATCATTGTCAGGCAATATGAAGGGACACCTCTGCTGGACCTCAAGACAGTACTGCTCACATGGGATCTTGCGGCTACAGCTGGACTGATTGCTCTGGAAATATTGAGCGCAGAGCCAGGGCTTGTACACCACCTGCAAACAGACACAGACAGTATTAGAATAACTCTGGACTAAAAATGTGAAGCTCGTCTCACATTCTATTAAAACGAAAGTTCTTACAAGTCCTACAATGAGTCCATTTCGTTTGTGTTGCTATTCTTACTAAATGCACACACTATTTTAGGAACTTTATCTCTAAGTAAGGAATAAAACACAAAGGGGCATGCTGTTATAGGAAAATAATCAATGACAAAGTAATGGGATCCAATAACATCATGTACCAAAGTGTTTTATTCCTCTTACACCCCAGCAATTTGCCAACGCTAACCATTTTTTAATTTAGTAATCCGTTCATAGTTATATTTAATGTTGTGGAACGTAAAGCAAGTTATCACTTCTTTTAAAACACCTATAAACTGTTGTTTTCTTGCCAACCTCTCTTTTCTGCTCTCTTGAAGTTAATAAGCCAAAAAAAAAAAAAAACACACGCAGCTTGTCATGGTTCTGAGAAACTGGAAAGTGCAAAATCCTCTGTACTGAGGACTTTCCCCTGGTGGAAAAACTACTGACTGTTACAAAGCGCTGACACTGGAGACTCCTTCCATCAATCTCCTAACAGAAAACTTCACCATATCAATAATTATACAGTTTCTTTTGTTAAATTAATATTAACATGAATTAATCAACACATTCTGACCAATCAGAATCTAGGATGTAACAACGCTGTGGTATTATTGCGTTCTCTATAGGGCAATATAATTACATTCACAGCTCAGCTACATGAATACATGCTGTATTCAGAATGAACAGAAGATGGAGCAGTGGTATAAAATATCCGTTCGTGCACGAGACTCTTTTTCTCATCACATGAATCTCACTCAAAACAGCTATGTTGATTTTGTCACCTCAGTGAGAGTCACGTCAGGTTATTGAGGTCATTATGGCACAAAAAAACAAATCATCCCATTGGTGCGTCATTGTGACATTAGGTCTGTAATCATTCTGCCCACCACACACACACACACACACACACACACACACGTTGCACATTGAATTAGCACATATTACTTCACGTGGTCCTTTTTTTTTGCACCAGGGCTGCATGTAAGATGAGAGCGAAAGGGGAGGGGAGTCGAGTGGGCAGTGCATGGGGTGACAGCACTGTAAGAATAGCTCCAGCTCATTTATTTTGCCCTACATAGTGCACCCAGCACAAGCTGCTGTTAAGGAAAGGGAAAGAAGGCAGTGCAGAAGGCAGTGCATCCACAAATTGGAGTGTGTGAGGATAGAAAAGGAGAACAGTAGAAGCAGAAAAGCAGGTCATCATTAGCACTGTCTGGCTGTCAGAGAATCCTGAGATACGGTCTGATTTGTGAGGCTTGGTTTCACTTGCTTTTCTCTCGCTATCTCGCTTTCTCTCTCTCTCTCTCTCTCTCACACACACACACACACATACAGACACACACACACACATTTTGCTCTGAATACCTCAGGAAACAAGCAGGCACAAGCCTGGAACAAGAAATGGCTCGCCAGAAGGGGAGTGTGCTGGCATCTTCAAATCGCCTCCCAGAGGGAAACTTGTGAGTTTGGTTTGTGTCTATTTCATGCACAATTTCTGAAGTCGCGTGTCCTTCGGGGCTGTAGGAGCTCATTGGTTAAAGACTTACATACGTGACCAGAAATTTGAGATTTTTAAATCGACAGGAGTGTGCCTGTAGTCAGAGGGGTACCTGTAGCCACTGATTTGTCCTTCCTTGTCTGGGCCCTTGAGCAAAACCCTTGAAGCACCCAAGAAGCTGACCCTGTACTCTGACTCTGAAAATCCATTGTTGTGTCACAGGGCAGCATTACACTCTCTGATGAAAGCTCTATCTGCACCCTTCCGAGCTCACAAGAGCTCACAGATGCCCATGATTGGTTAGGGTCACTGTGATTGACAGCCCTTCCACCCAGAGAGCACGGCCAATTTTGCTCTCTTGGACTTCCAGTCATGGATGACTGTGGCATGGCACTCGTGATCTCCCGAAGATATTATAAATGATAAAATTATGATATATGATAAAATTAGCAAACATAAATTATAGTTTGCTAGCATCCAATGGATGATGGCTTGAGGAAGTTCAGGGTATTTTAAGATGAAGAAGAAAAAGAAGAAATTTTATTTATAACATGCTTTTCAATGACTCAAAGATGGTTGCAAACGTTAACACAGAGTTAAACACAGATTAACATATACAACGCAAAGGAGAGAATTAATCATGAAGACAAAATACGAGGAATACAAGAAGAGAGGACAACAGAAAACAATAAACATAAACTGGTATGAACTAAATCACAGGAATATTGAACATTTGGGAAAACGGGTAGGTTTTGTGACAGGATTTAAATAAGGAGCGTGAGTGGGATTGTTCTACGATTTGAGGCAGGGAGTTCTAGAGACGGGCGCAATTTCAGAGAAGGCTCGATTACTGAAACTTGGATGGAGGCACGTAAGCAGACGAGACGAGGATGATCTGAGGTTACATTGTGGTTTGTGTGGAAGGAGAAGGATAGACAAGTAGGTTATTGTGGTTAGACAAGGTTATTGTGGGCTTTGTAAGTGAGCAGAAGGATTCTGAAGGTGATATGATAATTTACTTAAAATTTTTTCTTTTTCTTTTATTATTTACTTTCATAACAGGGTTGTATCAAAGTGACCTCATCAATCAATATCAGTGAAAATAGAGAAAAACGAATGAGAGAACATACTTTTCTTCTTCTCATGATCTTCAGGAAGGTCAGATGCAACTTCTTATTGATCTTGAGGAACATTGTAAATGTTTTAACGCAATTATGATACACGAATAAAAGGTATATTTTTCATCACTTATAATGGATATCTAATGAAGAAGGATGTTTCAAGCTTGAAACGTTAAATGGATTCATATATTAATGCAAAAGTAAAAAGATTTTTTATTTTTATTTTAATGATTATAAAGGTAAAGTGTTGTCATAGTGGACTGGGGCAGGCAAAAACACTGCTTTCAAAGTGCTGTAGATGTGAAGGTTTTGTGTATGAAGGTTTTTATTCATGTTTTAAGTTATTTATCTGAAGTATGCATGGATGTTGAGAAGGACACTTTTGATAGGTTTGATATTTTATCTTTACCTTACATACATTTGTAAATATAATTTCAGCAGGACACACAAGATACCCAAATCATAGAGTCACTCATATGTTAAGTGATGTATGGAGCAATACAATGGCTAATAAAGACTGTAATATAAAAGGTAAAGACTAGAATACTTGAGTAAATAATGACATGGCTGTGCTTTCACAAGTCAAGGAACACACAGACTACTGCATAACTAAGTCATGAAAAGGCCTGCAAGTTCCAGAGCTACAAATAAACCCAAATCCTTCAAACATCCTACCCAGTGGTAGACCCAGGTCAAAAGGTTCAATCCTCATGTAGTGCCTTCTGGGATTCGGAGTGCAAATGAGGCAGAGTAATGCCAGAGAGCAATGCAATTATCGACTGTGTGTTCTCCTGTGACTGCTGCGCCCAAAGCTGAGGTCAGAGGTTACGCAGGCATTTCTTTTGGCTCGGAGGACCATCATGCATGATGTCCATAGCATAAATCAGGTATGAAGACAAAAAGAAAGAGAGAGACAGAGATTCAGGGCTACTGAGGAACACAGTTGGGTAACACTTAACAAGCATGACCATGGTTGATAATGCAAATTAACCTGACCTGTGGGCAAGGAGAATATTAGGGAACCGTGTGTGTGTGTGTGTGTGTGTGTGTGTGTCTCTCTCTCTCTCTCTGTTAGCATCTAGGTTGCCCGGTTTGATTCTGAGCTCCACATGTCTGCATGGGTTTCCTCCAGGTTCTCCACTTTCCTCACTCTGTCCAAAAACATGCCACTAGGTGGTTTGGCTACTCTAAATTGCCCCTAGGTGTGAATGCGTGTGTGTGTGTGTGTGTGTGTGTGTGTGTGTGTGTGTGGACTGGCATCACATCCAGGGTGTATTCCCACCCTGCACCCAGCATTCCCGGGAAAGCCTCTGGATCCACCACGACCCTGACTAGGATAAAGCAGTTACTGAAAATGAATGAATGTTAGCATAAAACTGTCAAACAGAAATGCTGTATGCAAAACTTGTGTGTACTCCCTTCTTATTTAGTGAGTCATTTGTCCATAGCGTGTCATATGAAAAATATTTGCTTTAATTATTTGCTTTTAATTATTTTCTTCTGACTATGATTATCGGTGAAGTTTATGTTCACTTAGGTTTATCTCTAACTTTCTAACTAATGTTAAATGTGATTCTGCACATACCTTCTATCTAACACATCTATGGTATAGGTTGATTAAGAACTCATAAACTTTTTTTCTGAACTATGTTTCATATTATACATGAAATATGCTGTTCTGCTGTTTCTGAACATGCTGTACTTCTCACTTCTTGTGTTTTGCTATGGTGTGTCACTGTGAGTGAACACACCAAGGTCAGAGATGATAGCACTCCCAGACCCAAGCAACATTAGAAATCATTCCTTTTAATTCCTCCTCCCTCCTCCTTTTCTCCTACATATACTAGAGCTGTAGATTTGAGCTGATGAAACCTTTCTGAAATTATCCAGATCTGAAGATTCTTCAAGCGTGTAATAATTACCAGTCTCCTGGTTCCTGATTCATTGTTGCTGAATTTCTGAGAAATCAGTGCCGTGGATGTCCTGGATGGGGCACTAACACCTTTTCTGGTGCGTTATACGAACAACATTATTTAAGAATAAAGTTGGCAGGATTTCTTTTCCTTGAAATATAGGAGAGAAGGAGTCAGAAGTACTATGAATGTGACATAAGAAACAACACACACACACACACACACACAAAATCTATCACTGATCAAGAAATGACATGCCATCCCTGCTTCAACACAATAGCTCACACACTCAGGAGTAGCAAGACTGCAGTCTGGTGACAGATGGATAGTTACGGAGAAATTATGTGCAAAGAGAACTCTGGAGTTTTGCCAACAACACTCATGTATTTACTGGTGTTCAATTTAACATAGGAAACACACACATACACACACACACACACACACACACATCTGTTAAAGAATGACATAATAAGGATATAGACCATCCTTTACAAGATTAGCCAAGTTTGATAGTTTCTCTTAGATATCTAAGCCAGTGTGTGTGTGTGTGTGTGTGTGTGTGTGTGTGTGAACATATCTCACAAGCTCAATGAAACTTCATTAACCATAAGTTTCTCATTAATGATTCAAATCTAATTAGACTGCTTCCGAGAATCATTACAATGCATCAATGGTAACTAATTACATGAAAAAAAGACTTGCCACATTATTACGAAACATGATTAGATTAGGAAACCTTGAGTTTTTGCAGCATGACTGTAATTGTGAGGCAGCGAGTGCATGCACCGGGGACAAATGCCATGTTGGAGAGCAACTGGGATTACGACAACTATCAACTACATGGTGGGTGAGAGCGTAATATTATTTAAGGCTGAGCTACTGATTTTATGAGGAAATGAGATGTTCTCCATGTTCTAAGGCCTCTGGCTAATGGATAATGATTTATGGCGAACAGATCAAGGCTCCTTTCTTTTTCACAGTCTCTTACCTCTAGACACACGTCTAAACTCTGTAATGAACAAATGCAAATAGTTTACGCAGAAATATGACTCGGCTAAACAGAAACAATAAACTGCAATACTAATGAGAATTTGTTTAGATAATTAATCAGATAATCTGTTGTCCCCCAGGAGAGGATAAGATTCACTTTACTGAGTCCTGGCTCCTCCTTATTCTGTTTTAGGAAGTATGTTTGTTTCCACTGTCATTTCTGTCTTGCTCATTATGGATCTAGATTTAGTCCTGGGTTACTGTAAAGCTGTGTTGTGATAATGTGTATTGTTGTCTAAAACACATAAATATTAATTCATTCATCTTCAGAACCTGCTTTATCGTGCTTAGGGTCATGGTGGATCCACAGCTTATCCAGGAACACTGGATGCGAGGTGGGGATACACACTGAATGGGACACCAGTCCATCAGGTTGTATTTAAGAGTAGCCAATCCAGCCACTGACTGTTTCTAGAGGGAGGAAGAAACCAGAGAACGCAGAGGAAACCCACACAGACATGGGGAGCACATGCGAAGCTCCATGCAGGCAGTAAGCCAAGCTCAGGATCGAACCAGGGACCCTGGAGCTTTGAGGCGGCAGCACCATCCGCTGTGCCACAATGCTGCCACAAACTAAAAATAGGAGAATGAAAATCTGGTGTAATCTGATGAAATCCTCCAGCTCATCAGAGTCACCGAAATCTAAATTGACAAAAACTTACTTACATTTTCACTTCAAATAATTTGATCATACGCCTCTGTTGTTTGAACATGCCCATTTTTCTCTTCCCTTTCCTCCTCAGAGCCACATGTTGATCACACTCGCTCGTCGCCTGTCCAGATGGGAGCGAGCGAGCAGCAGGCACTGCACTACACACTCACTTGTCAGCTCTGGATGATATCCAAAACTCGCCTGCTAATACGCACACCCCTTTCCTCCTGCTGCATATTCAGTGTCTCGAGTTTTCAGGTTTAGGCTCTCAAAATAGTGATTGTTAGTGAGCGAGTGCCTATGCCTACTCCACATGAGCACCCACATGTCAGAAGGTCGCAGAGGTTGGCAAAATGTCACAACCAGCAGATTTTTTTTTCTTGTGTCATTATCGGTTGAAGTAGAAGGGCATCTTGTTGTTGGACCTGTCAAGGTGTGTGTGTGTGGGGTTGGGGTGGGGCGGAGGGGGGGTTAGAGGGAGGACGGGATGGCGAGAATACAAGGAACTGAATGGTGGCGGGCTTCAAAGAGCTTAGAGAGGTGTGCAACAGAGAATTCCCTCAATTAGGCCGTAATTAATACGGAAGATCAAAGCAGCCTTCCCTCCCTTGTTTCAACACCATCACTTAAGCCGAGAAGATCGTATTACTCCCCACTCTATCTGTCTATCTCACTCCTCATGTCTGCGGAATATTCAACAGTTTGAATAATGCTGTATTAATCTAAATTCTAATTGCATTTTTAGAGTTACATAATGCTGTCAAATATTTGTCAAGGGTAAAAGAGCTGTTGCAGGCACACAGTCAGTGGTACATTTAAGTGGATTTTTGTTCAAACAAAGCAGGATGAAAAAGTGCAGCTTTCACAAGGGCGCAACTGTTGCTCCAAGCTTTGATCATGAACTTTCATTACTGAAAACAGCACTGTCGGAGATCAACGTTCTGGCTAGCAAGCCTCAAATGTAAACAGTCCTGGGATATTCGGTCGATATTTAGAGCATTATAGGCAAAGCCATTGTGGCAGTCAGAAGATGCACTGAGTTGTTTAGAGACTTTCACAGCCTTGATATAAATTTGCTTCTGCAGGGATGATGGGTTTAGTCATACGCATACAGAAGAGTGCAAACTTGTGAGTCTGTTATAAATTGCCTGTTTGCACTGTATGTTCATGACACGCAGCACTATTGAAAAAACTGGACTTTTGCAATGTCTTCACAAATGATATCTCAGTAAACACATCATAATTTGAAAATGAGTTACATTCAAATAATTAAGTTATGTTGTATGTTAAAAGGAAAATAAATGTTTATCTGTTGGCTGTCCATCATATACAAATATTAATATAGAATATTTTATATCATGTGACAACATCTTTGCACAGAGAAAAGATCACGCACTTAACAATAACTCACAATGACATAATGTTGACTTAACCTATATTTTACAACTTGACAAGAAAAATACAAAGCTACGTGTTGTGCTAATATAGCCCAATAACACTAAAACCAGAGGCAAAACCTATACATAGAATTCACTCAAAAATGCTAATGCTGATAGAAATTAGCTTGTCATTAATCTATCCTTTAAAAACATAACTAATGATATATAATAGAAGGGTATTTGTTGTAAATAATATTCAAAAGTTGTACATATTTACCCCAATATACAGGTAACAGAGATGCTAATTAAGATAATGGTAATCTAGCCCTCAAAAACAAATGAAATAATATAAACAATATATAAATTGGTTGTTACATGTAATACTGTATATTTTACCCCAAAAAAAGTAAATGCAGATACACATCATGATACACATTAGCATAACGCTAACTGGCAGGGTTTCCTGGCTTTCAGTCATTATTAGCGACATTAGCATTTCACGCTGAAGTCCTTTAAGTCACTCCACCAGCCTACCCTCATTAATTGGACTCAAGTGGACTCCATGGTACTTGTGGCTTTTCACTGCCTCTGTCTGACTAGTACAGAAAAAAAAGGTGAAAGGCCATACAGGAGACAGCTTGTGTTTCCCAATCCTTTAAGTCCAAAATATTGCCATTCAGCGTTTGGGTCAGAGGAAAAAGATAATGATAAATGTCAGATCTTTAAAGGCTGTGGTTTCTTGCCTTTCATACAATAGTCAGTGTAAACACACAGGGCTGACAATCGATACTGGGTTTAATATTTGGGTCTTTCAAGGATTGCTGGCAATATCCTATTCAAACCACAAATGTGCTTGAGCGAGGCAGGCTTATAGGTTAAGATGTCCCAAATATATTGGCTCCTCTATGAGAATCAGTTCACAGTAAATCATGTTAAATGCACAGAACCGGGGTTCACACTTGTTATATTTATGTATCATGTTTGGATAGTTCTAATAATTGCACTATTTACCCTTTAAAATATGATTACAACAGCCTTGCAAAGATACTGTAACACTCATACTGATACTGTAACTGTCCTACTTCTAAAAAAGGCAAAAAGGCCATGTAGCCTGCAGCTAACACAGGGTACATCAGCTAGCGTAGCTGCGATGTGTATAGCTAATGTTACTGTAACTAGCAGGCTGATTTGGATAGCAACATTACCAGTTTATAATCCCCCAATTACCCTCAATTACAGCAATCACATACTGTATGATATTCTCTCAAATAAGCTCAAACATCACATATCTCTGAACAAGCAGAAGTCTAGTAGTGTAGCGACTCATGAGCACTAAACATAATGGCTGATTAAGTCTATGGGCAAACCTACAGTATCTTCCATACCTGTTCTGAGGTCTTCTGGGAAACAGTCATCACCGATGATTGAGTAGTGTTTTTTACGCACAGTGCAGTCCATTCTGCCACCCCATTATCAGGATGTCACGGTTTCTATATTGAATGTGACAACCGGAGATGCTACATGGGAGGCAAAAATAAAACCTTCTGAAACTACAGAGGTTTGGACCTAACTAGTTATAGCCATGATATTAATAGGCATTAATGAAACCCATTTTTAGACCATGCCATATTTTGGGACTGAATGAATTTTACATTGGTTTCCATACCACACTGAATTCCAATTAGCCTAATAGAAGTGTTAAAAGCGAAGAAAAATTTGATTTGTGTCGTTTTTACAAATTCGTTGCTTAAACATAAAAAAATCCATACATCATGGTTTTAAGCTGGCATTGCTTACTTGCTTGGCATCTGGAGACTCACTGGGGGCTAGCTAGTGCTAAACACAGCTGGTAGCCCGCTACCTGTTAGCATAATATCAACAGTTTCTTTAGTGTAAGGCCTATGCATAATATCAGACCACATGAAACAGCTGAGACAAGCGTTCCTCAAGGGTTTCTAATAAGATAAAATCACATGCTGTTTTCCACTGATGCTTAATACTTCAATTTGAAGCTCCACCATTTCTCTGTAAACAACTCCTGCATTTCAGTATTTAATTGGTGACAATTAATTGGTTGCTAATTTGGCAAGCACTTATGTGTGCTGTCAGCAGCTCTCCTTACATATAAATGCACCAAGAATAAAGGAATGGCCACCTGAAGCTATCATTTAAAGTTATGCATGTCTTCTTTTACTCCTTGTACCCTACAGTATACATCCCACACTAAAAAAAATTAATGAATTAATAAAAAAAAAAAAAACAGCTTGGCCAAGTAAAGGAGGTTAGGCTGGTTGACCAGAATATGGAATCTTTCTGTTCACGCTCAATGGTTTAGCTGGTTTACCAGTTTATGATATTCATTCCAGCTGGTTTTACTGGTTAGTAATTTGAGGGTTTAGCTGTTTACCAGTTTATGATGGTCACCCTAGTTAGTCTTTGCTGGTTTTTAATCTACCAGCTAATGATGGTCTTCCTACATGCTCAGAAATATAGGGACCAAATTGTACTTTTTCCTTGTTGCTGTCATGGTACCATCACGGATACATCTTTTATATATATTTAGTGTGTATCTTCCAACTTTAAACATAAATATAGCATACCTTTAAAAACAATTTAAGGTACATAAACACTGTTCTACCTATAAAGCTTTACTCTAAAAGCTAATTCAATTTACACCACATGAACACACTAATTGCATAAAAGGTGTACCCCTTGAATGTACTTCCCCAGCTGTATTTCTGAGAGTGTAAGTAGTCTTTGCTGTTATTATTTAGCTGGTCTACAAGCTTATGTTGGTCACTATAGCTTCTTTTTGCTGATTAGTGCTTTGCAGCTGGTGTACAAGCTTATAATGGCCATAATATTAACGCTGTCTCTCTTTTGGTACATCAATCACAGACTCAATCAAATGAAAATCAAATCAAATCAATACCTTCTTGTACAGGTGTATGTGCATGCTGTGACCTTCCAAGAAGGGTATGCAGTGACATATGAGGCAGTATTTACAATAAAAACTACTGTTATATATCCATCTTTCCTTTCATCTAGCCTTGTACACATGTGGGATCACTATACGTACACCATATGGAGCTATCCCCTTAGTAGGCTGTGACTACATTTATTCTGTCCTTCAATGCTGAGGATAATTTCCTCTCCTCTCATCTAACTCTGTGAGTATATTAGTATACAGTACAAGTGCACAACTGCCTCAACTGAATGTGAAAGAACTTGTAATATGACATAGTGGGGACCTTTCACAGGCTACCTACATGGGGTCATGGTCACCACTTTGTTATTAGTACTCTGGAAGGAAAAATGCTATTGTGAAAATACCACAAGTTCTAAAGGAAATCGCTCTGTTGGTCGAGAACAAAGGGAGTTAGAACAATAGTTACATGCATAATTAGTGTTATCCTATGTATTTTTTTTCCTATACCTATACCCTATCTTGGTTTGTATCTGGTTCCTTTTAATACTTAGATCTTGCCATGTTTATATTTATCGTCTTTTATGTTAGATCCTTGCCTTCATTATCCTAGTTTCTCTAGTCAGGTGGTTTAATCATGACCTTTTGGTAATCATTAATCCTTGTCTGCTAGTTCTTGTATCTCTAGAAGCCACTCCAGTTTTGCTCTGTATCTTCTGGATTTAATTTCGTTCTATATTTGGTCTAATCTTGATTTATTCCTGTTAAGTACAATATATGGCCAAAAGTATGAGGACACCTGACCATCACACCCATATAGTATGTCAGTCTTCCCCAAACTGTTGCCACAAAGTTGGAAGCACACACAATTGTAATACAATTGTATAGAACGTCTTTGTATGCCGTAGCATTAATAATTCCCCTTCACTGTAAGATAATGGACCAAAACCTGTTCCAGCATGAAAGTGCCCCTACTGCACAAAGCGAGGTTCATGAAGACATGGTTTGACAAGGTTGGAGTGGAAGAACTCGAGTGACCTGTACAGATGCCTGACCTCAACCCCACTGAACACCTTTGGGATAAACTGGAACACTGACTGCACCCCAGGCCTCCTCATCCTGCATCAGTGCCTGACTACACTAATGCTCTTGTGGATGAATGAGCAAATTCCCACAGCCACACTCCAAAATCTAGTGGAAAGCCTTCCCAGAGGAACTAAACCTGGAATGGGATGTTCAAAAAGCACATATGGGTGAGATGGTCAGGTGTCCACATATATTTGGCAATATAATGCATATTATACTAATAGTCAACTTATTTTCATTTAGTTTGGTTTAGTATCGAGAGTCCATATAGGTCAACTGTCACAGAATGAAGACTGACATCAACAAAGGGACCACATGACATGATGTGTTTCTGACAGAACCACTAAATTCTGCTGCTGCTTGGTGTGAGAGAACGTTATTACAATATTAGTGCATTTGATAAACAGAGTTGTGAAATGCATGGAAAATAATGGCATTGTTCACTTCTTTCTAACATTCTAAGAACAATATTCCATTAACATTCAGATTCATTATATCTTTCCTCATGCTAATTAGGATTCAAAAAAACATAAAACTGGTTTTCTGTTTACTAAACCACTAGTCTAATGGCTATGCTCAACAGGGGTTCCCTGTTGGGGGTGAACTTCATGATATAAATAAAATCATTAATGGAGCAAAACCAGTAATGATGACTTTTCATTCAGTAATAAGACTGGCAAGCAAAGCCGTAGCCATTTTCTATACTTATTGCAGTTCATGTGTGTAATGATGTAAAAGCATCATTATACACTTCACAGTCCTGGTGATGGTCATGCTGACTGTAGATTACCTCATCACCATGGCTGTGGCTAATCACGCGCACAGAAACGCCTACACATCACACCGACTATCTCATTATGGAAAAAAAATTGTCACATTCCATGAGCTCACAGGTGCTTTGCCATGGAACAGCTAAGCCTGACACAATATTGCCAGACATATTCAAACCTCATGTTTAAATTACTTTCACACCCACATATACACTCGCATGCAAGCACTTGAACATACATGATACAAGTGTTTTCTAATCTTGCCCTTTTGTTTTCCTTCCCTTTGTTGTATCTCCTCTTTTGTTCATGAGCTTCCGTTCCATGCATTTGCATTTAGATTGAAAAGCCGAGCCAATAGTTTCCCCTTCTCGCTTACGCACGTGTGTCTGTGTGTTTGTATGTGTGTGAGTGTGTTTGTGAGTATATGAGAGCAAGCGAGCGAGCGAGAAAGAGAGAGAGAGAGAGAGAGAGAGAGAGAATGTCCCAGGCATGCTCAGAGCTGTTGTTTCCCTCGAGAGGCTTCTTCCAGCAATGAGTTCATGTGCAAATCGCTAAGCCTCCACTCTCTCTGTCTCTTTCTCTGTGTCTCTTCCTCATATCCAGAGGGAACCGGAAGTAAACCCATTCTCTGTGAAAGAGCAGTGGGCAACAATTCATCATTTGAAGAATCCAGCAATTATTAAAAATTTAAGACACACTGATCCATGATTAATTAATAGTTGACTGCTAAAATCTGTGAATTCTCTGCTGTATTTATGACTGAAATGGTTTAAAATGATTCCTTCATTTCTTACCTTCTTCACTAATGCCTTATTTAATCAAACTGAGACCGGAAGTAAACTGTATAAGGACAAAGACTAAAAAAAATCAGCTTGCAAACCTCTAAAGCTCCCAGTAAAGCATCCATATTTTACAATTATGCCAATATTCATATAATTTTTAATGATCATCTGTTGTAGACTTTTATTGGAGGCCAAAACTCAACAAGTTCACGAAACTATGCTTTTGTAAAGATTTGTGGCAACTTCTATTGCTTACAAGTTATGAAGTGCTAGAGCAGCCACGGCTTTTCTTATAACTGCATACACATAGTGTATAATCTAATAAAATCTCCCTCATTATTAGAATTTCTATCAGTTTTGTCCAATAATTCTTCATTTGTGCACCTTTTCAATAAGAATGCTATTTATTACCCATCTTTCCAGCACATATTTATCACTTGGCATGACATCCAATATTACTCAAATGCAGCATGAAGACTTTTTAACATGGAGACTTAAACTTGTTGTGATCAGAGACTGCAAAAGGGGAAATACTACAAAAACCATAGGTTTTGTTGGGTTTTTTTTTTAAACAGATTTTACAGTGACCTGAAAAAGCACCGAATCATGATCCATTTCAGCTCATGTCCTGATGTTATATGTCATACATAACATGAAATCAGTTTCTAAAATCTACAGTTGTAAATAAAGAGGTTATCTGATTTTTTTCCCATCTGATATTTAATTTTACAAAAAAATTCATTATGAGTCTTTTGTGTGTCTAGAAGTTGATACATTAATGGAAAACATGAGTGACACCCTTTGTTTGAGGTGACTGAAGGGGCAGAAGACTCATCACTGACCTTTTTTTTTTTTCAGTAAGGAGCAAGCTGTATCTTTGTCTGATTAACCCATTTTAAAATACTCCTATTATTTACTTACAGGTACACTAGAAATTCCAGACTCTACAATGGTATGTATGATAAAACCCCATAAGGATATAAACCAGAAAAGACAACAAAGTTAATCTGAGCTTCGCCAGCAAAGAGCCAAGCTCTCAAAAACAGTAAAAACTACATAGTGAAGCCACAACAGGAAGCCTAAAATCAATGGAAGAGAATGACAGAAGCAAGTCAGACTAAAGATGCTGTTGGCCATTCAGGCTGATGATGAAATTTTTATGAATATGCAGCAGGCTCTGAGGAGGCGGCGTAACCGAGAAAACCCAGGTGATAAACAAACAAAAAAAAATCTAATTTGCTTTTAAAGCAGTGCTGATACATGAAGAAAAAAAATCCCTTTGTCAAACATCAGCCACCTCTGCCATCCTCTGTCTCCTGCGCTTATATCTTACTCCATCAAGCTAGTGCTTCACTTCCTGTTCTTTTATAGATTACTGCTGTATGAGCTTCCTGTGCACACAAACATGACAGACAAGTAGTACAGCAGCACTTTGTTGAAATGTTTATTTGCTGAAAAGGAGTGAGTGAAGTGCTCTTTAGAAAGAAAATTGAACAAAATAGCTGTTTAATTATTATTAATGATCACAGAAACAAAAATAATGAAATAACAATGACACTATTTAGCTAAATTTAGCCAATTTTTGCAATTATGTTCTGAGTTTCTCATCAAAGAAACATCTCCATTCATTCCGGATTGCTGCTTACTGCCTGTTATAGTAATTACATTCAGTTTACATTAACCCTTATGTTAACACAGAGAAACCCAATCAAGGAATTTACGTTTGATTATAATTCTCAGAGGTTATAATTCTAAATTAATCAGATTATGTTTACTCAATTTAGTCTCTTATTGAGGTAGTACAGTAAGATCCAGTACATGCTGTAAAGGTTCCATCTAATAATGGAAAGTGCTGTTCAGGTTATCCTGCTCGGGGAACCCTTAAAGCTGCTATGCAGAATCCTGCAACAAGGCAGAAGCCACTGAAAAAAAAAGTGAGAAAAGTAGAACTGTTACTCATCCAAAGAACCCTGCCAAAACCCATTTTTCTGAGTCTAGTATAAAAAAGTCACACTACCAAGAAATTTGATTTAAAAAAAAAAAAAAAAAAAAAAACTAATGCAACATTTTACTCAGCTGACATTTATTATTTAAAGGGGAGTCAAAGCTGTCTCTAAAATCATCAGAAATGTAGACAGTACATGTATCTGAATGCCTTTCAAGCCCTATTTAGCTTATTTTCCAAAACACCATACATTTCATTCAAACAGTAATGCATACTGTGTAAGGAACAAAATATTTCAGAATGTACTGCATGTGCAGAAGTGTTTTATTCCACTTATACCCTAGCAATTTGCCAACTCTAACAACAGATCATACTTTTTATGCATCGGTCCATCCAAGATTCTCATTAGTGCAATATCTCAAGAACGAGTGGCTGAATGTTTGTAGGATTTATAGGGAATTATCATTATGAATTATGATTAGATTTTGGAATTGATCCAAAAAGGATCAAGGTCACAGCAAGGTCAAATGTTGTTTGAGATATGAGATAGTTTTATTTTAACGGTATTTTTGGCATACAGATTATTAACATGAGGGACTAGACTTGGTGGTGGCTTGGTGGGGAGACTTGGCATCCCCGCTGATGTTGTTGACATTGAGTTCTACTTGTTATCCATTTATTGTTAAATGTTTAATGCTGTGAACTCTCCACAAAAGAAGTTAGTACCTGTTATATCACCTACATTATAGCAGCTCTAAACAGTCATTTCTTGAAATTAATAAGAGTTTCCATGTTACACCTCTGACTTTTACGAAGTGCTGACACTGGAGACTCCTTACAAAAATGTTAAATAAGGGCTCCTGAGTGGCAAAAAAAAAAAAAAAGCATTCACCCTATCATCCAGCGAACACAAGTTCATGCTATCAGGGAGGGGTGGCAGGCTCTATCTCTCCTATCAGTCACAGCGACACTGCCAATCATGGGCATCTGTGTGCCCATGCATGCAGAAGGGGGTGGATAGCACTTTCTTTCCTCCGAGTGTGTTATGCCGCCTCCTGATGTTGCATGAGCACAATTTGAAAATATGCATTTGGCTGGCTTCAAAGGCCACAGAGGAAGCATGTGATAGCCTTCCCCATCCCTGGTTGGTAGCTGTTCTGTGATAGGGCAGAGATGCCTGATGAATGGGAATTGGCCATGACTAAATTAGGGGAAAAATCAGGGGAAAATACTAAATAAATGTCTCCTCACAGAAAAATTTAACATATCAACAATTACACACATTTTTACACACACAAATCCCTGTACAGTTACGATGGAAACAATAACAGATTAGAATGAGTGCATTAATATGAACTTTGTCTGAGCTGTGATTTCTGTACGCCTTTCAGAGTGTAAAAAGACATGGAACAAATAATAGCTTGAAAATTTTAACCTTATTACTGAAACGCACTGTTTGGACAATAAATAATGAATTATAACTTAAAAAGTATGTAATGAAATAATTGTAGGATCCATCATGACCCTGACCAGGATAAAGCAGTTACTAAAGATGAATGAATTAGTTTTTTATTAATATACTGAATCTTGTCATATATACAAAAAGTTTTAGCTCCAGTGACTTCTTTATAACGTCCTTAAAATTTACTGTGTTCCATGAAAAAAATATATAGTTCCAAATAGCTTGTAAGTCAAAGCTGTTGACTGAGAATGATTATTAAAATATGATTCAGAAACTGTTTGATTATATCAAGAAATATACTGAGAATCACCATTGTGTTTACTGGCTACATATACTTATATGGAACCCTATGGGTTTGAAAGCTAGCAATTAATTACAATATTTTCAAATAATCCTGATCAGCATACATAACTATAATTAAGCGATTATGTAATAACTGTGACAGACTTTATCGTTTCTCTACCTAAAGCCCTAGTTAAATGAATTCTTAGGAGTGTTCAGTATAGCTTGGCTCTTTTTCCAATAATATTGACATTAAAATATTGGGTTATAAGCTTTAATAGAGATGCACAACATGCTTATAAAAATGAATATCTGTGGTAGGCCAATAGATTTCTGCCTGAACTTACAAGTTCTCTTCCTTGCTATAGCCGGCATCAGATTTAGCAAATATCTGGTTTTGGCAGAGCATGAGAAACCGGTAATTAAATCCCAGTTATGCGCGAGCGTATCGTCTGTGGTGGCAGCTCCGTTTATCCTCCCAAACAAGGCACAGAGGAAGATGGAGCAGAGGAAAGGAACAAATGTCTTGGGAGGACAAAACGGAACTGAAAATGGCTGAATCGTTGGGAGGAAGCCAAACAAGACTGGATCCAACTGGTGGATCAGTTGTGGCTGTTTCCTCAATCAGCCCCACACAATGTCAACACAATTACTGCAAGTATGTATGTGATGGTGTACAGATATACTGTGATTAGGACATTTGATATGCTGTATATTAATGCCATTAAGTTGTATGTTATAGTGGTATAGATGAAAGATGCTCCCCGTGCCTGGTGTCATGATTTCCTCCTCACAGTTTCCATGTTTCGTGTATTATGCATTTCCAATCATGGATAACTGAAGTGATGTTATTTGAACATGGGGATATTTATTTTTGTCTGTGTGTGAATACAATTCATTTAGAAGGTGCATGTCTCATAGCTCCAGGGTCCCCAGTTTGATCCTGGACTTTCTCGGGTTCTCCCTGTGTCCATGTGGGGGTCGTCCAGGCTCTCTGGTTTCCTCCTACCCACGTAGTTGTATAGGCTATACTAAATAGCCACTAAGTGTGAATGTGTGCGCATGGTGCCCTGTGATTGATGGACTGGCAAACCATCCAAGATGTATTCCCGTGATCAGTGTTCCCAGGATAGGCTCCAGATTCACTGTGATCCTGACCAGGATACCTAGGGGCAATTTAGAGTAGCCAATCGAGTTCCAGCATGTTTTTGGGAGGTGGAAGTTAGAACCTAGAGAACCCAGAGGAACCCATGTAGGACAACATGCAAAACTCCACACAGACAGTAACCTGAGCTACATGCAATCTATATGCAAAGATTTATACTCTGGGAAATAAGCAACACGTTGTTTTAGTTTTTCATTAACCAGTTGCATCTGTAATGTTTTATTTGTAATGTCCACTGCGAATATTGAGTATATTTGACACATACCCTGCATTTTTCAAAGAGTAATGTGTTGCAAGGAATACAAGGAAAAGAAGCCCATGTTATAAACAGAGTGTATAAATACAAACAGTGGTGCAGTAATATCAGGATATGAATTCCTGTGCACAGGCTTGGAAAGACTGTGGGGGCTTGGAAAGTTGCTTTATAAATGAAAATGAAAAGGACCAGATGTGAAATCAATCCTACTTATGTTTCATTTCAATCACAGAGGAAACATGAATTGCAGGACAACCTACTATATAATTTATACCTGTTTCCCATTTATGGTCTTCAGGTACTGCTGCACTGCACATTTTGCCTCCGAGTTCCAGTACTGATGCTAGAACAATATACTGTTGTTGCATTTCTCTGGCTATTTTCTCTTGGGGGAATCCATGTCAAAATATTAGGAGCCACCACAATACTTTCTGAGCTCAGATGAACCAGGTGTTGTGCAGTGACTTCAGACATAGTGAGTAGAACTGGCTAGAGCCATTGTGAATGGGTGTGATTTCCAAAACATTTAATTAAAATTTCAAATACAAGTTTTTGGGCTTTTTTAAGAATAAGGAGTGATCAAATGCATTTGATTTGCTGCATTCAGGTTTTAATAGCCAAAAACCCCTTCTTCATTGCTTTATCCTGATTGGACGTTAACTAACTAGTTAACAACCAATATGACTGTGTATACAGTTTGACTGGAAATAGCCTATCCAATGAAACTACAATTACTTCAGTTACACATTGCTTTCTGCTAGGGCTAAGGGTGTTTCAACTAGCACGCTAACAATGCTAGCAAGTGTTAAAGTGGAATTCCTACATAAGCTTGTAGTGTTTGGTAGCACAGTATGGCATCTCTTAGCCACAGTGTTTTGGAAGAGATTAATATTGTTGTTGCAGCTACATCCATCAATCTTTAGGAAAATATCCAGCATGCATTGTGCTGACACATTATACTGTACATTGAGTGAGAAAACAATCATTAAGGGTATAGTGTTTGCGAATAAGAACTGCTAGACAATCTTAGCGCAGGATGCAGGATTTGGTGGATTTGGTTGTGAAAATTAACTTGTCATGTGGAATGAGATAGTTTTATCCCTATCAAAGATAACAATTTAATTGCAGAGTTTTTGGTTTGGTAAATACTGTACAAAAGGTAAAAGTTAAAGGTGCTGCTTTTCACTGATTCAGAAAACTTTGCAAAACATGTTTAGCACATTGGATTCTCAATCTTTTTGTCCAGTGACCCGATTTTAAGGGCTCAAAATGTTCACGACCCCATTTTGCGTAATATTTTCATGAGTGTAAAGTCCATTTTACACCAAAAGCATCACAGCTCACACACATTAATTTCTGTGCTTTTTTTTGCTCTTCTTATATTTAGTGTAAATATAATGTGCATATATCTGTAAATATTATAAATATGCATTACAACTGTATATGATGACATAGGGTTTATTAATTCAATTAGATTTTCACTTCTGCACTCTGTGACAGAATGTTTTAACGGACCCCAGACAGTACGATACAGAATGAAATATCGCCCATGTGATGTTTACAGGCAAACGCCCATAATCTGCAACCGTCCCTCACAAAATATGATTATTTTTATTTTAAATAGTTGTTGTTGCGTACTGCCATTGTCCATTATGAAGGCATTTGTTAACATGACAACATGTTGAGATCCGCTGTAAAATAGTTGCTCAAATTAAGACCGATGGAATTTGAATAATAATGAGCTGAGAGTTTTACTGTCATTACTGTACATATGGCATAAATCAAGTTTATATGCATAGAACTACATTATAAATAGCAGTTGGTAAAAATCTCTTGCCACTCCATTGGCATCTCAGGTGAGGTCACAATCCCAAAGTTGAGAACCTATGGTTTAGCATATATAGGAATACTATTTTATGTGCTTTCCTGCTAGTTGTTAAACTGAGAGTAGTTTGAATTTGAGCTGCTCTTGCCTCCAACTGCTTTTCTCTGTGCAGCAGTTCTTCTGTGTACTCTGGCTCTAACATGAGAGGTAGTGGTCACAGCAGAGGGCAAACTGCAGACATAGCTGTGGAGCCCCCTAGGAAGAAAAAGGTAAGTTATCCTTTGCTACATGGACGAGGCAGGAACAGAAGCTCAGCCCCCAGAACAGGAAGAGTGAGCATTGGAATGAAGAGTGAAGGAGTTAGCAGCAGGCATGAGAAAAATGCAAGAGCCATTAGCAATGGGTGATGGGTGGCAGTCTCAGCCAACAAGAAGTGCAAAAAAATGGGAAAAAAGTGATATTTCTGCAGTGGAATGCAAAAGGGGCAGTCACTTTTTATGTGTCTGTATTTATGTGTGCATGCTTGTACAATATATCAGCTATCTTTACATCAGGAAATCAGCAGTGTTAGCTGGCATGGTAAGTTAAAATATGAGAGACTTAAACTGATGAACATAAATTAAAACAGAAAACACCACAAGGGTAATTTCTCTCGAAGTGGCAAACACTGATTCATCATATGCCATGAAAAGGTGGCCAAAGTGGTTTTAAAATCTGTTCCTGGAGGTTGCATTACTAAAGATATTAATCTGCTGGTACTTATCAGCCTACTTACAAGCTCCCTTTCAGGTCATTTTTACACTTATCTGGACTCAGGGCTGTTTGAACCCCGAGTTTAGTACAATTGGTAAAGTGTGACCACTGATTTTGAGCCCAGGAGCAGTCCAGAGAACCAACGTCTGGTTCTCTTGAAAACTGAGGTCTGCAGTTCACTTCAACCGGACTATGGTGCAGTCATCAGTTATGGAAGCAAGCCATGCTCGGGGCCACATGCCAAGTAATGTGATTGGTTCAACTTGTCATGTTACTTCCTGTTTCTACTTGCTGAATGCCAGGGAAAGGGGTTATTAGGTTATTAATATATAAAACCAGACTTTCATAGTACTGAAGTACTGTAATTAGTTTACGTTTGTGGTGTGAGTGCTTGTGGTCTCGTGCTGGCCTGAATGGCTAAAAACCTTCCTGTACAAGATCAGCTCCTTTGCAAGATCATTTACAGGTATTCACACATGTATCCAAAAAGCACTGTTCTTCACCACTTGAATGTTGGTACCACAGGAAAATCATTTTTAAAAAAGCAAATGCATGAATCTAATGCCTACCATTATGCAAACCTGCGTTTACAAAGGTGACACACTGAATTGCACAATTGATCCATGGTTCAGAAGGAAATCTTCAATGTGAAAGCAAAACTGTGATTATGAGCCCTGCCCCCAGACGAGCCCAGAATCGGTCCTGAGTTCTCTCTCTCTCTCTCTCTCTCTTTCTGTACATTATTTTTGCATTTTTAGTCGTAAGCAAGACTGTTTACACCAGTTAAACATAATAATTAGAACTAAGTATTTCATAATAGTATCCATTTTACCCCCTTATAATTATGACATAGTTTCTCATAATAATGATGTGAGGCATTTGTCTATAGGACAAAAGGTGAACTTTGATGGTTTTCAAGCACATTTAAGAATATGGATTATCCTTGCATTTTCCTGCCTAATTATGGTTTGACCCATGCTATGGACTACCATAATGATTCTTGGAATGACCACAATAAAACACATACTGAGTTTATGCATTTGCACCCTGCCTTTGAGATCTGTATGATACAGCTTAGGAGAAGAAAAAAACAAAACCTGCCACTGATGTAGCTGCCTACATTCAAAAACAGTTACAAACTCTCTGGCCAGTCACACAGCTATGGATGGATGCATCAGAAATATTTGCTTAAAGGAATGTATACTGACAGAGAAACAGTTTGCGTGATTTTATGATTACTAGATGGTGAGGGTGTCAATTTCAGGGCCAGGAAGCGACTGTGTCAGCGATTATGCAACAGCCAGGGTCATTTGGCACGTCAATATTTATGGTAAATTAAAACAATATGACATTGAAATAAGTTGATGCATAGACAGCTTCTCCATGATGATAACAATTGATGCTTAAATAACCAGCAATGGCCCACATGTAATTGTGGGGTGTTATATGACTGCTGTTACAGATACTGAAGGATGTCCTAAATGAGAAGTTTGGCACCAACCGCTCAGAACAGAGAACACACGTCACGGATATACAAAGAATTCTTTATGATGAAACTCCACCAGGAACACAGCATATCACCTTTGGCCCTAGTCCTGGCAATCAGTGAATTGAAAGATAGTGGCTTACACACTATGAAGCCATTATCTTCAATTCTGAACCTCTCTGAGAGCCTGGAAGATGATGGGTATTTTCCCATTATGCATCTGGACAAATCTGTGGTCCAGTGTTTCTTTCAAATCATGATTCAGGTTAGGATTTTTTTTACAAGCTTCCCCAACTGATGTCCATTAATTATGCATGCAGCACCTTAGTTGTATGGAGTAGACGTGTATATTGGGACTGAGATCCCAGAAGAAGAAAAATTGCAGAATGGGACAGATTTTAGTCAGATATGACTAAAATATTTAATTATAGATTGTCCACGTGATGAAGATGTCTTCAACTCATGACACAGCATAATCTATTTAGGTCGGACCATATCTATTGCAAAAGTGGATTTATACAATAGAATCAGACAGCTGTTTATAGACCTAGACCGAGTTACAATCAAGACTACATATCTTCCTCACTTACTTTGATCATTTCACAGACTTCTGCACAATGGAGCATGTTCTCTCTTTCATGAGTCTAATACGAATGCATTATTTATGAAAATGCACTTAATTTAATTGTGCAGAAATAGGTGGCATGATCATATTAATTAAGTATTAAGATTAAATTTTTAAGGTAGCCAAAAAACATGCACAATTGGCCAACTCCATGGCTGTTTGCCTTCTGACTGCAGCTCATTCAACAGACTATTCAACCAGTGTTCCCCATTCTAGACCATCGTTTCACCAGCTATTTACAGGCCCTCTGTGCCCACTATCCATCAGAGCATATCTCCTACCCCAGAATGAATAACTGTTTTTCACTATATGTGCTTATATTTTTCATTATAAAGGTTTTCTCATTATATTGTGAACCACAGCTAGAAGGCTAGAAGGATCTCTTTCTGGATCTGGATCTAAACACAGGTTAGCCCATTGGGTAAAGGAAATGATTACGTAAACAGACTTGAACACTGGTCTTCTTTGGTTACCTCCTGGGCGGCAGTAAGACTGTCACTTGCAGACAATTGTGAAGTAGCGATATGGAGCTCCCCATCTTCCTTTGCTAGACTCCACAGACTGAATGCATCAGTCTGCCTCAGAATGCTGAGTTTGAGTGATTCTCATCCTCAATAAAGGGTTGGCAAGGTGCACTGTTGGGACGTGTTACAAAACCTATGATGTCCTCTGCTTGATCCAAAGGAGACCTCACTGACAGTTGGGTACAAAAGGAAGTAGAACAGAAGGCAATCTATGTAAAATCAGATGTATCCATCTCGATACTCAGGTTGTTAAGACTGGCCAGAAGATGACTATGATGTAGGAGGGACCCTTTATAGGCTACCCACGTGGGGTCACAATCCCAGTCACTTACTGATACTCAGCAAGAAGTCTCAGCTGACTTACAGCCCTCCACTTAGCTATAGAACCACTGTTACATATGCTTCTTAGCATTTGCTTTCTGTATCACTGATCTGTGGCTTTCTTTTGCATTAGCTAGTAAGGTAGCCAGCGAAAACATATACTTCTACTCTCTACCTTGAAGATGCATCATGGGGTTTTCAAACCAGTATTCAAACTGAAAATCTCACCCTAGATCAGGGATGGCCTACAGAGACTTGTGTTTACCCTCTTCAAACCTATCAAATTCAGCCCATGAAGGCCTTAGCAATTAGCTAATGAGCGGAATCAGGTGTGTGAAATAAGGTAGAAAAATAAACTCTGCTGTGCTTAGTTTCTCCAGGACTGGAGTTTGCTTTAGAGGTTACTGCATCAAAGCTGTAAGAGGTAAGTAGACATGTTTACAACAAATGTATTGATGGTTACATTTTTCATTTTGGGTGAAGTGTAGTACTAGGAAAGAAATTAGATCCAACATGTATAAATCAGTGTATTAATTAGCTAATAGCTTGAAACAAGTGTTTAAACAATAGCAGACTAGGGAAACACTCCATCTATTCACAAGTCCATTGTATGTAATGGGTGGTACATGGTACAGTTGCATGCCTTTAGGACCTCTGCTAAAAGGACTTTTAAATGAGGTTTCTGTAAAACATTATCTCACTTTCTATTTCATCTGCAGGTATTACATTGGCAAAGAAGACCACACCTCATGCAAAATGTAATTTCATGAATACATGTAGTTCTAACCTCATCATTATTGATGGGCATGAAAGCAAGTAACCTTTCTGGCTTCAAAGAGGAACATCAGTGGATCAGATGTGGTTAATTGCTCTCACATACTCAATATTCACTATATTCAGCAAACTTAAAAAAAAAAAAACAACTAGGAACACATGTTGCGATGAGAATTAGACCTAGACCTCCAACTAAGATGAGACCTTGCTTGCTCAGTAAGGGTGTAGCACTAGGCCAAAGAAATAATTACAGGCAGCTAATTATTCACACTATAAACAAGGCTGATCTTGTTCAGACTCAACTGGAGGACTAGAATATGGCCAGAAAATGACTCATAGTCATGTGACCTGCATCAAACATACAGTTTTGTATATTATGAACAAAACAAATTCTGTATATCATGTAAATAAATGGTAAATTCTAATTTGCTTATTCAGTTGAGGACCCAATAAACAAGAAACATTTGTCACTAATTTTAAGGAGTTAAACATTTATTTCAACAATATTAAACAGACACTCGTTTTAGCCAGTCATTGTCGGTGTCACTGCTGTGCTAAGAATGATCTACCACCCAAATAACATCCTCTTAGTGGTAGTCCTATGGTGTTCCCTGTCTGTTGATGGAAAAAAGAGAGTGGGGCTTTTGCAAATTGCAGATGGCATCTATTGGGCTGCAGTCAATAACTGTACACCTACAAAGTGACCTATGTAGATGGTAGTAATCTCATAAAATGCGCAATTATGGTAGGGATGAGCTTGTAGAGTACCTCAAAAATATGGGTCTTCTCTCCACAAAGTAAGATTGACTAACCTCGTTTGGCTGATGCTTTTATCCAAAGTGTAATACGAATACATTGAGAAAGCATACAGCTGAGCAGTGGAGGGCCTTGCCCAACAGTGGGAACTTGGTGCTGGGCTTTGAACTCACAACCCACTGAGCCTTAACCACTGAGCCATCGTGCAGAACTTTCCCTCTCAAGTAGATATTATACTGCCATTTAACAAGGACAAACAGTATCACTGTTGCCCCCTCCTAAATGGTGCACTTGCAGCCTTGTGGCCCTTGCTTGGGCATGGTTGTGAGGTATGCAAGGCCATAGGGTGTCCGATTTCTTTTTTTTTATGCTTCAAAAGTGTTTCCACAAGTGGCCTTAATGTGCTCCTTGGCAAACCTACATCAAAGTAAACTCAGCAGTAGTGTCTTACCCAAAACACCTTGCAATTGTTAGCGAGGCCAAATCACAGCAAATGGGTTTGTTGAGAGCAGAGAATAACAAGATGGATGCAGCAACATTAACACCAACGACAGGGTCCTAAAGTATCTTTCGCTCAGGCATAACAACAGAAATGATGATGGCAAAAGGGGAAAAAAATAGAAAAGACGCAGTTTCCAGTTGAACCAGAGTTGAAATCCACACCCATTTTAAACACATAAGGCAATCATGGAATGATTGATGCTTTTGTAGTGTTTTTGGAATTTATTTGATATGGTTCAAATCAGCTAGCTGTATTCACTAAGCCTGTTAAAATAAACATGGCTATTACACATGTATTTCTCCATAAAACCAACTTTCTTAACAGCTCTTTCTATCATATGGTTTTCTACACCATATATACCATATGCGTACATTCTATGTAGTGAGTGTGCGTATGGCTAATGAGAAACCGTTTAGGATTCACCCTGTTGTTTACCTCAGTAGCTAGCTCCCCTGAAGTTTAGCTAATCTGGTGTTTATTTCCATTTCAGTTCACAAGTAATCATCTCACTCAGGGTCTAAGCTGACTCAATAAGGAGCTTATGTGTAGCCTGCTCTGTTTTCACAAATTCATGTAGGTAATCCAGAATACACCATACCTTCTCTGCGTTTTTTTCAACCTATAGAGTTGTCACTTTATAAAGTCAATTATGAAGCTTAGCTGCTGCTTTTGGAATGGAGAGAAAGCTAAAGCATGCGTTTGTTAGGAGTATTTTAGTAACGCTGCTCAAAAACATTAGTCAGCACTCTCACCCAGAGAGGTGGCCTATATCTGAGCATGCTTCAGTGAAATGGTACATGTCCACTTGCAACTCTCAATGGAGAGCTCTACCAGATTCACACAGCACATGATAGGTGTAGTGCTACAAAACCTGGATCAGAGAACCTGGTTCAGCAAAACCAGTCTATATCCAGAAAATCCTCTTCTAAACTGGTCTAAAATGACTAATATTAGTGTTTCTGTATTGCAGCTCTTGCAGCATATGGAACAGTTATTTTCATGTAGCTGAGTATTGGGGAGTTGTGTAAACTTTGGTCTCCAGTAGTACTGCATTATTTATCAGGTGAGGTGATTTCCTTTACAACTCCACAATCATCGAAATACTCCTGCAATCAACACAATACGGTTTTAAGAGCTTGTTGTCTTTAAAACCCATGAATCTGACTGCACTGTTGACTTCTTGCAAGCATTTTCACAGGTTTAGAACCTGCTTTTAGTGCTAAGATGCTTTGTGAATTAATCTTAGACAAAAATAAATCTTCATTTTAGCATCAACAGCCAAGTAATTACTTTGTCCTAAAGTTAGGAGCTACTTTTAGGCTTAAGATTCTTTGTGAATGCGGCTTTGGATCCATGAGAACAATAGTCACCTTGTGGGAATCTACTCTATAATTCAAGGGATAACAATTCTCAATCAACACGCAATTGTCTCGGTCAGAAAGGCTGATGGGGAAAACCTGCCCCCACTGCACAGAGAAGAACTGCTACAATGTTGATTACTACGTAGTTTTCAGTTAGAAACGCAGTATGTATACACTAAAATCCAGTGCACTATACAAAGGGCCAAATGTGCCACTAAGATTTCTGCCTCCCATCGTAGCTCCCTACATGACTAATAGGGTGTGGATCCAAATGTTTCTATAAAGATGAAGCCGTCATTAACCAGTAGCACCAATGTAAAGAAAAGGTGTGGGTGATGCCCAACTCACACATTGTTAGTCACATTTTCAGAGCCAGTGATCTCTAAATCCAGTTGTGATTATGGCTTTTGGAGGGAAGTATCCCTAAACAAAACAAAATACATACACTCAGCTGCACTAATTAAAGGGTTGGGGAAAACAAGGAGATCGTAAATGACTTCTCCGCCCCCTGGAGCCCTGAGTTGAGTCACTGCTTCCTTTAATGAAGTGACAGAACGCATACACACACACACACACACACACACACACACTTAAACCCATTCATACATACGCCGCTGTGAGTCGTGGATCAAACCAGAAAGAACATCACATCAGAGATGTATCAAACCACACCCCTTCTGCACTCCTCATCACACTAGATTGTCTTTGAGCATCACCGTTGGTTCTAGACAGCTTTATTTATAGACCATTTTACTTTGGCTGCAATTTATGAACGTGAATAGTGGACCAATGAGCTGTAGCTCAGGTTCAGTGATTATTCTAAGACTGTCCTTTCTAGAAACCACTAACTTCAACCACATTCAATTTAAATGGATATGTGCTAGTGACATTCTTTCTTTTTTATTATTATTATTTCTTTTTTCTGATAGGGATGAATGTCGATGCGGAGGCCAGGTAATTTAAGCCAACCATACACACAAGAAATCCAGGAAAAGATAACCATGTTATTCACATGGATAATTGGGTAAATGATTTATGTCCAGAAATGTTTTTTTTTTCTTTTTAAGTATGTTCTATTGAGGTTCAGTGTTATTATCTCAAGAAAAGAGAAGCAGACTATTATAAGATAAATAAAAATTTAACTGATACTCTTATAAGATATAGTGTAGGGGCTGAAAAAAGAATGGTGGTAGTAGGTCTTACATTGATATTTATTTCTCTATCTCTGTATTTATACACCAAAGGTGTGAATGTGTGTGTGCTCACACATGCCCTGTGATGGACTGATTTCCCATTCAGGGTGTATTCCCACTTCATGCCTCATGGGACAGGCTCTGGATTCACCACATCCCTGACCAGGATTAAGCGGTTACTGAAGATTAATGATTTAATAAATTAATATACTTATACACACTGCTGTAGTTCAGTCACTGAGGATGATGCAAGTGCTTAATACTTATAGATGCCTCTATGGACAGTCAGTAAATCTTGCAGGGACATGAAAGGCTCCTGCAGCCTGTGCATGTGTGGATGCACTTTGGCTTTATTAAGAAGCCTCATGTCTCATGAATTACATATGAGTGACAAGGTTTGTGAACAGCACCAGGCCAGAATAAAATATTATGGAAACACAACAAATCGATCTTGAGGTATTCATACAGGCCACAAAAGGCATCGATCCATGTCAGCAAAGACTCAATGCAGTGCACAGTGACAAATTAAACCCTGGTTCTGAATGTAAAATAATAATAATAATAATAATAATAATAATAATAATAATAATAATAATAATAAATGCAGTGGTTCGCATCATTTGTAAAGACTGAACCATGTTAAACAAGTTCTTCTGTCATTCCCACCATATCTGTAGAGGACATCTGACAACCAGTAATAAACTGTGGACAGCACATAGTATATGTTTCATACTCGGGTATAAGAAAGACAGCGAGTATATTGCTTCATTAACTTTAATAAAGATGTTACGTTAGCAATCCTAAAATGTATACAAAAGTGTGGCTTCAAATTTCAAGTTCTCAAAATATCTCTGCATGTACCCTATATGGCCAAAAGTATGTGGACACCTGAACATCACAGCTAGATGTGCTTGTTGAACATCCCTTTCCAAAACGATGGTTATCAATATGGAGTTGCCCCCCCCCCCCCCCCTTTTCTTTTTGTTCTTTTAACAGCCTCCACTCTTCTATGAAGGCTTTCCACTACATTTTGGAATGTGGCTATGGGGATTTGCATTGGAAGTTACAAACTTGCATAGTTTTGGCCATAGTGTACCTTGAAGATTAGTTGATGAGTTCATGGAGAAGTTCAAACACGTCATCAATTCTATTAATTTTACAGACCTATGCATCAAGTCCCCATTTTGAGCAGAGGTCTTATTGGATGGAGTGCTCGTATTTGAGGAGCTACCTGTCAGTCCCTGAACTTGCAGCCTTGTGCTTTATTATCTATTATGTATTATCTATTATGTATTTGACAACATATTTGACACTTTTGTGTAATGGGAGGCACAGTGGTGCAGCGAGTACCATTGCCCCTCACAGCTCCAAAGTCTCTGGTTTGATCCTGAGCTTGGGTTAATACCTATGTGAAGTTTCGAAAACAAACCGACAGGTGGATGGACTATGCTAAATTGCCCCTAGGTGAACAAGTGTGTGAATTATGTGTGTATGGTGCCTTGTGATGGACTGGCATTCCAACCAAGGTGTATTCCTGCGTCATGCCCAGTCTTCCTGGTGTAGGTTCTGGATCCACCGCAACCCTGAACAAGATAAAGTGGTTGCTGAAGATGAATGAATGAATGAATAAATAATGTATCTCAAGATTTATTTTACCTCAGCTCTTCTTCATCTGCTGACTCTCTCACTCCTCAGGTACTTTTTCTTCTTCTTGCTTGAGTGCAGCAAGCATGTGTGTAAATACAGAGATAGATACACCGATGGCACAAATGATGCTTGGTGGTCCAAATATTGAGACAAATTGTTATTTTATGTGCTGTAGCAAGTCGTTTTTTTCCCTTTCATCACGATAAAACATCTCCACCACATTACTGATTTGTTTTTTTTCTTTAGCATTCTCCAGCCTAGTGCTTACACTATCCATCGTATGAATATCATTCTTAAACTCCAGCGTCTGTGAGGAGTACCCCATTGTTCTTTTCATGTGAAGGTTCCTCTGGGATGGTTACCTGTAGATAACCATCTGTTCATAGTTCTTATTTTTATGCATTGTTCTCTTTATTAATTTACTGCCCTGAAGGAAAGAATCAGTAATGAATCCTTTTTTGAAAATTTCTCTTAATTGTCTCTTAAAATGACCAATTGTTAAACACTAAAAAAGTGTGCAATAGGAAAGGTACATGATAAAATGTACATATCCAATGCCAACGTTTTAGATGTAGTCTTTTTGTCCATATTCTTGCTGTTCCTATGTTGTGGTCTAACTGCAAAAATAAGCAGCTTACTAACCAATAGTACTCTTATGGTAATTTATGTCAAGCAACTAATCATTTGGTAGAACCGTGGTGTGTTTTTGTATTTTGCTTGTAATAAATAATTGTGTCTGGATTTTTCAAAGTGCTCTTCAGGGTTTTTGTTATTTATTCAACATTCAGCATTGATACTAAAGTTTTTTTAATTTAAACTGCAGATTCAGTGCTACTGTCAGATGTCGTCTTATGCCTGCTGTGTCTCCAGTAAATCTCAAAGTATTTCTAATGTAACAAAATCAATTCCTTAAGTTTGACTTAAACAATTAACACTTTTGGATGTTAAATACAATGCTGCTGAATATCCCAGGCATCAGAATGTCCTCCCTATTATCTCACAAGACCTAGCATAGTGGACAAATTTGGTCATTACACAATATGTGAAAAAAAAAAAAAACAGGCTAATTCTTTTTAATGATTGTTTCTTGCATTTTCTTGCATTTCCCATTACATGGTTGACCACATTGGATAACTACTATAAAATGGAAAAAAGTACTCATAAAAAAGTGGAGCTATACTCTCAGCTTGCAGAGTAACACTAAAAAGTGATGTCAGTTTCAGGACATGATCTAAACAGATCTTCAGTAGAGAGGCAGTAACTGTACATAACAGGGTGAATGACATGCAAAAATTCCTTGTTAGCATTGTTAAAATCAACCTAGTTGTGCAAAACGATCTAGAGACATCAAAATATCAATTCTAGGAATGTATTGTTCAATTTGGTATTTGATGTGCTGTGGATATATACTGTATATAATGATGCCCCTATGTGCAGCTGAGGTACAGGCTGTGCCAAGATTATGTTCCTGAAAAGAGGACGCAGTAGCTTCAGAAAGTGAGAGATAGTCAAGGCAAGATTATGATTAAATCATTAAAGTCAGTGAGCAGGAAAAGAGGGCCTTGAGGAAGGAATGAAAGGAAGTGAATAGAATAGCCATACCTAGAATGTTTCAGAATATTCCCCAGCAAGCCCAGACAGTTTTGTCCAAAGGCCTCATGATGACAAAACTTATGTGCTAGGCTTATCTCAAGTTTACTTCAGTTATATACTGTCAACTCCTTGCCTTAAACTTATTAAATACCAACCCATTGCAAAGACTTGATTTTCACAACTTATTTGAAGTGTAATTTTATACCTTATTTATTATCTGCAAGATAAATAAAGGCACAAAAATTAATGTATAACCACATCACTCAATTGTATATAATCACCCACTTTATAATCACACACTGTATAATCGCCCACTTTATAATCACACACTGTATAACCACTCACCGAATAATCAGCTACTGTACAACCACCCACTATATAATCAGTCACTGTATAATCACCCATTGTATAATCACACACTGTATAATCTCTCACTGTATAGTCACACACTGTATAATCATTCACTGTATAATCACTCACTGCATAATCACACACTGTAGAATCACTCACTGTAATCACACCCTCTATAATCACATACTGTATAATTACACACGGTATAATCACACACTCTATAATCACATACTGTATAATTACACACAGTATAACCACACACTATAATTACTCACTGTAGAATCACTGTGTAATCACACACTGTATAATCACTCACTGTAATCACTCACTGTATAATCACACACTGTACAAAAAGTCACTGCAGAATCACTCACTGTAACCTCTCACTGTATAATCACCTACTGTAGAATCAACCACTTTATAATCACTCACCGTATAATCAGTCACTGTATAATCACCCTGTATAAATACTCACTGTAGAATAACTCACTGTAACCACTCACTGAATAATCACCTACTGTACAATCATCTACTGCAGAATCAACCACTTTGTAATCACACAATATATAATCACAATATATAATCGCTCACTGTAATCACTCACCATATAATCACACACTGTATAATCACTCACCATATAATCACTCACTGAAATTAGTCACTGTATAATCACCCACTGTATAATCACACACTGTATAAATATTCACTTTATAATTACTCACTGTAGAATCACTCACTGTATACTCACCCACTATATTATCACACACTGTATAATCACCTACTGTATAATCACCCACTATATAATCACACACAGTATAATCACCTACTGTATAATCACTCACCATATAATCACTCACTGTAATTAGTCACTGTATAATCACCCACCGTATAATTACACACTGTATAATGACCTACTGTATAATCACACACTGTATAATCACACACCGTATAATCACCTACTGTATAATCACACACTGTATAATCACACACTGTATAATCACACACTATATAATGACCTACTGTATAATCACACACTGTATAATCACACACTGTATAATGACCTACTGTATAATCACACACTGTATAATCACACACTGTATAATGACCTACTGTATAATCACACACTGTATAATCACACACTGTATAATGACCTACTGTATAATCACACACTGTATAATCACACACTGTATAATCACACACTGTATAATGACCTACTGTATAATCACACACTGTATAATGACCTACTGTATAATCACACACTGTATAATCACACACTGTATAATGACCTACTGTATAATCACACACTGTATAATCACACACTGTATAATGACCTACTGTATAATCACACACTGTATAATCACACACTGTATAATCACACACTGTATAATGACCTACTGTATAATCACACACTGTGTAATGACCTACTGTATAATCACACACTGTATAATCACACACTGTATAATCACACACTGTATAATGACCTACTGTATAATCACACACTGTATAATGACCTACTGTATAATCACACACTGTTTAATCACCCATTGTAATTCACCTACTGTAATCACTCAGTGTAGAATCATCTTTTCATAATTCCTCATTGTTTAATCACCCAGTTGTGAAATTCTGAAAACATCTGATAATTTGTTCATAGCTATTTATGATGTATTAATCAAAGTTATCATTAAGCATCACCAGTTTCTTTATGTCTCTATATTGAAGATTTTTAAAGGGTATAGTAAAGATAAAGATCTGCTATAAACAGGATTGGGTTGATAAATGAAATTACATTTTACTATTCTTTCATATCTATGATAATAATAATAATAATGCTACATTGTCTTCTCTATTCATTCACTCTATTCATAATAATTTGTCATATTTAAAATTATGTAAGAAGTTAATCTATGCTTAATTATCCACTTGACAAGGGGTCTATCACTATCTCCTGAGCTTTTAAGGTAAATCACAGCGTGTGTTGTCTCATAAATGGTTTTGATGGAAAAAAGGAATATCATTAACATCAGTTACTGTATATGTAATATATTTAATACTGAAGTGTATGGAATGCTGTGCTCTTACATTAGCTACACAACTTGTTGACATTCTGGTTAGGTTAGCTAACTGGTAAGTAGAGTAGAGGTTAATAACGCACAAAAAAAACTTTCTGTCTATTCTGTTACTGAATATAGGTAAACAGTTATGATTTAGCAAAATAAGGATGAGATTTTGCAATTTGCAATTAACAATGGCAGCAGATGTCAGCTTAATTCTCCTGCTATTAGCATTTAAAAATGCTAGTGACATATGATTTTGAAAAGCAAACACTGTGCATTTTTTATTTTCATACATTTGATACAAACGGAACTATTATCTGATTTGAATTAGGCTAGATCAGGCTGAAATTGTAACGTTACTAGAAAAAGAAAGTTGCAAACACCTTGAGCAGTTTGGTCTGTTTTACATTTCCAGTATCTTCACTTCACTTTGTTCTATGTAACAAATAATTACTATATTCACCACCATGAAACCATGAAACGATACAGCACAGGGTTTTTTTTTTTTTGTTTTTTTTTTCAGTTATATTCTAAATGCACAGTGAATAATTTAAAGAGCATTTGCACAACCCTGGATATAAATGTATCAAATTTTAAAGGAACCTTCTGAATATAAAATCTCATTGTGAGTTTAGCTATGTGCTTGAATCTGACAGTAACAATGGAGTGTCTGTTGACAAGTATTCCTTTTTATCAGAAGTATAGAAAATCTAATAGAACAGACATACCAGTGAAAATGAAAAAGTATTTATTTTGCAGTCTTGCTCTGCCACCTTGGATTATGCAGGCAGAAAATCACTAGACAGATGTGCCCTGTCTGCACTTACACTTGTGTAACGAATTATTTAACATTTTTCAAAACCGACACCAAGATATTTAAATAAATGTCATTCTGAAAGCTTTTTTAATTTTTAAGAATATGTAAAACAATTGCACATCAGTGCTATGCATGTAGATGTATTTGTGGACAAAATGGAAATCTGATTATATGGCTTTTTATGCTTTTGTTTTATTTATTAATAAAAAACTATCAAGACATCTGTTACTAAACTGGAGGCATTTCATAGAAACATGTCTTGCATTTCTAATTTCCTTGGCAAGATGATAAAGATGCTCTGCCTGTATAAATTTCTCATAAATCCTGTTCTTGTTTGAAATGTCTGCTTCTATAACATCGAAGTGAGCCTGTTTAATCAGAAACCATCATGTTTATGTTTATGTATAATTGGGAGTAAATCACCTTCTATGATGTCCGGTAGATTATTAGGTTTTCCAGTTTAGCATTCTCACATTATTAAATAGCTGAGGCAATTATTTGGGGACATCAGCGTATATGTATGCGCCTATACAGTGTATACATTTGTATTAGTAAGTACATACTCTCTAAGACTAGTGCTACAGGGCCTATCCACTGACACATCACCTACATTGGAACAAAAACACCAGAAAAGGGTGCTAACGTTTTTGACAGCCTTGAGATCTAAACCTTTTTTCACAGACCTACAAAAGGAATTCCTTTCCGATTCTAATTCACATGGTTACTTGTCATGTCTCTTTCGTCTTTGTCTCTTATTCTCTTCCTTTTCTTATGCACACCTGTCACATGCCAAGCAGGAATATGGAGAGAAAAGCAGACGTGACAGCAGTTGGTGAGAGGCGGAGGGTGATAAGACTCATTTCCTGAAACAACTGGGGTAGAATCATAGCGATGCATAATATATTCTTAATCAAAGGAAATAAAGAATTGAACAGCATGTCTACATGCTGGTTTTTCTCCACCACTCTAATTTCTTAAGCAAAGGGAGGGTAATAAGAAAGTTGTTTAATTATTCAGTAGATTGAATCTGCTGCAAGATAAATGGCAGACTTTAATGCTTGCAGCAAATGTCTGTGTCTTCGCCTAATAAAGGGATCTGATAGCCCAAACAGTAAACAGGAACTTTTGTGCAAACTTGTACAAAAAAATAAAAAATATGGCTGGCTATTTTAATTGTAAACCTTTAAACCTGATATACAGCTGGTCTCTCCAGATTCTCTACTCAGCAGGCAAATAATGTGAATTAATTGCACTTAAGTCTGGCAGTGATTTTTTTTTTAATAGCTCACACCTCTAAACTTGCTTTATCTAGCTCCTTGCAGTGTTGCTCATAAGAAATTCATCTCAAATGTAGATTGTTAATAAATAGGAAATATAGTAATATGATACAATGTAAAGGCTGACTATTTATCAAATGAGTAGTTTCAAAATTAGTGGCTGTGCAGGTATTAAACAATGTGGTTGGGGGGGACTGCTAGGTTTTTTATACAGTTTAATACTCAATGGAGATGTTGAAAGGGCTACAACAGCTACATAAGCCCTTCATGACAACTGACATAAACATGTATAAAGGCTTGTCTATTAGCTTACTGTGCATCCCTGAATTTCCCGTCGGGGATTAATAAAGTTTATCTTATCTTATCTTAAAGGCTGATATCTTAGTTTTGTTGTCATAAGATGTGCTATGACACTTTCATGAGTCATGTTACAAGATCATGACTTTGCAGCTCAGCTACTCTTGGTATGTCAGAGTCACAAAATGATGATTTATTGCTTGCCAAATGAGGTTAATTGGAAAATTGAACAAAGGGCAGTACTTCCAAAAGATGCTTGCAGTGTCTCCTGATTTTGGTACTTGGTGGTGACATTGGCATGCTGTATAACACTGTGACACCTCAATAATTTGTTGGTTAATGTTGTATTTTCATTAGTCCCATGATTAGTTACAATAGCGTTTAATAGTAGAAAAAAATTAATCTCAAACATAAGTAGTAACTGTTAGATTTTGCTGTTAGCACCAAAAAACAAAATAGTAATAGCTTCTTTTACCCCCAAAGTTTTAATGTCATACTATTCAATGTCATATTTAAAAAATCCAATGTAGAAGTAATAATGTAGTACAGTAAATGCAGTACAGCTATACAACGCAGCTGTGCTGAGTGGCAGCAGAGGCTTAGCTTGGCTAGTTAGAGATCTACTAGCATGATGACAGGACTGACGGCGTTATTAGCATGAAAGTTGAAGATTTAGATCCTTATCTGAGCAGAGTGTATAGACGAAGAGGTGAGAGAGCTGGACAGACTAAAAACTAAAGTTCTGCTGCATCAGTCTCTTTAGGTGAGATTAATTCCCACTGGTCTCACCAGCAGCGGCTCGTGACCATACATTCTGGTTGGGCAGGATGACATTAATAACGACATAGCCTCACACTAAATTAAGTCAAGAAGCTATCACACTTGACTTATGCTATAGGCTACTATCTAGTGAGTAGCCTATAGCATTTTTAGAGTAACTCCATAATAAGCAGTTGAACGTCGACAGCATCCAGTCATCCAGCATACAGTCTAGCAGCTCGTTTTGAATGGGTTTGAATGTACCTTTGTTCAACTGTGTTTGATACAGCAGGTGTGTTTCTTGTGTGCAAGACTCAAGATTAGAATTAACAAGAGATGCCAGGTTTCATGAAATTTCTAGCCCAATTACATCTCAACATCCACACAAAAGACCTAAAATTAAAAAAAAAATCAATACTGAAAATGGGAGACATATTTTTCTTCTTTTTTCCACTGTCTTTGTGTTGGGAAAAAAGGTTACTGCTTTGCACACGCATTTCTGAATTATGGATATTATCAACTCCAAAATCATCTTTTCCCTCTCTCAGTCTTTGCAATACATTTAAGCAATATTACACAAGCAAGAGTGTGGTTATACTGAATATAAACACAGCTGTGATCTGACCATAAGTAACCAGGCTTTGCCGATATTCAGTATAACCACACGCTTCTATAAACAAGAAATTAATATCAGGTAAGTGACTTTTCGGACACAATATGGCCAAATGTCCTGTTTATTTTTGCTCCACTAGCAGAAGTAGATCCGGAAGAAGCCACACTCACTTTATACCACATAGGCTAGCTGGCTAGCTAGTGCACATTGATTTGTACATTCCCGTTAATGGTGCTTCCACCAAAACTGGTGTCCCTTCTTCCTTTTCATCTTTATCTAACAAGCTTTAATATTTTAAGTCATAAGTTTCATATTCCTGAAAAGTATCATTGTGCCACTGATGATGTCGCTATCACTACTGTACTGTAACCCTACTTTCGAACTAGGAAGTGAAATTTTACCTGGCGAACACAGATGAGCGGAGTGACACACACAGTGAAATGTCCCAGTGCTGATATAGGAAATATAGGCAATCTTGGAACACTACTCGACCAATCAAATTAGTGGGCCAGAACTAACTGCTGTATAACTTACAATAGAAATGGTTGTGTATATCACAGACACACTGTTTGCACTTTATTAGATTCATTTATGATTATTTGCTATAAAACATGATCAAGCAATCTGGCAACACCATTAACTGTTCTGTCTGCTGCTCCTCCCCCAAACATGGAGCAGCATGGTTCCTACCCAATGGACCTCCATTAGCGCTTGTTGCAGTTCCCATTTTTACCACTAGGTACAATAACAGCTCTATGGACGATAAGCAAGGCAGTAAGCAATATCTAGAAAGGCAGATTATATCTGAATGAGGACTTTATGAAAATTAATACTTGTTGAATGGCTGATATAACTGGAGGGGTTCTGCCACCGTCAGTGGGTAGTCATTGTGGGTAATGTAGGAGACCATTAGCCAAAGTGAAAAAAGACCAACTCGTTCATGAAAGAAGTTTAAACCTAAAAGTCAACACAGAATTTAACCATAAAATAAATCTTCTGACTAATTAAAGATCACATATTGATTATAATATTGATATGCAAGTCATCCTTTAATGTTGCTGGATGTAAGATTTCATCCTCTCTGGTACATAAATGCTATTGCAAGCTACTTAAGGAAGAAAAATTTCATTATGTGGGTTATGCTGCACTCTTCTCCAATGTTCAGATTCATCTCACGGCTGGGAGTGCAAAGTCAATACACATTCAGAGAGAATTCAGAAGCTGCATCCCAATCCGCATAATCTGCACTAAGTAGGAGGTCTAAATAGTAATGACACCATTGCTACACTGACAAACTACTAAGTATGGTAGTATGCAGTTTTTGGATGCTGCTCAAGTATTCGTGACACAGAGAATATAATTACCTGTTATATTACATGTCACAGTTACTTAGTATCAGGTAAAAGACAAAAAAACCTCTCAGCTACTCCACTGTAATCTCACTGAGTGCTGGTTCCACGCATCTCACAGGATGATAGATGCAAACTGTCCCTGTAATAGTATAGTGAACAAAACTATCAGCTCTGGTCATTTCCTGTGTGTGTATTTTTATTGCACAATCTGTGTACTATGTGTATTTTATTACGTAATCTGAGTATGTCAAAAATGTTAGATGATTCACTTACGCCTCATACAACCATGTTTAAAATACAAAAATACAGAATAAAACACATACACCTCTCATTATTCACTTGTTGGCTATCATGAGTGAGCTAAACAACTTCACAACTTGGTAATAATCCAAATTCCACAATGAGGTGTCAGGAAAAACATTTTAAAAGCAATGTGAAAAGGCCAATGTGAATGAAAACCTTTTGTTACATAAACGGCATTTGCAGGTGTATCTGGAATAATGTGGACATGGCCTTAGATAAACAGCCAGTTCTCAGGATGTTCTAAGTAAAATTATACATGTAAAAGTGTTTTTTAAAAAAATAAGTCTTTGGATCATGTTCAAATCCAAGGGATGATAGGCTGATCAAAGATGTTTCTGTGATGACTTCATTTATACAAATACAGCATAATGTTAACTATACCATTATTTCCAATTTCTTTATACTGGTACACCATCACACCCTGTTCCTAACAACACAGTATATAAATATACTTATATGACTAAAAGTATCATCCACCACAGTACTAGCAACAAAGCCAAAAAAAGGTCATTCTTCAGAAAAAACTCATACGCTTTGCATTCCATCCAATTTTCAAGCTGCCTTTTAAAGTTTCCTAGTGAAACAATGAATTTAATTTCATTTGGCAGTCAGTTCTGCCCAGTTAAACAAACCAAAAAAAAAAAAAAAAAGAAAAGCAAGATACTGGTTTAAAAACAAAGAAAGAAAAGCCAGATGAGTCAGTGTCACCATGTTTGTCAGAGAGCAGATATATTTAATCACAGGATTCTCTCTCTCTCTCTCACTCACACACATACACTCACACACACACACACACACACACACACACACACACGCACACATATCCACAATAGGAGACAGATTTCACCTTTCCACCTGCTAGTCTAACCAGTGTGAACACACATTTACAAGCTTCTATTCTAAGATTTCATCATCACTCTTTAACAGTACATTGTTGTAAAATACCCAAAGTTCTCTCAGACACACTTTAAAAAGAAGCTGTCTAGGGAAAAGTGAATCACTGCACACATAAAACGTCCACACACATTTTATAACCCTGATCACTCTACAATATTGAATACAAGACCTTGGAATTATAAGGTTCTAGCTGACATTTGTTGTGAATTTAAGACTTCAAGTTTTGATTCCCAGTCCTTCAAATATATTTTGTGGTATTTTATTCTTTCTTGTTTCTTCATAGTTCTATTCTATTCTATCTGGTTTAAAGGTAAAGTGGTAAAGGTCTGGTATAAATGTAACATTTGTAAGGGTGTGGATCATGTGCAAATAGAACGTTTTAATTTTAAAATCCTGTTTTGAGTTTAACTGTGTGTTTGTATCTGATAGTAAAAATGCTCTTTCTCTAGACAGGCATTTTTAATCAGAAATATAGAAAATCTGAAAGAATACCAATAACAATGAGAATTATTAAGCACTTTCAGTTATGTCTACAAATTCAATTCAATTGATTTGCTTGTAGTCTACATTAACATTACAAAAAATAAAATAAAACAAAATTAAGTGCAAAACATTTTTATTGTTTTTGAGTTCAGCTGTTAATATAGGAAATATTACTTTAAATAACAAAGTTGTTTTAATCAGCACTGCTCAATATGGCAGTACATGGGTTTATAATTAACCTTTATTTTGTTTCTCTCTTATTTTTTAAATAAGTGTACTGTTTGAGCAGTTAAAAAAAATATTTCATGTTAATGATTTTTATTTAAAATTGTCCTGTATAAAATTCTATAAAACATTCTATTTAAAAAAAATAACTTCAGCTTGAATGATTACAGGAAAAGACTTTCATTGGAAATCACTTGTCATTGGAAATCAAAACGTTTTCAGGCAATTCTGTTATTCTACGCAAATAATAAAAAAAAACTGGCCTTGTACATTAGAGGCGGTCAAGCAGGATACTGTAGGGAGGATGTGTCTGGATGATAATACCCTGCAGATAGAACTTTATAATACCAAAGAGTAACAGGTCAAAGCAGGTAAAACTTTTTATTTCTTATACTTTAAGCAATAGTTTGGTGTAAAATGCCTCACATATATTTGGTGACATAGACACAAGGTTATAATTCCAAGGTGACTAAAAAGACTTGGCATTTTGATAAGGTAATCTAGGTAATCTAAAGAAAAAACAAAGATAAAATAAGATAAAATAAAAATTTAGACATATAAAAATGTATGCATAGCATAGATATACAATGGATATAAAAAGTCTACACACCCCTGTTAAAATGGCAGGTTTTTGTGAAGTATAAGAATGAAACTAAGATAAATCATGTCAGATCTTTTCCCACCTTTAATGTGAAATTGCAAAGTATATAAATAAAGTGAAAAATGATCAGAAACCTTCTTAGGGGAAAAAACTTACAATAATCTAGTTGCATAAGTGTGTGCACCCCTAAACTAATACTTTGTTGAAGCACCTTTTGATTTTATTCCACCACTCAGTCTTTTTAGTTAAGAGTCTATCAGCATGGCACATCTTGACTTCACAATATTTTCCCATTCTTTCTTGTGAAAACATTCTAGAGCCATCAAATTGTAAGGACATCTCCTGTGCACAGCCAGCTTCAGGTCACCCCACAGATTTTTAGTTGGATTCAGGTCTGGGCTCTGGATAGGTCACTCAAAACATTGATCTTCTTTTGGTTAAGCCATTCCTTTGTTGATTTGGATGTATGCTTTGGGTCATTGTCGTGCTGAAAGGTGAAATTCCTTTTCATCTTCAGCTTACTAGCAGACACCTGAAGGTTTTGCACTAAAATCGACTGGTATTTGTCGCTATTCATGATTCCCTCCACCTTGATAAAAGGCCCAGTTCTGGCTGAAGAAAATCAGCCCTAAAGCAGATGCTGCCACCACCATGCTTCACTGTGGGTATGGTGTTCTTTTGGTGATGTGCTTTTTTGCACCAAACATACTTTTGGAATTATGGAATTATTATACCTTTTGGAATTGGTCTCATCAGACCATAACACATTTTGCCTCATTGTTTGGGGTGATTTAGTTGGGCTTGGATGGTTTTTGTGAGAAAGGGCTTCTGTCTAGCCACCCTGCCCCATAGCCCAGACATGTGAAGAATATGAGAGATTGTTGTCACATGCAGAGAATAATCAGTATTTGTCAGATATTCCTGCAGCTCCTTTAATGTTGCTGTAGGTCTCTTGGCAGCCTTGGTAAGTTTTTGTCTTGTACTTTTGTAAATTTTGGAGGGATGTCCTGTTCTTAGCCATGTCACTGTGGTGCTCCATTTTCTCCACTTGTTGCTCATGGCCTTCATGGTGTTCCATGGTACATAAATTCTTTTATACCCGTCTCCTGGTTGATATCTTTCAACAAGTGAGATACCGTACAGGCTTTGTACGCTCTTTGCAGACCAGGGCTTCAGAGGTCAGATGAAACCAAGAAGATGTGAAGAAAATCCTACAGATACAGCTGGTCTTTATTTGGGGTTAATCAGAATAATTTCATTGATGACAGCTGTATGATAATTACTTTTGAACATGAGAGTGAATGTGATTGGTTCATTCTGAACACATCCCCAGTTATAAAAGGTTATACAACCAGGTTATTGTAACTTTCTTATTTTTCCTATTTTTCCCTAAAAAATTTTCTGATTGTTTTTCCACTTAATTTTTATGTGTTGTAATTTCACATTTGAGGAAAAAGTGGCAAAAGTTCTGACATGATTTATCTTAGTTTCATTTTTTTACTTCACAAAAACCTGCCACTGTAATATAAATAGCAAACCTACATAGAATGTATCATATAAATCTATAACTATTCAAGAAGTACAGTATACTGTGATGCAGTTCTATACAGTGTAATGGTTAGGTATACAGTATTATCCACAGATGAGGTACTTATCCACCGATAAGGTAGTTACAGTTTTCGTATTGTGTCCAGTGCAGATAGTGCATAGATGTACAATGACGTGTGGATAAAAAAGACGGATTAGAGTGCTGAGTTGTACAATCTGATGGCTTCTGGAAGACATGATCTGATAAAAGATGAATATAAGCATAACAGTTAGATAGAGATTCCCTCATGTGTAGCAGCAGGCACTCAGAACACACACGCAGACACACGTTTTCATATTTGATGACCATTGGTAAAAGAGAACAAAACAATGGCATTTGAACAAGCTACTCGAGCGAGCATGCTCTGGGTTAGAGCCTTAATGTCAGCTCTAAGTCAACTGTTGACATTTTGTATTTGTTATTAATACCAGCCAAGCATGGTGGTACAATAGACTGAGCCTTGATAAATGTGTCTCTCCTTGTTGATATATAAATATTTCACAGAGGATTGTGGAGGATCAAGAAAAGCTCATGGTGTGTTTATAACAATAATCATAATAAAATACTGACATACATACTGTATGCTCTGCATATTGATACATGAACAGTACAGTACATGCTCATTTATAATTTTTCACTCAGATCAAACCTAAAGCGTCACTGTGCATGACTTGCCTTACATCAGTATCACTGCATCATTGTAGAAGCATAAAAGAAACCCAAAATAACTTCATTAGACAGATTATTTGCTCTGGAGATCAGATGACAGCTTGTCAGATATTTGTAATTAGAGCAAGAAAGAGAGAAAAGGCTGATGCACAGCATTTGCTGTTTATCCAGCTATTATTACTAGAACTCCTTGTTTTTCTGGTTAACCACTTCTAACACACTGCTGACACCGGATGACGATGACTGGATGATGACTATAAACGTAATAGATGTGCTCAAAATATTCGTATCTGTACGTATATTCAGATTTAAACCTGAAGTGGGCGTGGCTTAAACTGAAAGATTTTCTTGCTGTTAAACATGAACCATAGCACTCGCCTGCAGAAATACTAGAAAACAATGGAGGGAAACAAACATAGAATTGTTAGCACTGTCATCATGGACTGTGAATTCAACCTCGAGTTTATAATTGGTCTCAACTAAAAACTGTTTTTAGTGTGTTTTTTTTTTTAATCCTGCTCGCACAATTATGATTTTGGTTTTGTTTGTAGCGTGACAGTTTCTCACGAATTTTACTTTTGCCTAAAATAAACCAGGAAGTTACTAAAGGGTGAAAGAATGAATGCTATCAATGCATCGCACAGAGACTCATATTCATGTTAATGAAACTGCTTTTTCTTTGTCCCACTCCCTCATGCCTGCATGAAAATAAAATCCTTCTGCTTGCGTGACTTTCTCATTGTGTCCCGAAGGATCCCAGTCCCGATGCACACATCTAGTCTGAATCAGCTTTCTAGCAAGCTTTCTGAAAAATGATTCATATCGGTTTGAATTTGTTTAGAACATATTATCTCTTCAATCCAAGTAATGTATTCGTATTCGGTTACATCCTTAATCTGTATGTATCCACATATAAACATGGCTCAAATCTGCTCTGAAAAGATTATTGTGCTCACCCAGCTCAGAGGAAATCACACTGTTAGCACATTTCAACAATATGGTGTCAACTTAGGCTAATAGTCCCTAATAAACTGCTGCTTACATATACAATAGTGCACATATAATCATTATGCTTACTTCTGACACAAGTAGGCATATAGCCACATAGTGTCACGCACAGTCACACACACCCACTTCACAAATGTCATAACCCCAGACATTTCTATGGTCATGGAAATTTCGCTGTTCTCTTTTTTCCCTGTCACTCTCTCACCTTTGCAAGCTTTTTTTTTCTTTCTAAACAGTATTCATTTATTCCACCAGATTCAAACGAGACGCCTGGTGATCCAGAGAGGCTTAGCAACTCACTTGCTGTGCCTCTTTTATTCTGCCATGACAAAAGATATCAGATCAAACATAGTGCCGAGGCCCATTTGCTTAGTCCAGGCTCCTTCGTTAAGACTTTGACGCAAGTATCCAGGAAATTAAGAGATGGGGAAATGCTTGTTTGGGGGGGGTTGGGGCATACAAATTGCAACTAAAAGCAACTTGACTCCGAAAGCTGGAAACTGGTAATTAGTTTGTGCCTCCGCCCAGAAACCAGATGATCTCATGACAATTATGCACGAGTTTAGGTTATGTTATGGCAATGAGAAATGTATTGTTGGCCAAAACTGTGAGCAGTCATATTGAACATTTTATAGCATTTTGAATATGTACCAAAAGTGACCTAGATGCAACCAACAATATTTAATGCTTTTTCAGCATATCGGTTTTGAGTGGTTAGGAATTTGCCAGAGCACTAAGTCACTAAGCCTGAATCACAAACAATCCTAATGGCTGCTGCAGGCATTTTAATGGTGCAGGCAAGTTCATGTGTTTGATATATTTAATAGCAACTTGTAAAAAGATATTGTAATGATTGCAGGAGCATTTTGATGATTGTGGTGCTATAAGGGGAATCACCTCCGCTGTTAAGTAATGAGGTAGAGATTACACAAGTTTACACAACTGTCTGCTACTTGTCCACATAACAATTGCAGCTATGCAGCAAAGCTGAATTTCATATATCATCAAACTACATCTAACAATATATGCTCTCTCCAGACTGCTATTAACTACGGTGACCTGTACGTGCAAAACACATTACCAAACGCAACCAGCATATCAGAAAACACAACAACATGAGAAACATGACAGCAAAGTCAAAAACACAACAGCAAAACCGAAAACATGGCAGCAAATTAAGAAACACAACAGCACAGCAAAACCAAAACACAACAGCAAAACCGAAAACATGACAGCAAATTCAGAAACACAACAGTATAGCAAAACCAAAACACAACAGCAAAACCGAAAACATGACAGCAAATTCAGAAACACAACAGCATAGCAAAACCAAAACACAACAGCAAAACAGAAAGCATGACAGCAAATTAAGAAACACAACAGCATAGCAAAACCAAAACACAACAGCAAAACAGAAAGCATGACAGCAAATTAAGAAACACAACAGCACAGCAAAACCAAAACACAACAGCAAAACCGAAAACATGACAGCAAATTCAGAAACACAACAGCATAGCAAAACCAAAACACAACAGCAAAACCGAAAACATGACAGCAAATTCAGAAACACAACAATATAGCAAAACCCAAAACACAACAGCAAACCGAAAACATGACAGCAAATTCAGAAACACAACAGCATAGCAAAACCAAAACACAACAGCAAAACAGAAAACATGACAGCAAATTCAGAAACACAACAGCATAGCAAAACCAAAACACAACCGCAAAACCGAAAACATGACAGCAAATTCAGAAACACAACAGCATAGCAAAACCAAAACACAACAGCAAAACCGAAAACATGACAGCAAATTCAGAAACACAACAGGGAAAAGTTTGTTTTAATCATATTTCCATAATATCAGTGTATAGAACACTATACTAACACAAATAAATGTACTGTAACTGTAAATCCAGGGTTTAGGTCAAGATTCGGGTTCATTTCCTCTTTCTGCATCCTCTGAACGTTAAGCTTACATTTCCACAACCTGAACTTTCTCAACATGAATTTCTGCTAGTTGAATTTTTTCTAGACATGTGAATAAAATGTTCTATAAGCCTGAATTTCCAAGACTTGAATTTTAAAAGGATGAATTAAGACCTCATGACTAAAGCACTTATTTAAAATTAATTAAGACTCAATATGTTCAAATATCGAAGACTGTCAGTCAAAAAAATTCAATAACATCAAACTGTGCATTGTTTTTTCTTTCAGGCATAATTAATTTAAGTCCTGGCAAATTTTATTTAATTCCACAGATGGGTTCCTTGCCTCTATGCTAGTGTATGGGCCAGATGAGATGGGTAAGTTTGACCCATCACTCATTTGCTATCTGAGATGGCTTTATGACCAAAGCAGAATCACTTAGACTTATTGTATCTGTTATGTCATCCAAAGACTTCCTTCCGTTACATAAATACAGAGTTTATACATCATACAATTGCACAGAATACATTTTCTCCATTTCCATCTAAAATGGAGAAATGGGATTTTCTCTATGCAGCAGGCAGCTTCCCTGCGCTCTTCTGTGTGCTGTGATCCCCATATCAATCCATCAATCAGGGCAATACCCTGCTCTGCTTTAGCAGAACCAGACCTTCCTGATACAATTTCCCCAGCACCATAAACACTGGCTCCAGCCAATCATAAACTATTAAAGCTGTATATTCACAGTGGGAAAAAAAATTAAATTTAAATTTAACACGTTCGCTGTTTTAAGAAACTGCTTTCTGGTAGTAAAATTACATTATTTATTTAAAAAAAAACACTCTAATTTGAATTAGCTTAAATGGTGACATTATTTTTTGTTAAACCGTTTTAACCACTTAAGTGTCAGAAATTGTACATTACAGTAGTTGCATGAAAAAGAAGAAGAAAGGGGAAACAATAAGAAGACTTGGTGTTTCTAAGATATTTAGTTCACTCACACTGCCTTAAGTAACTAGCTACTAAACTTTTTTTTTTTTTTTTTGGATGTTGTGCTAGCTGGGTAGGTTGTTAAATTTGTCTACCTAGTACTAGAGACACACTTGTTTTAACAAATAATACATCAAATAATACAAAATAAAAAAATAATACATCCAATAATACAAAATTTTAAAAAATCATATTGATTAAGTTATAGTTATATTATTTTCCATAGAACAAATTTGTATAATAACAGTAATTATCTTGTTTTTTGCTTTTTACTGTAGTAACTGATAATGAATAACATTTATTATATATATATATTATAAAATATTATAACTGTAAAATAAAAGACATTTGGAATTTATGGACAGTTAATTACTGTAATGTTTGATGGTTTATCTGTCACTTTTGCACATGGTAAATTACTGTCATTCATCAGTAGCCCAGTTCCCAGACGTTTCACCATTTTTCTGCAATATTTTTTAACAATATAGCTCCTTTTCTCTTCTGATGAACAGGGTCCCTTATAAACTGCTCAAAAGCCAATTTGTGATGCTTTAATGTTTAGGCAAGAATGATATTCGGGGGAGTTGAACCTAGAAGAGAGGAACCTTTTCGCTATCCAGATGCATAGCAAAAGCAAGGGCTTTTGAAGTCTACAGGATTGTACTATATTTCTTGAACTCTCTTTTTCTTCACTTCATACACACTCACACTGAGTTGACTTGAAGTGACCAGGGATGGCCTTATGAATCAATTAGACCTCTCTTTGCCATGCATCTGTCTACCTCCTGTATCCATTTATTTGTTTCTTCTACTTGCCTAGCTATTTACGTCTCATTCATCCCAGAGAAATCAGTAATGAACATAGAGATAAATGTCAAAATGCATCTGAATTTCCAGGCGGTCAAACCCACACAAAATCCCTTTTTAGCTCCAAATGTTCAAAATTCCTGTCTGAAGTTCAGAGGCACTAATCTTCTGTGTATTAGCTTTGTGCATAAAAAAAAATACTTGACTCTGATGGTAAAAATCAAGAAACATGAGCCAATCTTCTGTTGGTTTGTCGGATGCAGAGCTGATTGTCTCCTCTTGCGCGAGATACAATAAACAACTCCTGCATGAGGACTAATGGCTGATTACATTGAAGACGAAAGTATCAAAGTGATGCTGGTTGGAAGTGAAGTAAATGGCTTGGCAAAAATAACTACAGTATCACCACATGGGTTGTTTATTGTATCTCTGTAAAATATACAATCACCTTGTTCTCTCCCTTTTTAAAACCAAGAAGTCTTTTTTTTTTAGCAAATTTTTATTCTCAATTTTTGTTTATTCAATAACAGTGGTAAGACACTTTAACATAGGTGACAGCAAATAGCAGTCCACCATCTTAATACAGATTACAATATTATTTGGTCTACCAACGAAAAGCATGTTATTTTGCATGATATTGTGTGAGGCAATTTGTATCCCAGACATTCAATATCATTGAATTTCACATGCAACCCAAGTTAGATTTAACACATGGATTTATGCCATAAACCAATAGCAAAACAGATATCTATTTGTTGGGGCAATCCATTATAGGTCAGCAGATCCTGAATGAAGGAGATTAATCATAGAATATTTCCTCATCATGTGTTAGGTGAATTATAAATTGTCAGGACTACACTCAAAAGGTTCCAAAAGGAACTCAAAAGGGTTCCTTAAAGAATCCTTGGAAAAAATCCTTAAAATTTCCATGTAGAACCCAAACCTCTTGTATAAAAGCTTCTAAGCAAAACCCATTCTAAATCTAGACCTTATAACTAGAACTATAAGAACCCTTGAGAAACCTTTTTTTCTGTTCCGGGTTTTGGAGTAAATAGTATAACTGCATCCGATTCATTTATGGACAAGAAAACACTTTCACTTATCTAAAAACATTTATAAATCTTACAAACTGTACTTTCGAGTTAAACTGTGTTAATAGCCCATTGTGATTAGTGCTTTATCTGTATTAAAATATGGTATTAAAATATCCCTTGTTTGGGAACACAGACTCCATTTACACCTTCTCGTTTAATGCTTCTTCTAAATTTGGCTGTATCCTGATAAGATTTTAATGGCATGTGTTTCATCATAGTCAAATATATCTCAGGTTAGACAGAAGTCAGATTGAAAAGTGATTAATATAATGATTAATAATATGCAAATCAGCACATAACATCTGACCGCTAACTTCCTGTGTTGTTCCCTGTATTCGGTTGTTTTATGCAATGAATACTCCAATATTGCAATTTTATGAGCCATTTCCTTCAGCACTCATGGACCACATGGGCATTATGGCGTAATCTTTTGTGTACTGGTTTGGTTGCAGCTTGTGTGTGTGTGCATTTGTGTGCATTTACTTGTCTTGTATAACATTTGGATAAAATGTTTCTTAGTCCTCCTGGGCTGATCAGTTCATTTTAAATCTGTTTTAAATTTGTCTTGGGTACAGAAAGTCTTAAAGCAGTAAGTTAACATTTTGAGGCCACTAACTAAATGTCTCATGGCCACAAATTAGTATGTTATGGAAACAAATTGTGTAACTTCAGCACACAGTGTAATATGTTGTGTTCTTCACTTTCAGAACTTGCTTAAGGTAAAAATGGGTTAATTGTATAACAAAATGTTAGTGCCATCCCTCTCACCCTGAGATCATGGTCAATTTCGCTCTCTTGACTACCAGGCCAATCCCTGTGGCATTATCAGGATTCGAACTGAAGATCTCCCAAAGATAGGGCTAACATTTTGATTAGATTTCATTATGTCCATAATGATTTAATACAACTGATCACTCTGTCTCACTCATTTATAAAATACAGTAGTTGCCACAAGATAGATCTTGACAAACCTAACATTAATATATTAATTTGTAGCCACATGTTCTTAAAATAAAAATAAAAATAACCTCTATGTCATCTCAGTGGCTCAGTACATGGGTGCATTTATACTTTAGTTTTTATGTAGATAATCTGTCTCCATATAGATTCTTGATTCTCAAGATGCATGAAACAACCAACCGTGAACAAGGTCACACATGACAATGAATACTTGAATCCTATTAGATTGTGTGAGCCACCCAAACTTACCTACCAGCCCCTCTTTTAACACCAATAAACATAACATTATTAACATCATCCTTAAAAGCGGGAATATTTGGGAAAAGAGGTGCAGAAAGAGCACTTTCATCCATGTATCTTATTTTTTATCCATATCACTTTATAATACCAGAGAAACATTCTTGCCTTTTGATTTAGTTCACCAAATCAACAGGTTGGGGGAAAATCCTTGGCATTAGAGAGCCCTTCCATCTTTGTTTTCACAGATATCATTTTCTTTTTCAAAAGCAGCAACACAATACAAGTCTATTGTACTGCTGCTGTGCTATCTTATCACTGAGGATTTGTGCAGTAGTGGATAAGTCTTGCTCAGCTGCATTGGATTATGCAGACCCCTAATCACTAGACTGAAGTTCTTGGTCCTCACATGAGTTCAGAGGAGCTAAAACATGTCCTACACTTCCATATCCACACAAAAGCACATCCAGTGCATCTCTAGAGGGTTTTTTTGTGCCGATGAAGGGCACCTGAGGGAACATTGTGCACCCTGAACGTGCTCCAGCTGGTTGAATAGGAAAGGATGAGAGGTCGCTTGTGCTCTGACGGAACAGTGCTCTCTGCAGATACTACAACGCTGGCATTTTTTGTGCACTGATCAGAAAGAAAGGATTAGGAATAAAATTAATGAAAATATATTTCCAATGTTTGAGAATATTTTGCTATTATTGTAAATACTTTATTCTAAAATTCTGTAAAATGATGTCATCCGTATCTCATGCAAAATTCAAACACAAAAATTCCTATATAAAAGAGCAGTGTCACTGACTGCATATTTGCAGATGATGTAAATCTCTGGGATTTTACAGTGTACAGTATAAAGCCCTTGCTAAAAGTGCCCCAGGCTTTCGCACAAAATAAACCTCAGGAGGAAAGATGGAGGAAGAGAGAGTGTCAGTCGCTCCCACTGTGCCAGTGGGGGGCATAAAACATTGCTCCACTGTGCCATACGAGCCACGATAGGGGGTGCCTGGCTGCAAGCGTCTGGATGACAGTCAAACTCCTATGAGCAATGGTCCCAGTGGACCAGAGTGCTATGGAGCAAGCGTCATGTGAATGATGGATTCAAACTCTTAAATGACTCAGAAATATATTTTATGGCTGATTTGTCGCAGAAAATATTATGGTGGAAGTTCTGATACTGTGCAATAATTCAGTCTCCATTCAGTGTTCGTTCTCCATATCTACTTGGCCATCATACACAATCTTACACACTGTGAATAAAAGGTTAATTTAAACCAAACAAGTGTTTTATTATTACAGAGGATTATACTATAAACAATTGTGAAATTAGAGTAGTGCATTGGTTTACAGTAAAATATCAGAAAATGCAAAGTTAGATATCTAACATTTTATGCAAGTGTGAGAATGGCAAAGATTCTCTTTGTATCCACATATGCAAATTAGTGGCTCGTTTTTGTTCTCCATTTTATGTGAAAACAAAGCCTTGCTAAGTTTAAGTTTATGTGCTAGTACTAACTTTGATGTAAAGCACTGAGATTCATCTTTTAGTGTGAGTTAATTCAAAGATAGAGGTTGTTGACTTAGTGCAAGCTGGTGGTGGCTCATTGGTTAAGGCTTTGAGCTACAGCTCAGAAGATTGTGAGCTCAAATTGCAGCGCTTTCAAGCTACCCTGGTTGGGTCCTTAATGTTCAACGTGCCTCAGCTGAAAGTTACAATCCACTCCATTTGCCTGATATTTTCAACAAAAATGTCAGGCAAATGTAGTGGATTGTAACTTATTTTATACTGTATATTTTAGTTTATACTGAATTATATTTACAAGTATTATGTTAAATGCTGCCAGTGAATTACTGTAAAATCATTTGGAAAATTTACAGTATAGTACGTTACGGGAAAAGTATTAAATTTTATAGTAAAACCTTTACAATGTTACAATGCACAGGTATTACAATGTACACCTGGAGTCTCTCTTGTACATCTAGGTTCAAATCAAACTGAAGGTCAGATGCGTGATCCTCTCCACAACAACACACAGACACTACCAAACTGATCTTCCATTGATCTTATCTGTGGTTCCCTGGAGAGCAGCCACAAACTACATGGGCCAAAAACAATCAATGCATCAGGGGTAAAAATAGCCTGTGTTTTCCTGCATCTGAAGAAGTGGGTTAATTGTTTATCCATATCAAAATGTCAGTACCATCCCTCCCACCCTGAGAGCATGGTCAAATTCGCTGTCTTGACTCCCGGTCCAATCCCTGTGGCATCATCAGGATTCAAACCGAAGATCTCCCAATGATAGGGCTAACATTTTTCCTGTGTCCACAATGATTTAATACAATTGATGTCTCTGTCTCACTCATTTATAAAATACAATAGTTAAAACTATAAATACAATAAATACAATAGTAAAAAACTAAGTGTGTTTGTCTGTGCTGATCTGAACGTTGTTGTTACCTGATCAGGGAAAGAAAATTGTGTAGTTAAAATAGCTAGCTAGCTGACTTAGTTACAAACTGACTCAAGTCACTCATTTCTCTTTTACTGAATGCTTTGTAGAATGCTTATAGAAAGAATGCTTTGTAGAATGCTTATAGAAAGACTTCATCCTAGCTTACTATTACGTAGTACAATGTCTAGCTCTAATGTAGTGTCTATGAACCTACATTTTGGCTAGCTAGCTGTAACAGCTAGTCACAGGACTCCTATAGTTAAACTTGTGCTTAATTGTAAAAACTGGTTTGTTACTAACTGTAGCTTCTATCTGAGTCCTTTAAATCTCAAGTTAATCCATTTTGAATATAATATTTAATATATGAGGTTAGTGGTATGCATTGATTTGAAAAATGTGGCTCAAATTAAGTAGCTCGAACAGTGCAGCTACTGAAACAGGTTGAGACTTTGGTTTGGTTGCTGTTGGTTATCCATATGTCTTCTGTGGACACTGAAAGAAGTTTTTGTGCTTTAACAAGGCTCAAAACAGGTTCAAAGAAGGCTCAAACCGTTCACCCTATCATCCAGAGATCACAAGTTCCAATCTTGCAGATGCCACAGCCACCCGTGGCCAGGAGTGATGGCATACTCTCTCCCCTGAGTACGATGAGTGGGAGGGATGGCATACTCTCTCCCCTGTCAATCATAGCAACACTTGCCAATCGTGTGCGTCTATGAGCTCATGCATGCAGAAGAGGACACATAGCGCTTTCCTGCAAATGTGTTATACCGTCCTGTGATGCTGCATGAGCAGCAGTTCGTAAAGATGCAGTTGGCTGGATTCAAGTGTCTCAGAGGAAGCATGTGTTAGCCTTCACCCTCCCCAGTTGGTTGCTGTCATATACTGCTTTGATGGGGGAGAGTTGGCGGGTGGGAATTGGCCAATTAGAGGAAAATGAGGGGAAAACACCAGTTTTATACGATTTGACTGATTTTACCGCTGCAGATAAAAGACACTCGGTGTCTAAAAATGTTTGTTGAATTCTCATTGTTACCAACAAGTTCTATGAGAAGTTCTATGAGAAGTTCTATGAGACATTACATGAGACATTCTATGGGCAGTGGTGGCTCAGTGGCTACTGGCCTTGTGCTTAGAAGGTTGTGAGTTCAAATTCTAGCACTACCAAGCAACCCCCAGCAAAATATCCTTAGCTCATTAAGGTAATATTGAAGAGTCTTTAATACCCCCTTTTCTGCATGACCCTGGATCTCACTGATTGCTGACATAAGCAGAACATTGTAATTGTCTATAGTCGCAGGTCTATCATTAGTAGATCTTCATCATACATTCAGACATGGTGAACGCATTATCACACTGTCTGTTATAAAATTCAAAGACCGCTGTAATCACACAGTTTAAAACCAATTTTAATCACAGAGCAGTGCGCCAAGCCCACCAAACAATGCTTGAGACACCTTAGAGGAATATGTCAACAATTTGTTGAAAGAAATGATGTGGAATATGTGCATTTGTGTTGCTGCTCACTAATTTATGTTGCGATGTGGTGGCTGACCATTAGCAAACATACATGTACATGTATGTACATGTAACATACATGGGTTGTTCTCAATGATGAAGGTGTCTGTTTTTCAGAATTATCCATATAAGCTTAGGGTAACCTCCATTTCATGTGCCCCTACCAGTTTTCAAAATACACCTACGCCCATGAAACTAAGCATGTCAAAAAGAAAGGCAGATGCACTCCCTTCATGTGTCTGCACAAGCCCAAAGTGCAGAGTACAGGGACAGAGTTATGGCAAATTGAAATAAGATCTACATCCTTGCTAGAAAGCATTACGATCTAATGTAATTTGCTTTTATCAAAGGGCAAACATGGCAACTATGTCAGTAATGTAACATGATTTGAATGTTGTTCAAATATACTTTCATTTGCTTTGTTGCAAATCACTTTAACTACGTTGTTCTCACAGCCAAAGCAAGTGTGTTCCGAGTGAAAGATCAGCTCCACGGCTACACAATCCCTTGTGCTGCAAGTAGCCACTTGTGTGCTATAGATGATATGCACTTCTACTGTATGTCATGGGAGGAAAATCAACAAGGGTATTTCAGTGCTTGCTTAAGTGACAAAGTTGTTCTCCAGCATTCCTTCCAGCTAGCACTGTAGCCTCTCAGTCATACTAATAACATATTTGACTCGTGAGCTGGGATGAAATTACCCACTTTGAAGAGAGAAGTAGTTTCCTACACCACAGAGCCCTGCGGTAGTCATCTCAGCAGGTCGCTTCACTATGATGGTGTGCAGTAGGGCAAACCGACCATCATCGCCACTGGGGATGTGATTACCATCATTAACACCACTTACTGGACAAGTTATAGACAGGTGAATTAGCTTTAGCTCAAACTATGTTTCCTTCCCTCTCTCTCTCTGTCTCTCTCTCTCTCTCTTTCATACCTCTTTACCACACACTCTGAGCTCTGTGCTTTAGGTTACTTATTGCACACCAGACTAAGAAGAACCAAAGCAGCTAATTTTTATAGCAAAATAAAGTCTCATATTGAAAAATTTACATTTTAAATTTTAAATACATTTGAAAATCTGAGAAATTTTAGTCATTTCACTTAAATTACAGGTATACAGCTTTTCCTGAAGAACTGTGCAGTTGAGCTTCAGCTGTGTTTACCTGCTTTGTGGTGATGCCTAGCTGCACATACTTTTACAAGACTTTTGCAGAGGTCATCAACTGGCAGACCACAGTCCTGATGTGAACCCAGCAAAGTATTTCAGCTGACTGAAGCGAGCACTTGAAAATACTGTAGCAGAGCAGATAAACAGAAGAAAAGAAACTGAACATAGTTCAGCAACTCTAGAGTTCTAATCATGAACCGGATTCTGTATTCTGATCCTGTGTTGTGGCTTGTTTCAGCCAATCACATGCATTTATTTAGCTGAAGGCAACTCATCGGACCAGAGAATAGCTACAGGGCTAGAGACATTGGTCAGAAGGGGGTGAGATTTCACAGACTTTTGTCGATTTTATTTTAGGTTCTAGTCTGATTGGTGAACTGGCGACAAAAAAGTAGACAACAAAGAAAGACAGAATGTTTAAAGATGAACCGACAGAGAAAGAACATCAGATTAGTAAGCAAGTAAGGTCCATTCTTGCATAATTGGTACTTTAAACTGTGTTTTTCCATTCCAGTCTATATATATATGTGTGTGTATATGTATATATATATATATATATATATATATATATATATATATATATAGGTAGATAGATAGATAGATACACATTAAAACCCCCTGCCTAATATTGTATAGGCCCCTTTGTGCTGCCAAATACTACATATATATAAAAGAAAGTGTTATATGTAAGAAATATGTAAGAAAGTGTCACTACGTATGGCACACATACATATGCAACAGATTTTCGAGTCAGCTCTTCAGTGTATTTGCCCATAGCTATGCTGTGGTTGGATGACTGTGCAGTTAGGAATATGAGTAACCTTGTTAAACAGTGTGGAATGAATGTAAGGTGTGAAATATTTCTTTACCCAAGAAGTGAGTCTCCTGCTGAATGCCTGGCAGCTAGTGAAATATCTCTAGACGTAAAAGCTGCACTAGAAGCTTGTAATACAGTAACCCTGTTAAATATTAGGCACATTGTTTGATTAAAAAGATTCTTTTCACATTTTCCTAGAAGATCTGTACACCCGAGGCTTAATTGTACATTCACGATGCAGTGATTTTCATTACCTTCTATTATTCTTTCACTCCTTTCTAGTTTGGCTTTTAAGAATTAAAATGATGTTGAAGATATCTAAATTGTCTCAATAATTAATTAAATCAGTCCCTCAAATCCCCATTATTTGTGGTTGTTCAACCTGATTTAATGTGAATTTACTGTATATTATGGGTGTGAACTTTATGTTTGACCATGCCATCTATTTGGATTATATTTTCTATATGATTTTGAATTTAATTTGTTTCACATATCCTTTTTGTTCCAGAAAATTCCTTCAAATGTGTTACAACAAATCTTTAGAACTTTTCATTCATTTGAACATTGCTTATTTCCTTGTTTCTCATCAGAGTAAATCTACTTGAGTTTTAAATGCTTCAGAGGATTACCTTTCCTGTAGGAATTAACGCGTTACTAGAATTTTGAGCACTTCCTATGGTCAGTACATTGTAAAAGCTGAAATCTACCAAAATCTCAAAACAACAAAATAAGGTATGTCATTCACACAGGCTGGGATTCACTGCAAATTTGACTGCTAAACCCTGGTGTGTCATGCTCCTTTGTTGGCTGCGGGAGAAGGTGACTTAAGATTGACGTCAAACTCACCGTGGCTGATTAATTTTCTGTACTCAAGCCTGTTTTAATGCACAGGCTTACCAGGGTTTAAGTGTCTGTGCTCCACAAAGGGGCTCAAGATGAGAATTTGAGCAAAATCACTGCCTGTCTGTAAGTACTGCTAGTTGGTGTCTTTCTGATTGCCTTGAGCTAAGAATGGAGGTGTCTTAAAGAGGACAGGGGAGGGGTGTATGTATGCTGTCTGTCTATCATGTGCACCAAAAGTGCTAATGATCAAGCTCAAAATAGCTAACTTACCCAATAAATCCAAAAGGCACAGCCTGTCCACTACACCACAGAAGAGTAGACTACAAAAATGGGAAGACATTGAATATTTATCTTCATTAAATACTTTATGCTGTCAGGGTGACCATGGTACTGGAGCCTATCCTAGGTGCACTGCATAAACACACTGGATTGGACACCATTCAGGGTTTTATCCCATTTTATATCTTATTTTGAGCTTAATTTAGGCTCAACAATCTTTGTAAGGAAGCATGATATGGAATGATCTATTAGAAATATTCCTGCTGGTACTTTCCTTCAAGCTGTGTTCACAAGACTGCCTAAGCCCTTCCTGATGAATGGCATAAACATTCATAAACATACGTCTTATACCAACAGGCATCACCTGTCATAAAAACCGCATTTGTCAATTTTGATGTCAAGTTGATATAACACCTACAGACAGGTGAAAAATAAAAAAAAAAAAACATGAAGTGTCTTAGTAAGGTGTTAGGCCATCACGAGCTGCCAGAACAACTTCAATACACCTTGGCTTATTCTTTAAATCATATACACCATATGAATCTGCAATGATTGACAGTTCCCTGGGTGTTTTGATCTTTTATCTTAATATTAATATTGGTCACTGCTAAAACCTTCACACTATGTCACAGTGTTATATAGTAGGGTTGTACGTTGATATTGCCATGATAAGTACAGGAGACGCTGCAGAGCAATTTTATGAAATGCTCACCCTTTTTTATAATTTTTTGATTAATCTCAGTTGGCAAGCTACATCAAAATATCACCATTATGTGAATAAGTACACTTACTTATCAGTTTTTATAACGTTCTAACATAAGCCTGGAAAGTGTCAACTTCATGTTAACAAAAATGTCAGCTGACTCTGGTGTTCAGATGAATGAAATGCTGATGCCCATAGGAATAAGCCTTTAAAGATGTTTATGTAGGTTTGTCAGTTGTCATGCAGGGCTTATGTAGGTGTCATGTAGTCTTATGAACACTACCTTCACAAACTGTACTGATGTTTAGCATAGGGTTAATTAAATGAGGCAATCAGTAGTGAACGCTTTTTCTTTTTATTTTTTTTAATCCATCAAATTTACAGCAAGGTGTTAGAATTTTAGTCACATGGTCAGGTACAGGGATGCCTTGGAAACTATTTGGCCATAATGTCATAATGCGGGCCAGGCTCGTACTGTCTCCTTGGTGACACGCGCTCAAAGGAAATGCTATCCCATACCATGGAGTGCCGACCTTCATCTTCAGCTAATGAAATAATGCAACTTGCACTCAGTAGCAGGGGATCAATTTATGTGTTGTGTCAAATCATCTGGGTCCATTTTTTAATGTCTGGTAGCAGTAAGCCAAGGTGGTTAAGGTTAAAAGACAAGTCAAGTCGCCTTGACATACTGCTTCATGTCTTGCTTCAATGGTAAATAATGCATGTGGCAGTGTTTATGTCATTCTGCATTGGTGTAAGTAAGTGTGTCTACCTGTCTCCACTGACATCTGAGTGTGTACGTGTTTGTTGCAGATCCTCTCTGCAGCAGCAGTCAGGCTCTGGGATATTGACCTTGGTGTGCCTGTGTGTTCCTCACTGGAAGGCTGCTGCAGCCCATGGCGCCGTTTTTTTTTTCTTTTCTTTTCTTTTTTTTTTTTATGAATGAGCAAACATGCTCTGCATTTTAATGCTGCCACAGAGACCTGACCCGGCACAGAGCTCCTCCTCCTCATGAGGTAGTCTGCAGCTTTGTCTTAATGAAGAGACAGGCGGAGGACTGTGACATGGCCCACCCCCTCATGCACAACCCATCCAATCAGCATGTCAGCCTATAATAAAGGTGTTAATGGCATGAGCGTATCTAGAAACTGGAGCACATGTGTATGGCTTCTTTATGCAAAAAAAAAAAAAAAAAAAAAAAAATCAGTGCACCTGCTATGTGTCATGTGCAGACACACATGTAGTGTCATCCCTATGGCTACAGCTATTGTAATTATGAATATCATTACAATTACATCAGTCTTGATGGATTCAATAGCGTTAGAACAAGCGCAAATTCTAAATCACAGAGATTGTTTGGTTTATTTAAAGAGTATAATGTGTCTATATGACCTCTTTATGTAAAAAAAAATAATAATAATAAAAAATCACTGTACCAGCTGTCATACCCAAGTTCACATTTAAGGCACAGTATAAAATTTGCATATGGCTACTATTGTCACAAGTGAATACAATAATTACTACAACCACTATTTTAGCCGCTAAAACACCAACAACACCTATATCTGTTACATTTAGTAACAACTACTACATTTTATTAGTGTAATGTAAGCAGTAGTGTGCATAACCATGCTCATTACTGCAGTAATGTTTTGAAGTATTATCATATCGTCCTATAAGGCAGAGATCATTTATGATACAATCGTCAATATAACCATTGTTCAAGTTCTTTATGAACTCTATGAGCTCTCGATTTAGTCATTGGGAGACAACAACAACCCTTTCCCAAACCCGCCCAGTTAAGCTGGATGCAGTGTGCATCATTAGAATGATTAAAAGGTCATCAGATTGTACTACCACTCTATTGTTTGTCAGTTATTCAGTATAGTTGCTGAATTTTCCTTCATTTTAATACAAATTCTAGCCAACACAGGCATTCTCTCTGGATCCACCAAACATCCCATGCATGTCACCTCACTTGTTTCAACAGCTTGTTCCCCATTACATGTCATTACATGTCTTGCACAAATGCAAGGTTCTTCTGAATTGATTAACAAAAAGTAAAAAGCTTAGTTGTTTATATAATTATCAAGTTATTTATTGAGTGCCGGCTCCATGTTCTCCATGCTCTGATTGGTTAGCTTTTTTTCGTTGCCATTATTTCTTTATTTTGTCTAATGTATGAGTTTTACGAGTACATTTTCAATTGTATGCACCCCTAACCCACCTTTTTTTTTTCTTTTTGGTTCGTTCATTTATATGCATTGTGAAACGAAACCTAACTGTAATAGCAAACAAACCAGAACGATCAATTTTGCTCTAATTCAGACTCGGACTAATGGGTGTGAAAGCACCTTTATATGTAACATTTTCACCTGTCACCTGATTTATTTGGGTTCAAATGTTAGCTTTGTTTCATAAAAATGTTTTTTGTTAATGAAACCTGTGCTACTGAAGATTAAGCAGTTGACATCTGATGATAAACTATGACATCATCTCTAAAAATATGGCTCCTTTTAACATTAGAAACATCCAAGAAGACAATAGGTAAACTGTATTCCAAGCCAGTTCGGGTTAATGTGGCTTTGCAGGGTCTATCTGAATTATTGAGTGCTGGTGTCTCATGACAGCTTCATCCCAGTATGTTTGATGAGCCTGAGGCTTTTACTGCAAAGCCTTAATATGAAACCTCAACAAAATGATGTAATGTTTGACTGCAAGCACAGTAAACATTGGGCATAGAAAGCATTTACCCGTCCTCAAGATGGAAAATAGCACAAGATTCTTTTGCTGAGGCTCAATCATGTAGTGCAGGATTGTAATGGGATTCTGACTTAAGCAAGAGCATAGCTATGCAAAACTGAGGATATATTGCATGATAACATGAGTCAATATGATTTATACAATACTTTTATCCTTTAATGGCTGTATGCTTGGATTTTATTTGGCCTAATTTGTTAGTCACTTTGGATAAAAGCATCTGACAGCTGAATAAGTGTAAATGTATTTCTTATTTCTGCCACTCTGAATCACTTGAATTTGTAGTTCAGAACCTGCTCTGCACTTTATATAATAGCTGGTGTGGATGCCATGGTAAGGACACAGTTATGTAAAGTCTTGGCATTATTAGATTATAGCTCAGGCCAAGGTTCGGTCCGTAAGTTGTTGTTTTTTTTTTAAATCACACTGGTGTAGCCTTTGGATGAACATGTTGTGTCATCTTCTGAAAAGACTTAAAATGCCTTAAATTCAAATAACAAGATGAGAGATGGAGAACAAATTAAAAAAAAAAAAAGAAGAAGGAAAAGAAACAATACAAAATGATTAAACACATAAAATGTTTATACAGACCTATCATAAGGGGAGTTTTCCAACTTTAACTTTTCAGAGATTTTAGACAACCTAAAATTACCTTACCTTAGACTATAAGAATTACTAGAATACTGAGGCTCCACTTAGGGCAATTTCAAGTTATGAGTTGTTTAAAGAGTGGCACAGTAGTGTAGCAGGTAGCATTGCTGCCTCACAGCTCCAAGGCTCGATCCTGAGTTTGGGTTACTGTCTGTGTGGGGTTTCTGTGCAGGTTCTCCTCATGTCCACATGGACTTCCTTCAGGTTCTCCAGGTTTCTCCCACTTCCCAAAAACATGCCAGCAGCTGCGTTAACTGCTAAGTTTACCATAGGTGTGAATGAGTGTGTGGCTGTGTGTGCACGGTGCCCTGCAATGGACTGGCATTCCACCCAGGGTATAATCATGCCTAGTGTTCCTGGGGTTCCTGGGATGGGCTTCGGACCCACCATGGATATCTGATACAAAGGCAGAAGAAAAATTTGCAGCCCAATTTGATAGAAAGCATCCTGACTTGAGACATGCATATGTGGAGCTCTTCAAGAAAGTATTGGCAATGTCAGAGAAACCCTAAAAGTCAAGGTGTTAGCTAAAAATGGCACACCATTAAGTGAAAACATGTCTGTCTGTATCCTCTGCTCATTCTCTGAGTTTTTTTTTTCCCCTGTAAGCAGTTGCTCCTGGTGGAGTGCACGTTCAAGTGTCTGTTCCCTATTTTTAACCCCCTACCCAGCTACAGCAAGCAAACACACACACACACACAAACACACGCAAACACACAAAGCGACAGTTCCTGCCAGTAGCTAGTCATGGAGCTGAGACAGTGGCAGATTAAATCAACCTGAGGGCTGATCCGCTGTCACAGTGATTACCCATTCTCTCTGTATCTCTCTTTCTCGCTCTCTTTCTCTGTCGTTCGCTTAATCACAGCTGTGACTGGCTATCTCCTGCAGCTTCCTGCCAGAAGCTCAGATTGACTCCTGCCACCTTCATCCATATCACCGACTCTATTGAAATTCATTCAACAGGAATGTTGTACAAGTGTGTGGAAAATGAACTTGGCATTTTTGCCATTACTTGAGGAAACAACATGATAAGAAGCAACACCCCTACTGTTCACCTTGATGAACTCACCTTGGTGTTCTCCAACACCAAACACATCGAGGGGTGGTATTTACCATCAGTGTCAATATCAAGATCTTCATAAATGCTGATAGTTATTCTTTAACATCTATGTCCTACGTTTACGCTTTTAGTTACTGTCATTAACTGAATTCTACATAACATACTGCTGACATTTAGCGCTGTGTTATACATTCTCAGGAAAAAAGGGCTACCAGAGTGTACCTTTCCTTGTGCTGTTACTCTGTATATTTCCTTACAAATGTGGGCATAGCACATACCTTTTAAAAAAGATTTAAAGTAGATAATTTGACCATAATTACCTTTCAGAATAAAGTCTTTAACTATATGCACCTTTCTAGGTAAAAGATACATACTTTACTAAAGCTAGAGGGTACCACCCAACTGACAAGGAATTGTACAGATAAGACAACTAAGAAACTCAAAATATCCAACATCCCACTGAAAAAAATACAGTGAAATGCAACCAGTAACAATTTGTGGAATTCAGCAACAAAATGTTCATTAAGGCAGGATGGCAAAATGCAAGAAGAAATTTAATATTTATGGCCTTTAATGTTTATTCTGACCTTAAAAAAAGGCATTACCTTATGAAGAAAGCACTGTTGTTTAATATCGCTGCACATTTCCACAATAATGTAAACCATTTTTCTTTGGATATCAATGAGTAGTACCATTTCTCCTGTCATGTTTATTGTTTTGTGGTCAGAAATGGAAAACATTCATTATACACCTTTTTTTGGAAAGTAGCTGACTGGTTCGGTTAAAACTCAGCTTCTAACTGGGGTAATGCCGGACTGGATCCGAGTCATGAAATAATATAAAATATGGCAAGGTTTTCCAGTGGAATGCTGAACTGTCCTTTTAAAATGGCCTAAGGCATGTCAAAATGCCATGTCTTGGCAAAACAATTGTGTGGGCCCTATAGGAAATTGAGAACTGTGGTCTGACCACCAGTTTATGACTGTTTATCAAGAGGCTTTCATGTCTCTCCATTTACACAGCACAGCATTACACAAAAGTTAAAATTCTATCTGGTTGGAAAGATTAGCCTAGGCCTATCTATTCTCATGGTGTTGGAACAAAAGTTTGAGACTGTCGTATTTGTGTTTGGATGTTTCAGTAACAGGCAGCTCTATGTGATGGCATTGAGCATATCTAGCGTAACTCATCCACATGAGCACACAGCCCTGAATCCATAGAAACATTCAGAAAAATAGCTTATATTTAGTAAAACCTTAGTATTTGGCTTACAATGGTTATAAAAAAGGTTTTTGTGATGTAAAAAAAAAAATGAAACCGAGATAAATCATGTCAGAACTTTTTTCCAATATCAGTGTGAAATTACAACATATAAAAATTAAGTGAAAAACAATCAAAAATATTTTAGGGAAAAATATGAAAAATAAAAAAGTTGCATAAGTGGTTGCATAAGTGTGCACAGAATTTTATAACTGGGGATGTGGCTGTGTTCAGAATGAACCAATCATATTCAATCTCATGTTCAAAAGTAATTATCATACAACTGTTATCAATGAAATTATTCTGATTAACCCCAAATAAAGACCAGCTGTTTCTGTAGGATTTTCTTCACATCTTCTTGGTTTCATCTCACTGCTGAAGCCATGGTCCACAAAGAGCTTACAAAGCCAGTATGATATCTCACTTGTTGAAAGATACCAACCAGGAGAGGGGTATAAAAGAATTTCCAAAACATTAGATGTACCATGGAACACTGTGAAGGCCACGAGCAACAAGTGGAGAAAATGGGGTACCACAGTAACCAAGAACAAGAAATTCCTCCAAAATTTACAAAAGTACAAGACAAAAACTTACCAGGGAGACTGCCAAGAGAGCAACAGCAACAGTAAAGGAGCTACAGGAATACTGACAAGTACTGATTTCTCTCTGCATGTGACAACAATCTCTCATATTCTTCACATGTCTGGGCTATGGGGCAGGGTGGCTAGACAGAAGCCCTTTCTCACAAAAAACATCCAAGCCCAACTACATCACCCCAAACAATGAGGCAAAATGTATTATCGTCTGATGAGACTAATTCCAAAAGGTATGTTTGGTGCAAAAAAAAGCACTTCACCAAAAGAACACCATACCCACAGTGAAGCATGGTGGTGGAAGCATCTGCTTTAGGGCTGATTTTCTTCAGCCAGAACTGGGCCTTTTAACAAGGTGGAGGGAATCATGAATAGTGACAAATACCAGCCAATTTTAGTGCAAAACCTTCAGGTGTCTGCTAGTAAGCTGAAGATGAAAAGGAATTTCACCTTTCAGCACGACAATGACCCAAAGCATACATCCAAATCAACAAAGGAATGGCTTAACCAAAAGAAGATCAATGTTTTGAGTGACCTATCCAGAGCCCAGACCTGAATCCAACTAAAAATCTGTGGGGTGACCTGAAGCTGGCTGTGCACAGGAGATGTCCTTACAATTTGATGGCTCTAGAATGTTTTCACAAGAAAGAATGGGAAAATATTGTGAAGTCAAGATGTGCCATGCTGATAAGACTCTTAACTAAAAAGACTGAGTGGTGGAATAAAATCAAAAGGTGCTTCAACAAAGTATTAGTTTAGGGGTGCACACACTTATGCAACTAGGTTATTGTAAGTTTTTTTATTTTGCCTTTGTTCCCTAAAAACATTTTTGATTGTTTTTCACTTTATTTGTATACTTTACAATTTCACATTAAAGATGGGAAAAGATCTGACATGATTTATCTTAGTTTCATTCTTTTACTTCACAGAAACCTGCCATTTTAACGGGGCTGTTTAGACCTTTTATATCCGCTCTAATAGAACGAGCCATCCATGTTTCCCTTGTAAACCTTGTAATATGCACAATATGTTTTTTTGTAACGCACAGCATCCTGCATTCATTCATCTTCATTAACTGCTTTATCGTGGGCAGGGCTACAGTGGATCCAGAGCCTATATGAGGAACACACGGTATGAGGTAAGGTGGGAATACACCCCAGATGGGATGCCAGTCCATCAACATCCAGCATGCCAAGAGAAAATCTTATTCTGTTTTGCATACTCTGAAAAAATCTAATGGTTTCAGGCAGCCACAAGAGACCTCATGCATGAGAAAGCTTGGCATGCAATCAGTGTTCCGATTTATCCCAAAGGTGTTCAGTGGGGATGAGGTCAGGGCTCTGTGCAGGCTACTCGAGTTCTTCCATTCCAAACTTGGCAAACCATGACTTCAAGGCTCTCGCTTTGTGCACAGGGGCATTGTCATGCTGGAACAGGTTTGAGCCCCTTAGGTCTACTGAAGTGAAATCATAATGCGACAGCATACAAAGACATTCTAGACAATTATGTGCTTACAAGTTTGGAGCAACAGTTTGGGGAAGAACCACATATGGGTGCAATAGTCAGGAATCCACATTCTTTTGGCCATATAGTGTAATTATTAATGCTGATAATCAATGCTATTAATAATCCTAAATCTAACCCTAACCTTAACCTCAGTAACTAAAAGGAAACATTTTGGCTCTTAGTTTTTTTTTGTTTCTTTTAACATTTTTTCTTCATGGGGACCAGCCAAATGGTCAAAACTGTCAAAATATTCCTGTCCTTGTGGGGACATGTGGTCCGTTCCCCCCCAGAATGTAGAAACATGCCAACACGCACACACTCTCTCACACATACGCCAAGGCCGTTTTGTTTTCATTAAAAGGCGACACTACTTCTAGAGCTAGGATGATAGCCTACAATTAGACTAAGCTAAGTTGTTGCTATTAAGCTAATGATGTCTTAAATCTCGAGCTGATAGTAAACATAGATTAAATGTTCACGCTCCATCATACGCACACATGCTATCGTGTAATGTCAGAGTTTTCAGCACCATGGACAGTGAATCTCTGGCGCGCTCTCTCTCTCTCTCTCTCTCTCTCTCTCTCTCACTCACTCCACACACACACACACACACACACACACAATTGCCCAAGAATTTCTTCCTCATCAAACGGTCCAATGACAGAGTGCAACACGTCAGTCACTCATTCAGCAGTTTACCTGCTTCATTTACAAGGCGCCTCGCGCTGCGTCTCTCAGTAGCAGTAAATGTTTGACTATTAGTACTGACACTCAGCAACAACAACAACGAGAACACAGCACGATTGTTCCTTTACCAGCGCAGCCATCTTCGGCCTCGGGTTCTGCCTCAGCGCTTATAGTGACACTGTTAGCTATTTAACCTTAACGCTGAGTTTTATGTGCGGTTAAGAGGCGCGCGCGTGGGGTGAGTGATGTGCAAACAAAGGCCAAATGCGGAGGGGAAGCTCTTCTAGCAGATTAGCCGCGGGGAAGCACCGGTGCCCTATTTAGTGTTATTGAAATGTACTCAAACGTGGAGTGTTGCGGATGTGAGCGAACACCTGGCGTGTAAAAAAAAAAAAAAAACGCACAGGCTGGAAGAGAGCGCACGCACGCACACGCACACTCACGCACACACGCACACACACACTGACTAAATGATCTGCTTTGAAGCTGCTGGTGCACTGACACAGTAACCTTGTCCAGCTGCAACCTGATGCGCAAGAACATTGTGTTGCTGCCCTGCTATGTGCACTGTGAATGCAACAGGCAAAGAGAACTAAAAGAGAAAAATGCTCGGTGCAGGGTAGGCCTGTACAGTATGCAGCTCTTCTTTTAGCCTGAAATGAAGCAGATATTACGCATAGACACACCACATTAGTGCACTGGTTTAGAAAAGCAAATCATTATCACCGGTACTTTTTTGCCCACCAAAAGGCGCCCCGATGAAACCGTCGTCAGTTACCATGACGACCAGAAGAAAACCCGACTAAAAACGAAGAAATTGTACCATGCGCGGCCCCCCTACCTTACACTCATCCATGCACGTTCGCACCGAGTACGCGTCCGTCTCGTAGCGCTCGGTCATGCTCTCGAACTCCTCGTATTTCTCCTGAGCGTGCAGGTCATAGCGCTGGTACGCCTGCACGCACAGGCTACACCTGGACGGGTCGCCGCTCGCGAGCGCATCCACGCTGCAGTTCAAGTTGTCCGGGTTCGTCAAGCCGTACAGCAAATCCATTAGCGAGTAGGCGTTGCAAAACGAGAGGTGCAAGTCACCCGGGTTCACGTCTGACCCCGAGAGGCCCGCACACAGGTGGTCCGCGTCGGCGAACGTGAAGCAGCTCCTAGACGCGCCGCCCGCGCGGCACGTTTCCAGTCTCCACTCCGGTTGACTAGTGTTTCCAACGGAAATGGCGTCTAGAGCGATCCTGGCCGGCTCCTCGTCTCGGCTCTTGGTGAGCTTGGCCTCGGCGCAGAAGCGCGGCCGGTCAGAGAGCAGCGCGGCAAAGACGACGAGCGACGCCAAGGAGAGCCGCCATCGCTGCGCCCGCTCGGAGTCTGCGGACTGCTGCTCGTTCTCGCGCGGTGCAAGCCGGTGCGTTAAGCCGTCATCTCTCTGCCGAGGCTTGCGAGCGCCGCTGGTCATATTTCGGACAAGCGCAGCACCGGCCGACTCCACCGTGGCGGCTTCTTTTCTGCCACTATGGTCATTTGACGTTGAGGTCCGCCTCGCGCGTCCGTTTTTCCCCCTTTCGATACCTTCACTTCCCCTCCGTGACACTGAACGGCGGCTTCCCTCCGCGATGATCTGCGATAATCAGTTAGTCCATTTGGGGGACGATGGGATTATTATTACTGCGTGCATCGTCGAAGGCCCGCTCGAGAGGGCGAGAAAGAACAAGAAGTAGAAGAAGAAGAAGAGGCGGTCGCGTGCGCAGCAACATGGTCTCCTCGTTCTTCGTTGTTCGTCACGCGCTCCGCTCTCGCGCTTGGCGCAGAGCCGCCGCGGTGCGCTCGGGCCGCTGGCTCCGGTTCCGGGGTTTCTGGCTGGAAGCGCAGGGACTCGATCCGGCGCTTCCGCGTCTGCACGAGGTGGCCTCTTCCCCCTCGACGTCCGCCGCGCTCATCTTGCTCTGACGTTTACGTCGCGCGCCGCCGTCGCCGCGCGCTTCCGAATGCTTCTAGAGAGCGCGAGCGTTTTACGTCATCCGCAGCGCTTTGAGCTGGCACGAGACACAGCTGAAAAACCGGGCGTCGAATTAACACATCTGCAGGGTTGAATTAACACCTTAGCGTTTGTATGAGTACAGGCAGACCCAAAAGATCACTGTAAGGGTTCGTTCAACACTTAAGGAACATTCAACACTGTAGGTGTTCATTCATCACTAGGTATACATGCAGCATTGTAGGTGTTTATTCAGCACTGTAGGTGTTCATTCAACACTGTAGGTGTTCATTCAACACTGTAGATGTTCATCGAGCACTTTCAGTGTTTATTCAACAATGTACATGTTCATTAAACACTGTAGGTGTTCATTCAGCACTGTAGGTGTTCATCGAGCACTTTCAGTGTTTATTCAACAATGTACATGTTCATTAAACACTGTAGGTGTTCAGTCAACACTGTAGGTGTTTATTCAACAATGAACATGTTCATTATACACTGTAGGAGTTTATTCAACAAAGTAGGTGTTGATTCAGCACTGTAGGTGTTCATTCAACACTGTAGGTGTTTAGTCAACAATGTACATGTTCATTCAGCACTGTAGGTGTTCATTCAGCACTGTAGGTGTTCATTCAGCACTGTAGGTGTTTAGTCAACAATGTACATGTTCATTACACACTGTAGGAGTTTATTCAACAAAGTAGGTGTTCATTCAACACTACTGATGTTCATTCAGCACTTTAGGTGTTCATTCAACACTGTAGGTGTTTATTCAGCACTTTAGGAGTTCATTCAACACTGGACGTGTTCATTCAACACTGCACATGTTCATTCAACACTGTAGTGCTCATACCTCCTAACAAGAAAAACACAAGCTCTTTACTATGGCCTTTCGATGATTACATCTACATTTCTGAACAAAGTTATCAATGTTGAACTACTGACTATGGTGAATTAGCACCTACAGTACTGAATTAACTACTATAGAGTATATAACTCCAACACTGTGGGTGTTGACTCAGTGTTCTAAGAATTCACTTAACACTGCATGATTTCAACAGTATTTTGTCCTGGAAGCAAACTACTTGAAGCAAAATAACATGATGAATTCATTCATCTTGAGTAATCACTTTATCCTGGGCAGTGTCCTGGTGGATCCAGTGGGGGTGAGGCGGGAATACATGCTGGAAGGGACACCATGCATACACTCATTAATACACACACACACACACACGCACACACACACACACACACACACACGCTGACCCAAGAATTTCTTCCTTATCGAATGGTCCAATGACACAGTGCAACGTGTCAGCCACTCATTCAGCAGTTTACCTACTTCATTTAAAAGGTGCCTTGCGCTGCGTCTCTCAGTAACAGTAAATGTTTGACTATTAGTACTGACACTCAGCAACAACAACGAGAACACAGCACGATTGTTCCCTTATCAGCACATAGCAATTCACCAGCCTGCATGTTTTTGGGAGGTGGGAGGAAACCAGAGAACCCGAGGGAACCCTCATGTTCAGAGGAAGAACGTGCAAAAATCCAACCTTTTGTTTTTTGCACTATTCTGTGTGAACTCTGGAGAGTGTTGGAGATTGCAGGAGATCGACAGTTTCTGAAATACTCAAATCAATCACCAACTCATCAATCACCAACAACCATGCCACAGTTAGAGTCACTGAGATCACATTTTTACACTTTCTGATCTTTGATGTAAACATTAACTGAAGCTCTTGACCTGTATTTGCCTGATTTTATGCACTGCACTGCTGCCACATTATTGGTGAACTGGATAATTGCAGGGGTGCTGATGTTCCTATTAAAGTGGCTGGTTAGTGTATATGCATGCACAGCAGAGGGTAATGGTGTTTAGATTGTGCCTAAGCATAAATGTTTAAATGCCCTCAGAACAGCTGAGGCATTTCTTGAGAAATCTCTAGAGAGAATGAAGGTGGGTAATTCATTCCAGCATTGCAAAACCTTAATCATCTGCAGTATATATAAGACCTTGTGTACTCAAGTACACAAGATAAATATTTGAGTAAATATGTAAATATACATAGAATTGACCTAATCCTTGACTGATAAGATTTTACTTTTGCATTTAAAAGTTATTTTATTATGTAATTACACTGTATATAAGAAAGCCTACTCTGTCACACAAAGTCTTAGGAAGGTCGAGCCAAAGCACTGGGCAGATACTCTGCTGTGAGTTCCTGTTTTTCTATTTTGTCTCACAGTGGACAGCCATATGGTATAGTGTGAACCTTCTCTCACATTCACAGTGCACACACTCACACAGACACACCTGCACACACACATATACTGTGTTTTGACCTGAAGCCTGACACATGAGAGGTGGGTAATCAACAGCATATGTGTCCTTTGCTCAGATGTCTTTTGCCAAATCTCAGCATATTAACAGCTTGAAGCGTGTTTGCCTATGAAAAAACCTTAACTAGTAAAATGATCACACCCTTTAAATTGAATTATATATACAGTACAATAAATTACACTGTAGTTATATTCTTGCTGATAGAAATTAGGCTAGTTCGATTACAGAAGAACTAAGCACATTAATTGATTTAAGCAATTAGAGCTAAAATGATAAACCCAAGATCTTAATATTCAGTAATTCGTTAATTTTCAGTAACTGCTTTATCCTGATCAGGACTGAGGTGAATCCAGAGCCTATCCCAGGAACACTGGGAAAACGCCTGGCATGGGACACCAGTCTAATGCAAGGCACCATGCATATACACATTTGCACAATCCTTCACACTTAGGGACAATTTAGAGTATCAGATCTACCTACTGGCATGTTTTGGGAGGTAGGAGAGAAGCAAAGAACCCAGAGGAAACCAACATGGATATGGGAGAGCATATAAAACTCCACACAAACAGTAACCAGAGATCTACCATCTAAACATGAAGATTATAAAGATTATTCTGAACTGCATTTTCTTTATCCATTCCAGAATCAATTGAATTTGTACCATTCATGATGACAGCAGGAAAAAGGCTTGACATACAGCATTCACTAGCTGTCTGACTGGTTGACTAACGGTGGTACAGTATGTGCAAGTGGTACTATACTATTACCTTCAAAAAGGACATAAAGGACAATTATGAAAGAGAGTGCTGTTCAATCATTTCAATTCAATTTTTACAATACATGCATAATGACTGTGGAGAAGCTGAGCCTAATGGTACTGAACACTTCCCTATATAACCGGATCCTTACAGGGAGACCTCAGTTAGTCAGAATTGGCAACACCTCTTGCAGCACCACCATGATCACCGGTGTCCCCCAAAGCCGAGTATTCGGTCCACCGCTTTTTGTGTTCCGGACACATGACTGTGCTGCTGAGCATAGGTCAAATCACATCATCAAGCTTGCTTTTCCAGAGCACAAGACCCTACAGGAGAAAAAAAAACAAATGAGAAACACAATCAAGGCTTCTTTCAATCTTCTTTCCTGAGGCAAACAGGCTTCTCAGTGCCCCGCTGCCCCTGAAACCTCCACCTATTTCAGCACATGTTACATCCTTATTCTGTTATTTGACAGTTTTCATTATGATATTCAAACTTTTAACAATGCATCTACAAAGCCAGTAGCACTGAGCATGACTCCTCCCACCCTTCTCACAAAAATCTGGCAGAAGTCATTGGAGCATCTGGGTCACAACTTCTAGATTCTGTAATAGGGGTTGCTTAGACTAGTTGGCTAGTTGACTAGCACATTTACTAGTCAGTGCAGTTGGGGTGGTGGGAAAAAAACAACATGGCAGTAAGGAAATGTTGGCAGTCAGTAAAGAAAGCAGGCAAAATGTACTTCGTTAGTCTGAAAATTATTTTTGGATAAAGCCAATTCTATAATCAACTGGGGATTGTGCAAAAACACTACATTGGAAAAATTCTGACATTTTCTTTTGCTTTAATGGTATTATCACATTGATATCACTTTGTATGAAGGATAGTTGTGTTTTTTAATTCCACTCCACCCAATCCTGAGGAAATTCCTCCTACACTTGTTTTTTGTTGTACTTTAAGGCTAAATAAAATTGAAGTAAAATCCTTGCACGGATTGCACGGCATAGTGAATTCCGTCATTATTATTATCAGCGCTGAGTGAGAGAAAGCATTTAAAGCTATGGCTTGCATGTCACTATCTAAAGCCACTCAACTAGTTTGCATGCAATCCAGACTTGCTTTCAGATGCTACAGAGGAGCCTAAAACCTGTTACCTAAAAAAAACACTGAAGCTGGAAGTGTAATTTGTAGCCTATGTATTGCTGTTAATTGAAGTGTGTTTTGACACGTTCATTATTGCTGTTTATTAGCATGTAACTGCACTAATAAAATAGCCTAAAAATAGAGGTGTCTTGAATCAGCTTTTGTTTTAACCATGGAAAAAGACAACTAGTCGAACTACTTTTCTGGTCAACTAGTTAAAATTAATAGTTGTGTACCCCCTCCTCTGTAACAGCCTCTTCCCCATGGCAGTCAAGCTCCTGAACACCCAGCTTAACTCAACTGAGCTAAATGAAACCTAATAAAACCATTACCCAAAATCAAAACCACAGCCAAAACCTGCACTTTATATCTCATATCATCTTATCTTTTTAAGGTCACTGATCATGCCCACCTGAATAAGTCAGAGAATTTTTTACGACTGGCTTGAAATGTCAGTGTGGTTTTTGTTTGGTGTTGATATATATGCATATTGACACTACACACATTGCATACTGTGCACTGTGTATTTATTGTATTTGTATGCTGCACTTTATATAGTCCTTTACGTGTATATATATGACATTTAGACTGAAACTAAAGGATAATCGACAGTATGTCTCTTTTTTTGTACTATTACATAATATACCAGGCATCCTGTGGTTTTAGAAGATCCAAGAGAGTTGCATGACATTTGAGGCAGAGAGAGAGAGAGAGGGAGAGAGAGAGAGAAATAAAACCTCACTGTTTTCTGCTGAATGATGAAGTGCCTTTGAAATTGGCATGTAGATTTTGGCCTAGATCTGTGAAACTAGTGTGTGTGTGTGTGTGTGTGTGTGTATGCAACTGCCCAACTTTATTCAAGACTGAAAAGAGTTGAACAAAAGAAAGACACAGGGACATTGCATTCTTGATATTGCATGACTCTTTCATCATGTCCTCATGTTGAGTGATTGCACATTTTCAATAACATTTTTGAAGTGAGAACATCAGGTGATCTATGTCTTTTAAAGTCCATATCCATTAACTGTTGTAGTTTAACTGTAAAGATGTTTAATTGGTAGGTTTATTGACCTTATCAGATATTATGATATTTATAACAGAAAAAACCCTTGGCAATACAGACTGACTATAAAGGTGACAATACCTTTCTCAAGCCTTTTGTCCCAAAATGGTAGACCTTCTTGTTCAGGAATGTGGGGATGTGTGGGGACATCTTGGGTATGTGTGTGGGGACATCATGGAGACCTTCCTTATTCAGGTGTGAAATGATAAAGAGTAGGAAATATTACAACCTGAGGGTAACTGAAAAATTTATGTCATAAAGGTGACCTGAACTTTTTGGTCAAGCATACCAAACAGGATTATTGGATATCCTACTGCATACATATTTTCGATGTTCACTTCAGCAGGACAGTTAAAATGCAACCAGGAATACACCGTGGATTGCACTGCTTACATTATAATGCAAAATATCACATTATAAGGTTTTATCTGGGTTAAGAATGAATGGGAGATAGAACTTTACACTGTATATTATAAATGCTAAGGTCACAAAATGTCAACTATTACATTTAGACTGTACTAATCAATGTTGCCATTTTTGAAAAGAAAGTATCCTGTACATGTCATACATATTCACTACTCAACTGTTATGAAATAGATTTTCCATTAATTATCTATCCTGCTTCAGCATTGTGTATGTAGGCCAAATTTGTTGTTTATTGCCCATGTAATTATTACTTATTTGTCTGTACACATTTAATATTATTAGTTTATATGAGAAATCTTATGCCAGAAGCATACATGAAGGACTACATTTTCAGATGAAAAACAAATAGTTTAGTACATTTTTCCAGTATACACTCACCATCCACTTTATTAGGAACATCTGTACACCTGCACATTCATGCAGTTATCTAATCAGCCAATCATGTAGCAGCAGCGCAATGCATGATTTCATGCAGATACAGGTCAAGAGCTTCAGTTAATGTTCACATCAAACATCAGAATGAAGAAAAAGTGTGATCTCTGTGACTTTAACTGTGGCATAGTTGTAGTCAGATGGGCTGTAGTCAGCTGGGCTGGTTTGAGTATTTCAGAAACTGCTGATCTCCTGGTATTTTCACCCACAACATTCTCAATAGCTAACACAGAATGGTGCGAGGAGGAAAAGAAAAAAAAAAAACATTCTTTGAGCGGACATCCTTTGAGTGGAGGCAGGCTGAAACACCTTGTTGATGAGAGATCAGAGAAGAATGATCAGACTGGTCTGAGCTGACAGGAAGTCTATAGTAAGGGACTTGTTCAGTCTTCAGACTTTAGTCTACAGTTGAAGATTGGAAAAAGACCAGGTGATTTTTTTCTAATCTTCAACCGTCCAGTTTGAGTGAGTCTCTGCCCATGATAGCCTCAGATTCTCGTTCTTGGCTGATAGGAGTGGAACCTGATGTGGTCTTCTGCTGTTGTAGACCATCCACCCCAAGGTTCTATGTTTTGTGCATGCTAAGATGCTTTTCTTCTCACCATGGCTGCAAAGAGTGATTATATGAGTTACTATATCCTTCCTGGCAGCTCAAACCAATCTGTCCATTTTCCTCTGACCTCTCTTATCAATAAGGCATTTTCACCCACAGAACTGTCTTTCATTCAATGTTTTTTTGTTTTTAGCACAATTCTGTGTAAACACTTGAGACTGTTGTGTGTGAAAATACCAGGAGATCAGCAGTTTCTGAAATACTCAAACCAGCCCATCTGGTACCAACAACCATGCCACGATCAAAGTCACAAAGATCACACTTTTTCTTCATTCTGATGTTTGATGTGAACATTACCCGAAGCTCTTGACCTTTATCTGCATGATTGTTTGCGTTGTGCTACTGCCACAAGATTGGCTGATTAGAAAATTGCATGAAGGTGCAGGTGTATAGATGATCCTAATAAAGTGGATGGTGAGAGTATCATATAGGGTAGCTTGGCTTATACTGTTAAGTTAAATGGTATGGATGTATGGAACCCGTACGTTACCTAAGGACATGAAGATGATAAACGTGTACTATATATGCTTTATGTTCTCTGGTGTGTAATTCATACACAACATTCATACATAGATTAAAATTTTTTAATGGCCTCACAGATGAATAACGGCTGATTACCAGCCTGATATGTCTATCAATGAATGCACTCTTTTGGTATGCTGTTATCTTTTGAGGTTAACATTGACATGTATACTTTGCAGTTACATATATATGTACACACACACACACACAAACACACATATATATATATATATATATAAAATATTGTTATTAAGTTTAAATGGACATTCAAATTTGATAAATTTATGTTTTTATTTTCCTGTCTGACTTCCTGTACTGAAACAGCCAACAGATGCAGCCTGATGACACAGCACACAGGGTTAGCATTATCCAGCATATAACCATAGAGAATATCATTCAGGCTGCTAAATTGCATGCCCATTTTAAGGAAACACGTTTAAACAACTACAGTGGCAGACTGTGGGAAGATGGAGAATAAAAACAGGCCTGATAGCAAATGTGAAGATGAAAGTGGGTCATCTGTTCATGATGATCTTGTTCCAAAGGCCACACCACTTCCATTATAGGCCATAGCACTTCCATCATCCAGAATATGCCGACAGAGCGGGGGTGAACAAAACACTAGCTCGCATGCCCGGAATAATCAAATTATGTGTCTGCGCTACAGTGGTGGCTCGCCCTTGGGGCACCATATGTATCAGCTATTCAACAAATGTTAACCTTATTAAGGTCCACATCCACAACTCCATACATACATAAATTCCATTGAAATACTATTTGCCCTTTTTGAGTGACCAATGACTTTAAAAATGTTGCTTTTTCACAGATACAAGCTGATGCTGCAGTGATTTGCTCACCTTACAGCGTACTCACTTTAGCTCTATAGAGTTATTCTTGCACCTAGCTGTAAAAATGGCAACTGCAACAAGCGCTAATAAGAGGCCTACTGGGGCAGGAATCGCGCTGCCCCATACTCGCTTTATGAACATTTTAAGTAGAGGAGGAGCAGTGGACAGGACAGTTAATCACAGGGTAGCCAGGATTGCTATTCGCCCAACAAACTGGGCTAGTTTAAAAGTACTCTGCTGCCACCAAGATCTTGTTTTATAGTAAATAATCAGAGTTAAATCTAATAAATCACTGCAGACAAAGGCAAAGTATAAGTGCATGCAGCGTGCCTATGATGGAATTAATGTTAATGTCCATACATTAGAAATGCATGTGCATCATGTATTGTGCATGTGCATGTGCATCTTTCTCCAGACAAAGGCTAAGATAAAAAGAAGAAACATGTGTCTCACTTTTGCTCATATTTTTTGGGCCAGTTTCAGATCGTTTGTGTGGTTTTTGAAATGTAGTTGTAGATGACAGATTATTTTGTTCAGAATCAGGAACACACATGTATGTTCGACGACTGATGAAACCGAGCAAAAAATGCAATGAAAAGCTGTCAAATAACTCTTCTGCTAGCACATATGGAGAGAAAATAATGTGAGAACATAGCCGAAATTCTGGGCAACAAATAGATGACTTTTTATCGAGGGCACAAACACAATGTGCTACATTAGAAGCTTTTTTTTTTTTTTTTTTTTTTTTTTTTAAAGAAGATAAGAACTAGGGATACATTTAGGCTCTACATACAGTGTATGAGTAACCAAAACATAGGACTGGTCAGCACAATGTAGCTGGATATTAATTTACATACCGTGTAAATATATAGTATATTATGTTCTTGTAAAAAATATTTACTGAAATATTCCAATACATTTAAAACAGTATTTAAACAGTGTATTTGAAACAACAATGAACATTTGGTTTATTCCATATTAATTGGATATTCTAAAACTGTGACAGTTCACCAAATCCTATTTTGTGATAAATAGTAAGTATGTGCTTATTGATAAGCATATGTGGTTACAGCGCATGCAGCAGTACACCCACACATAAAGAGTCATAACAAATGGACAGATGTAGAAGCTTAATGTAGATCAATACACTGTAATGTCTAACCATAAATCTGAGTTAGATTTTTCTTACATTGATTAGAAACGGTGCCTAAACACGGAGAGTCAAGGAAAAAAAAATGAGTTCAAGAAATCTTTGACACAGACCTCCAGGAGCCGGAGCAATTTACCAAAAAATAAAAAAAGATATTAGATTCACAGTCTTTCCCACAAATCATCCTATACAAATGTAATATTTCTATTACTCATTTATTCATTTTAGTGAAGTTAGTGTCACCCAAACAGTCAAAATTCAATCACTGTCCACTTTATTAGGAACAATCAGCCAGTCCTGGTAGCAGCATAATGCATAAAATCATTTAGATACAGGTCAAGAGCTTGGGTCGGTGTTCACATCAAACATCAAATTTGGGGTGGGTTGGGGAACTGGGAAGGTATGAAAAGAAAAAAAAAAAAGTCCAGTGAGCGGCAGCACTGCAGGCAGAAATGCCTTGTTGATGAGAGAGGTCAGAGGAGAATGGCCAGACTGGTGCAAGCTGACAGGAAGGCTACGGTAACTCAAATAACCACTCTGTACAACACACAACACTACGAAGCTCGAGGCAGACGGGCTACAACAGCAGATGATTGCGTTGGGTTTTACTCCTGTCAGCCAAGAACAGGAATCTAAGGCCACAGTGGGCACAAGCTCACAGAAATTGGACAGCTGAAGACTGAAAAAAGATCCAGTGACACCAACAACATGCCACAGTAAACATCACTGAGATTACCTTTTTCCCCATTCCCCATGTCATTTGATGTGAATATTAACTAAAGCTCTTGACCTGTATCTGTATGATTTTATGCATTGTGCTGGTGCCATATGATTGGCTGACTGTAAAATTGCATGAATGTGCAGGTGTATAGGTATTACTAATAAAGTAGATGTATGTCCTTGCCCAGTTATTATGAACCCCACTCCAGAGATCATTATTATTATTATTATTATTATTATTATTATTTGCACTGTTACTTCCATGGGAACAGAAGAGGTTTGGAAGAAGGTCAGAGTTGAGGCTTAATCATTCAGGCCATGGGGGTATCTTCATATTAGGAATGGGGTCATAAAACTCTAAGCAAGGAAAAGAGAGTCATTGTTCATTGGCAGAGCGAGAGAGAAACATCAAGGCATCTAGTACTAAGATCTACAAACAAACAAACAAACACATATGGGGTATGGTGGCCTAATGGTTAGCACACACCTCTGGAGTCGGCCAAATGGGGTCAGGGGTTGCACCCTGTGTGTGCAGTGCTTGCATTTTCTCCCCTTGCTTCGGGGGTGTACTCCAGTTTCCTCCCCCAGTCCAAAGACATGCGGTGTAGGCTGTGACTAGCATTTCCAAATTGTCCATAGTGTGTTAGCGTGTGTGTGTGTGTGTGTGTGTGTGTGTGTGTGTGTGTGTGTGTAATTTTCCCCTGCAATAGGTGTCCCCCATGTCCCCCATGTCCCCCATGTTCCCTGACATAGGCTCCAGGCTCCCCTGCGACCCTGTGTAGGATAAGCAGTATAGAGGATGGATGGATGGATGGATGGATATATATTGGGAAAAAATGAGACTAACTCCAAATGATGTGAAGTTGTCACTAGCTAAGATAAAAAAAATGACTAAATAAATGACTAATGTAGCACTCCAATAGAATTACCCTAATATTTGTGAAGATCTTAGTAGTAGATGGCATAATGTTTCTATTTCAGCTCTTGTAATGTACAACAACTCTCTTGTACCTGCTTAGTGCCTTTCCTAGCTTTGACCCCATTCCAATAGTTCAGCAAGAAGTAATAAGAACTGATCTCAATTTAAACTAGCATCCTATTACACTCATACTTTTGTATTAAGCAGACCAGGTGTCTGCCACCAGGGATCCACCACATCCATATACAATAACAGAGCCATTACAAAGCTGTCACTGAATGGAAGTCCAATGGCCTGATGCAATAATAGCAATAAAAGCTGCATTTGGCAGGAGGCAGAGCTGAGAGGAGCCAGTTGGACCAGAGCTGTGATGTAGATCTGCATGCCAATCTGCAGCAATGTACACCACTTTATTCTGCAGTAATCCCGAAAGGAAGTGAAATGGGACATAACGACTAATTGATGCCATGCAAGTGCTGTAGCTTGAATTATCTTTTACAACTAGACGGCAACTCACATACGTATACAGTATGTGTGCATGTAGGTATTGTCATTTCTATTCATTTTCCTTAATGGACTGTTTTGAAAATGTTTAGGAGCTAGTTTTCTCAGAGAATCTCAAACCAGAGAATAAACCAAGACCAAATGTAACAGAACATCTTCATAATTGAGTGCTTTTTACTTGAAGATTTTGTTCATGAATGAACCTTAAAGTATAGGAATGGAGGGTTAATTGCACAAAAGCAGTAGGTGGACTCATCTCAAGTAAATAAATGTTCATTTGCAAGGCAAATACCGTCATTATTAGTAAGTGTATCCACGTGGGGTGCCTCATTGCTGTCAGAGGCATGCTGCCATTTCCCAGCAATTAATTCCTGGCAAGGCCTGGAGCGATAGAACATCTCTCTTCTGTCTGCTTAGGAGATATGTCCAATTATCACTGCTAACTGATTAAGATTTCCATGATTGACAGAAATTAGTGACAAGCTTGAAATTGTTTTTCCGTACTAAACTCCAACTCTTATGAGAAAGGGTTAGCTTTTGATCGAAATGTGTATTTATTTAGCATTTTGGTGATGACACTTCTAGTAATTGTTTTCCTTAAAAGCTTCTTTTAAGCAAAAAAAAAAAAAATCTATTCTCACTATGAAAGAACCAACAAAGTGCTCCCTCTACAGATCATGATTCTAATCTCAATCACTAATTTGTTGTCCAAAACTGTAAAAGATGATGTGTTTTGCACTGATCTAGGATCTGTATTTATTTTCCATACCCTAATCTTATTTCTAATAAGACAAACCATAATACAGGTCACAGAACAGCCAAAGGCCACATGTCGCAGCACAGTAAAAATGGCAGTGAAGAATGGTGCAATCCCATGATACTTCACTGACCTTTTCTATACAGGAACCTTTCAGATTTTTGTGCTCCCTTCCAGCAAGCACTCAGGGAGCCATTTCAGCTCAGACCCCTGCTGTCCTCCTACCTGGCAGCAGTGTCCTCACTTTTCTGTCCAAACCCTCTGGCCGCAGGATTTCCTCATTCCCCCTGGATTACCTTTATAAAGGGCTCTTAAGCTCCTCTCATCCCCCTCAGGGCTGTATGTGTCAGAGAGAGAGAGAGAGAGAGAGAGAGAGAGTCACCGAAATGTTGCTTTTAGACGACAAATGTCATTAAATGTTTTTCAATGTAGGCAGAAAGAACAAAGCAGGAAAGTTCAGTATAACTTATTGCGGATCGAGACAAAATTCAGCCTTACTATTAAGGAAATAATAAATAACAATACACATATATAAACTGTGCTACTTAGAACTTTATAATCTAATGATTCAATTTCCTTCCTTTGCATTCATTTATTCATCTTTATTAACCACCTTGCCCTGGTCAGGTTCGTGGTGGATCCGGAGCCTATCCGGGGAAGAATGGGCGTGAGGCAGGAGTACCCTAGATGGAAGATTGCAGGGCACCTGCTCAACACATTCACACACTCTTTCATACCCAGGGGTAATGTAGCCAATCCACCTACTGGCATGTTTTTGGGGTGAAACCAGAGAACCTGGAAGAACAAAACAGGACCCTGGAGCAACCGTTACTGCGATGACAAGAAACAGGAAGTCACAGTGCTTGAAACTGTGTATGATTGATGAATATAAATAAAAATTTTCATGCTTTTTAAACACAATTACCATTCTACAATATTAAACATGCTATGAAAGCACTACATTAACAACAAGACAATTCTTTTCTTAAGTCACCTCTCTTTATTCTTTATATCTTTATTCAAACAATAATTACAATTTTATAGTTATAGATTAAAAACAGGTTTATTCCTTGTTATTCTTTCATACAATCTGTAGGAAGCAAATAAAATGTCTTTGTCATCCTAGTGTTGTTCTCTGTAAGCAAGCAAACAGAGACTTGACTACACGAGAACATATTTGTCTAAAAAAACAGCATTATCTAAAACCTGCAATTGTTAAATAATAAGCCTATAGTTAAAATACAAAGCTACACAATGATTTTTCTATTCATTAAAAATGTTCACAGTCAAAGCAGAAACACAACCAGATCCAGACATCATTTTAGCATTAATAATGGCTAGGACAAAGATTATTCGGAGACAATGCAGTCTTTAAGTGATATGTGACATTGCGTAGCTGTCTCCAAATTACACAAGGTAATCATTGTCATTAAGTACGTGTCCTGCTTTAATAGAATCAGTCACCCATGTTTCTCGAACGATCTTAAACTTCTTAGTAAAGAGGCGTCTATGTGTCCTTATGTCCAATAATCTCTCTTCCCCTGCCATGACTACATGTGTGATGCCTTCTTCTAGTCTTTCTGCTACTGTGCCCCCATGAAAGCGAAACTCAAGAGCCCGAAAGTTCAGACATGTACCCTTAATAAGACTTTCTGGATTGCCCAAATCAGCACATCGGTCAAAGTAGGCACGGTAAGGTCTGAACATGCTAGTGGGCAAGTCATCAAAGCCGTACTTCTGCTCGATTGAAGCTATGGATACTGCATCCACTTCAACAGGCTCCATTCTGCTGAAGACATCCCTCAGCTGCTGCTCATCTGTGTCGACGTAGTAACTGTCTCCATAGCAATCATACTCTTCAGCAAAGTGTTCCCTTGTGGAAGGGGACATGTGGATCATGTGTCGTGGTTGCCATGGTAGCACCTGTTTCCTGTCCAGACATTCCAGGAGCCAGGAAGCCCATACTACGTCATGTTGGTTTGAACCAATGAGGTTCTTTACCCGCACGTTCTCAACACCTGCAATCACACAGTACGTGTCCTTTCCAGGGTTCTGGACTACAATGCCTCCGCCACGGGCCACAGCCTTTTCAAGCTCGGCCTTTGAATGCGTATTACTTCCACTCATCACACAGAATTCCACATCTTCAAACATGTCTGTCTCTTTGGTGACAGTGGACAGGTCTTGAGATTTGAAGTGGTCAACAATGCCAATGGTCTTTTTGGGCTTGGATGCGAGCTTGCGTTTCTTCTTCTCCGGCTCGTCTTCCTGGAGGTGAAGGTGCCTGGATGCCAGTTTACCCGATGCTTTATCACGGAACTGACTTATCTCATCCAAGGTCATGCACTCATACCATTCTTTGTCCTCTCGGATCCTCTCAATCCTGGGGAATCGCAGAGTGCAATTAGTTTTGTACATGTCACTGGTAACAATCTCTGCCGCTTTGACTTGAATGATCACTGAGTTTCTTGGCTCAATGTAAACCTCCGGCTTCTCTGTTCCACACAAAATGCCTGCCGGAGGGCTACTCTTGCGATAAACTTTCCAGTGTTCGGCCAGTTTCAGGCCAAGCTCATAGAGCTCCTTCATGGTGTAGCCTGATCCAATTCGACAGAGTGTATGGAACACTGTTGGCTTCTCTCCAGGACTTGGAGTTTCAGCAACAGCACAGAGAAAGTGGGACAACATTCCACTCCGTCTGCCTTTCCCCCAATAGCCTCCCACTATTAGCAAATCCAATTCATCCATCAGGCCATCAACATATTCAGGTTTGATCTTCAGCCAGCCTTCACCACGTTTATCTGGCTTGTAGATGGACAAGGGGTCTTTGACCATGATGCCTTCTTCACGGTTGTCAATAGCTTCATTAAGGGCATTTATCACTTCCTGCCTGGTTTTGGCTTCAGTGTACTGTACCAGCTGGATCCGGCCTTTGACGGGTGTGAAGACTGTCTGGAGAGTGTCGTAACGCTTCTTGAGAGGCTCATTTCCAAACTTCTGGTCATTGACAAGCAGGACATCAAACACACAAAAGCATGTCTGTAAATCAGAGTCCTCCACCAACCGCTTGATATCAAATTTGCTGCCTTTTTGCATGAAAGTCTCTGTGGTGGGGTTATAAGCCATCATCTCTCCATCCAAGATACAATTGACAACATGAGATTTAAAGACATTGTGGATGAATGGTGTGAGAGAACCCTCTAGTGGTGAGGCCCCGAACTGTTGTGTGTATTCAAATGAGTTACGGCTGTAGTATTTGTATACCTCCCCATCCTTATGAAGTTGAATGCGCTCACCATCCAGCTTGGTCTCAATATAGAAGGGCTGATTCCCCATCTGTTTCTCCACTTGGCGGATGTTGGCGATAGCCGCCAGCATGGGTTTGAAGGCAGAAAACAGGCCGATGGATACCTCATTCAAGGAAATAGAGGGGTCATGTAGCTGTCTGCAGACCCTGTCCAAGGCTGTAGTGACATTGTAGAGCTCTGGAGCATCTGAATGAAAAACCTGGAGAACGGTCTCCTTGCTAATCCCAAGTTTCATGTCTTTCAGGATCATACGAATAAGCCACTTCTGTTCCAAAGCTGAGCTTTGAGTAATCAAATGTAAAAGGCTTTTCTTCACAAGGTCCTTCTGTTTGCTGGCGTTATTCATAGCTACTGAGTCCAAGAAGTCATTGACCTCTTTGATACTCAGATTACCCCGGCTTGTGCATCTCTTTTTGAGGACAAAATAAGCTGTAAGAGCAAAGTCTCCAGAGTCTCCTTTGGATGTAGTAGGGGCTCTGTAATTGAGAAGTTTATTAGCCTCTGGCCCTGATTTTGGAAGACCTAAGACCTCAATGTAGAGTTTGGCTAACATGTTTTCTTTGATACCATAGGCCATTCTCTCCCTTTCAAAAGGAGGCACGATAAGACGCATGGCTGGGTAAAATGAATCTGTAGTGTCGGGATTATCTTTGTGAAGAGCTGCATGAAACCTTCTCCATGAATCTATGAAATCCTTTAAGCATTTGGACTTGTCTGGCCGATGTTTGGCTTTCTGGATATTCTCGAGAACAGTGCACAGGTCAAGAAATGGCACTTGCGCAGCCACAGATGTTTTAGATGCAGCGTCACTTTTGGATGTTTCCTCTGCTGTCTTGCCTTTGGATGAGCCGTCCATTGATGATGTTGATGATGTCTTTGAAAAAAAAAACAAAAAACATAAACACAATGTTATGTAATTGCTGATGAGACACCACCACTACTATTACTACTACTACAACACACACACACACAACTGCTCAAACTAATATATTGGAACTTTAGTAAATAATCGAACTGTGAAGAAACATAAGGAAATAATCAGACCACAGTTAACTAACTGCCTAAATTCAGTATTTGAAAGCAAACATTTTCACTGAGGTAAGTCAGTGCAGATTATTATATTGTTGTTGTCGTTGCTGTTGCTGTTATTGTAATGAATAGACAGATACATAGAGAGAGAGAAGCCAGACTAGTAGCCAGCTTTCTCGAGCTCACATGGACATACGTAGCAAAAGTTAAACGTTTTTCGCTTTAAAAAAAAAAAAAAGAAAGAAAAAGCAAGAAAGAAAACTGCAAACCTGCGTTTGCACGAAGAAGAACTGGCCAGATGTTACAGGGCTGATGTCTGAACTTGCCCTACATTTCCTTGTTTATGAACAGCTTTTCCGGGTTGCTATGGAAGCCGACAGTAAACAGTTCTCCGGACGCTGTAGTTTATAAAGAATTAGCGCACATTTGACTTGATGATTTTAAAAAATAAATACAATCTAATATATTTTTGTGATTTTGGATAGTTACTGAATGTTTATTTTGAAAGATAAAATATAAACTGGCCACTAAAATAACGTCTATTTCTGTTTCCTAACGTTGCTTTATGATGTAACACAAGGACGTGACGAACTGTGGTGTGTTCGCGTGCCACAGGATTCACGTGCCTGCGCACATTGGCTGATTGCTGATGTATAATATGTTTATTTCATGACCTGCACAGATATTTTTTCTAGATTGTACAAGAGTCTGTTCTTAGTCCGAGGTTGCTTTTTAAATTTGTAAATTACAGTGTAAATAGAAGAATAGTGTTTTGGATTAAACAAGACATTCCATTACATTTATTTATTTATTTATTTATTTATTTTACACTTTTATCAGTAGCCTTGGAAGTAACCCCACTAAATAACTGGTTTTTTTTTTTTTTTTTTTTTTTTTTGTCTTAGCTGTATTTTCTGTTTCTGCGCATATTGTAAGCAGACGACGACGATGATGATGATGATGATGATGATGATGATGATGTCCAGCAGGGGGCGCCAAATCCCTTTTACTGATTTGAGTGCCTGCGTCTCAGCTGGATGAAACCTAAATGATGATTTAATATATGAACTTAAAGGACAAATCCACCCTGAATTACTCGCATATTAATCTTCATAATTAACGTGATATTAAATTTCGTCCCAGATTTATTTTGTAAGGACACTCTGAATTGACTTTTTTAGTTGAAACTTTGACCGGTTGGTCTATTTTCACTTTAGTTAATGGCTTCTTACATCATAGATTACCTACAAAGCTGTTGGACTGCCTGCTAATAGTGGTGCTAATAGTGGTGTGAGTGGGGTTTAGCATCTGCTTCATTTCTAGCTAAGGAGAGTGATGCAGCAGCGCTTTAGTCCTGTAGCTCTCTGACCTCTGACCTGCTCAGCTGCACACTCTGCTCAGACAGATGCTTCCAAAGCTTGAAGTGCCTTCAGTGCCATACCGGGCACGAGGAAGGAATACACGCTAGATAAGTCCATCACGGGGCACCATACACACACACACAAACATTCACCCACTGACATGTTTTAGGAGGTGCGAGAAACAAGAGGAAACCCACATGGACATGGAGAGAACATGCACAGGAGCTCTATACAGACAGTGACCCTTGAACCTGAACTAATTCAGCTGTTTTACAGCAACGTGGGTCAAAATTTAGAAATTTAGCAATCAGAAATTTTGTATTTTATTAGTAAATAACTTAGCAAGTTACATTTATTTCCCCCACATCAATATTATGGGCAATTTCTGGTAGATTCATGACATATAATATCAGTTGAGTCCATTTCAGTTCCAGGTTGTAACAACTACAAAATGTGGGAAAAGTTCAAGGGGGTGAATACTTATGCAAGCTACTGTATAAGGCCTCCATGAAAGTCAGATAGATAGACAGACGCTGCTCTTGTCTCCGTTTCAAAAAGCCTTGACAGATGTCTTCATATATATATATATATATATATATATATATATATATATATATATATATATATATATACATACACACATCTATTTAAGAGGTTGTCATTAACCAATGTAATGGCAACCAGTGGTAATGCTACTTACTTCATTCATGTTTTGAATTTGAAGCTGCATTTAAAAAAAAATAAAAGTTTAAACAAATTGGGGCCAGGATGCTTTCAACTGTCACAATGTTGGGAACATTGCGTTCAAAGGCAGCACGTAAACATTTCATTAATCAGGTGTGTTTGGGAGTTTAATCATGTCAATCTGCTGTGTGCTGCAATTTTATAGAAAAGAATGTACGGATCGTGTGTGGCATGTTTCGTCCTGGTACATGATTAATTCACTGTGTGTTTGTGTGTGTGTTTGCAAAAACAAGCCTGACACCTGAGTGACTCTTTGGAGTGGTTCTAAATACCTCACTCCATGTCACAGATTCAGACATGTTTTTATGTGCCTGTTGATGTACGTGTAAACACTACAAAGCTTTTTTGACAGCACAGGAATTTATCAGAGCTTTCGTGCTCATGGGTTAGGCATTCCTCACCATAACTTTGGGGTGTGCATGTCATTATGCAAATACACTCTGAGTGTTATGCGTGGCTTTCATGCTTCACTTGTGAAATTTACGCATGTGGCTTTTAGACACTTGTTATGTTTCACACATTTCTTTACATATAGCGGACTTTTACACATGATTCATTTGTTTTCACATGTGATTTTTTTTTACACATGATCTGGTTATTTTCACATCTGGCTAATTCACAATTCATTTATTTTCACATTTAATTTTTGAATGAATAATTTATCTTATTTATCATGTAGGGCATGTGGTTTTATTTTGTACATGTGATTTCTCTCACAATTATTTTCACATGTTACATTTTCACATGTAATGCATGTCTTTTTGTTTTTCAGAAATAATTCTTTTTCATTTGTGTTCACATTGTTCACATGATGTCACAGGCATTTACTTGAGTTCACATGTAGTCTCAGGGAATAACACAGTGAAATGCACCTTCACATATTTTGTTTTCACGTGATCACATTACACATATAATCACATGTGGGAGAAAAAAAAACTATGATCGCATGTAAAAAGTCATCATATTAATCAAATTAATGTCCTTAAACTAGGGTATCCTCCACCTCAAAATGCTAAGATGGGTAAAGAAAGAAAGATTAAGTAGAGGTATGTCATGACCTTACATTTACATTTACATTTGTTCATTAGACAGTTGTTTTTAATGAAATGAGATGATAGTGTTAAAAAAGCTGCAAGACTGAGATTCCATTAAATCATCAGGAACAGTAAGCAGAAAAGAGACAAACTCATGTTACGTTTGGGAGTCCTCTTTTTCAACAAAGTGCCAACAAAGTGTAACAATTTGGAGTTCTAATGGAAATGTGATTAAAAGAAATCACTGAAATTTTCATTTTTCCTTGTTTGTCAGTGATATCAAAATACAGTATCATCAAATTGTTAGAATTATTTAAGTGTTCCTTAAATTACTTAAGTTCTGAACTAAATGAATTCAGGTAAATATGCACCCAAAGCCCAAAGTGTATATTTTACGTACTTTACTGGATTAAATTTACCATTATTTTGCAAGTGCTCACAAAACTAGAAAAACAGAAGTAATGTTTATTTGAACCGATCTCATACTAAAGTGGGGCGTGTTTTTTTTTTTTTTTTAACTTGATTTGCATATGTGTTCACAGAACTAATTTCATTTTGAGCATTATGGATGGGTTGTTTGCAGTATTTCTTGTTTTGTGTCAACTTTAAGACCTAAGGCTATTGTGTTACGAAAGGTTTTGAAAGTATTTCAGTAAAGCTTTTTGTTCCTCAATCAGGTGTATGGTGTGCACACACACACCACTTAGTTAATTAGTTAATTAGTCATCTTGGGCTCTGCTAGTTCAGTCTTTATGACGGCTAAGGTGACTGCATTTACTCGTGGGTGTGCTACTTCTGGTTGGGCCTATTAAAGGTGTGAGTAACCCTTAAATAGTAATGATAGTATTAAATGATACATTTAGATGATGTGTACTTTTTACACTGTTAACATTTTTTTGGTTCTACTAGAATTGACACTAGTCTAACCTGTCATTAGTAAAGAAAACAGACTACCTTAGATAATTATAGCCAGTTAATGTTTGCAAAATAGCCCATCTTACCTCAACATGCTCAACATGCAGGCAAAGGAGACACCTCATTTTATATGAATATTTGTTTACTCCAGCATATTGAAACATTTTACTGAGGTAAGGCCAGGAATGCTCATCCTCAAGTTCCACACTGCAGTCTGGTGACTTATCCATATTCATTATCCATATACTTATCCATATTTTTTTCTACATTGACAAACCTGAAATGGACTGAAATGATTGGATCCTAAACTGAGCCCACATATCATTCTACTGACATATCGTATACAGTCATTGGCTGAATGAGAGAAGAAGAGTCCTGCATGATTTGTAATAAGTACTTTGAAGTTCTAAATAAAAATGTAAGGAGTAAACAGCAAGTTTTTTCTTGGAAATTCTTAAGTGAAGTAAAGTGAAGTGACTTGTGGCCAAGTATGGTGACTAGGAATTTGTGCTCTGCATTTAACCCATCCAAGTGCACACACACAGTAGTGAACACACACACACAGTAGTGAACACACACACACAGTAGTGAACACACACCCGGAGCAGTGGGCAGCCTTTTTTGCTGCGGCGCCAGTTTGGGAGTTCGGTAAAGTTTGTTAAACTTACAAGTATTCAATTATGATAATACTCAAATAAAGTATAAATACACTAAAATAATACTTAAATATAGTAATGAAGTACAGTTACTCCCACCCCTGTTCATTACTAACCACAGTGGGGTTTTGGAAAGAATTTTTGGATTCCATTAAAAGAAGTTTGTGGGGGTTTTTACCACTAGGGTGAGCTCCAATGCATGGAAAACCATGCAGAGAGAGAGAGAGAGAGAGAGAGAGAGAGAACAGCACAGTAGGATCCATCACATACAAGCCTGACTTGTTTACACCAGATCTGCAGCAGCAGAAGAGGAACCTCTGGATGTGCACTCCCCCTCTGCAGCCCCAAGCCCATCCCTCCATTATTAGAGCAAAAAGGGTTGTATAACCTCCATGTAGTGTGGGTTTATGTGTATGACACAGTGGAGGTGTTCAAAGCTGAGAAAAAGAATGAGCTCTGACCTGGAAGATGGTAAACAAGTGACGTCAGCAATGTGAAGTCCGCTTCCAACCGGAACCAAAGCACGTGTATGTGGAGAGAAATGTGGGGATTTAAAGCAGGGATTGTTGTGTGATACACATGGTCAGTGAGGCCTGATGTCACTGTAATACCCTAACACACATATTCACACATGTGAGCTACACTTTAGCAAAGTTATTGCTGTCATAATCTTCTCTCACTCACTCAATTACTCACTGTTTTATGATTCTTGTGATATCATTATTATTGACCAGAAAGGCTCCAGCAGTTCCCAGCATCCATGTGCTATTTGCTTGTACACTGTGAGATCACACTGAACAAACACACTGGGAACTGTCCAGTAGTGACGTGACTGATGGAGTCATCAACCTGCCAATAAAGGCAAAAACAAACCTGACCTCAGTGGTTGGATGAAAACAAGTATGAGATACAGTATGTTTACTCACCAGTGCTGGTAGCTGGTGCTGATTCATGCTATCAGGAATTATTATTTGTAATCTCTGATTACTTTTACTGACCCTAAGCCTAACATTATGTACATAAATCATGAAGAAATTAGTCTTCTTTCAGATTAGAAGAACATCTGGTGCCTATGATCCAATTCTGGATAAACCTCTTTAATGTAGTATTTAAATTTGAATCTAATTTTGGGGCCCACTTTTCCTGCCATATTTTCCTTTCCAGCTGATATTTGTACGTTATATTATTTCTAGGATATTTGCAGAATGCTTTCTGAACATTATGGTTCTGAGAATCTGCCAGGTTTTCTGGGTGTTCTTGGTACATTTAATGTTTCCACATTGCTGCAAGACTTTTAGTCATACAAACAGTTACACTAACATTTCCATTATGTTTGTTTGTGGTTAACTGGGTATCACTGAACATTGTGAAACCTTTTTTGTTTGTTTGTTTGTTCGTTCTTTTGATTTGGTTATTTTTGCATCATACCACATTGAATTCTTGAATCTGACTGGTCAGGAGGGTTTGATTCATTCTTTAAGACAGCAGTTCTGACTGTAGTTCTGGCTTATAGTTCAACGTTTTTGTCAATTTGCTCATTCTAATATGTTGTTCTTTCTATAGCAACAGGTCATTCAGGACTTGTATGGCGAACTCTCTACGTAAACTAAGGCTAATAACAAACAGATTGTTTTTAAAAAAGTGTTGTTATTTAACAAAGAAAAATGTTTAATCATTGATATGGTGAAGATTTCCATATAGAGACATTTATTTAGCATTTATGGAAGGAGTCTCCAGCGTAAGTGCTTTGTAACTGTCAGTAACTTGTTAGCTACAGCAGAGACTTCTGGACAGAGGAGGGAGGTGGTAATTCATTACAGGGACTAACTTGTCTCACAAACATTACACAACATTATAAACAGTTAAAAACAAGACGTAATATCTTCATATAAGATCATGGGTGATCACAAAGGTAAGGTTTCAACAAGTGGTGGTCTATGATAGAATTATTAGACAAGATTGTTAGTAAAGTTAACAGTTTTTCATTTCAATGTCAGTCTTCATATGCATTAGTTGCAGGAAACAACCCATACTGGAACACTTGTTTGACAATAGACAGACCTAGAATAAAGAAAAAAATTAAAGCATTTATCATCTGCCTATCATTTGTACCATTACAGCCAGCTGTCATATTTAAGGTACACTCTGGGGTACTAAGTACTTCAATCAAGTAAACACTGTAACACTATGCAACCAATCTGTGCTCACGTAACGCATGTTTGACCTTAAACACATGCATGTATACAGTAACCTTCCCTTCTAAATTTAACGTGTCTTCTCACTTGCTGCGCCACTGGGCCTGATAAACAACACAGAGAAACGGCAGAACTGCTGCAGGTCTGGAACACCTCTATGATTTGTGCATGTGTGTGCATTGCCTGATGTTTCCCATGGTGAAAACATGACAATTCCCATATTATTGGGACATCAAGCAATACCTCAACAAGTCAAATCTTTATAGATTGTTATATGCACAATTTGAAAGAACAACTGCATTCCTGCTGGTTATCAAAGTAAAAATTGATCGAGGCAGAGAGAAAAAGAGAGCTGCAGTTGGCCTTGATGCACTAATATCACTAATATGATAGCTCAGTCATCTGGTATATCTGATCGTAGGCACCATTTAGGTTGAATATGGAGACATCAGACATTTCTAGTCATAAAAACAACTCGAGCACTTGCGTCACCGAATGAGGTCATGGCCCTTTCCTGACCCAGCTCTGCAAGCATTTTGATATTATTGGTATTACATCAGAGATAATCCTTCTATGAAAGCTCCAAACACTAAACACAGCCAGCATGCGGGATGGTCATACCAGCACTTTGCACTAGAGAATTCCTGTTTTAAAAAAATGTGTCCCGAATACCATTTCTTGGCCAGAGAGTAGGGTTGCCTGGTCTCCAAGAGAAAACACTCTGTTTCATTTATCTTGAGTAAGCGCTTTATCCTGATCAGGGTCGTGGTGGATCTGGATCTATCCTGGATCTATCCTGGGAACACTGGGTGCAAAGTGGGAATACATCCTGGATGGGATGCCAGTCCGTTGCAGGGCACTATGCATACAAGCAGGGTAATTAAAAGTTACCAGTTCACTTATTGGAATGTTTTTGGGAGTTGTGAAGAAACTGGAGAACCCAGAAGCAACCCACATATAGATGTTCAGAACATGTGAAACTCCACACAGACAGTGACCCGAGCTCAGGATTGACCTATAGCACACCTGTTTCCCAATCTTATCCCCCAGGCTCTAATCTTGATCTTTATCACTCAAAGATAAAGTTAAGAACTGGTCTTGGGTTCACAGAGAATTCCACTTACTATTGGACTTTAACTGAGAATTCCACCAACATTGCCATGTAATAGATAATCAGCTTCAGTATCTTCTCACTGAAGCCCATTTCAGGTTAGGTCAGGACAGTCTGAACTTTTCCCCATTCCAAATACACAATGTAGTGTCACAGGGTAGCCTTATCATCATGGAGGGACAACTGAGGAAGTTGCCCCAGGCATGAGCCAGGTGGAGTCCCAGGGGATCTGTTGACATGACCTACTTGAACAAGATAACCTGGTCAAACGGGGGCATGGTGGCACAGTGAGTAGAAATGCTGCCTCATAATTTCCCAGTCCTTGGTTCAATCCCAAGCTGTCTGTGCAGAGTTTCACATGTTCTCTCTGTGTTTCCTCCAGGTACTCCAGGTTAGTCCCACCTCCCAAAAACATGCCAGTAGATGGACTGGCTACAGTAAATTACCCTAGGTATGAAAGAGTGTGTGAATGTTTGTATGCATGGTGCCCTGCAATGGACTGATGTCTAATCCGGGGTGTATTCCTATTTCTTAGCGATAAGATATATGAATGAATAAATCTCGGTCAAAAACATTTAGTTCCCAGCATTATGCTCACTGGCCCTGTCCCAGAATAGACAACTCGGAAGTACTCTTCCACTCCATGAGCACTGTGGAGGAGGTTGAAAATGTTCTCATGCTTGCAGTGCTTCATTAAAGGAATCTGAATCTTCTCTGCTGCTGTGCCCTGCAGCTACCAGGTACTGCGCATGGTCAAGGAGTAATGATAAAAACAGAGCAACTATGGCGCATAGGGTCATAAATCACATGGCCTCTCTTTCTCTCTCTGGCTCAGTCTCTTTCAATGTTCCTGAAACCAGGTCAGTACACAAAATCACTCCAGTGCACTACACAAAACATTCAGTCTTTGAGTAGGAATTGTGTTATTGTTAAAGCCAACAGCACTGTCAGCTCTGTTTGCACCTCTGTCCTCCTTTTATCTAAATACACAGCAATTCATGTATCTCCAGCACAGTATCTCCAGCACATAAAGTCCTGCTAGATAGAACAGTGGCTTGAAAAACAATTCATTATGTAAGGTTCTAATGACCATGGGAATGTTAATACACAGCAGGATTATGCCATATTGTGCAACACTGTTATTAAAGGATGGGATGAGAATGGTATGATGAGATGCCAGAAGAATAACTTGAGACTGAATCATTCACAAATCATTCCCATGGAGTGAAGTGTTGGAGTTCAGCTATTTGTAACTAGTTGCTAACAAAGAATGATAGACGATGATGGTCATGGTGGGTTTTTAATGGATCTTTAGGTCTGTGTCATGTCTTATTAAGTTGTCAGAGACCTTCCAGTATCATCTTTCCATCTAAATGCATTAAATTAAACAGTTCAGTTCAGGTGAACTGTTTATGAATAGTTTATGGTATATAGTACTAAAGTTTATGAATAGCTTAATTGAGGGCTTGGGGCACAATATGAAAAGTGATGGATTGTTATTTCTGGGAAGACAAGGTGACATCTTTTATTACATTTTTTTAAAATCATAATTAGTCCTACATTTGTCTCTTTTGTCATTTCACATAAATTTTTTAGATAACCGGATTGTTGTGTACATATATTGATTATGTTTACTGCCAATAGAAATTCTTTAAACACTCTGTTCCAAGCTTTGTAGTTAATTACCTGAGGACCAGGAATGAGAAGTGGTGAGAACTTAATTCAAATACTTTCCCTTTACTTCTGCTCTTACCTCTCACGCAGTCTATCCAGTCACGCACATGCAAACACAAACGCCATGCAAAACAAGACCTGTTCGGCAAAAATAACCACAAATGTGGGTGGTTGTCTTTGGCGGCATATTAGTCATTTTGAAACCAAGAAATGCCTTTGCTTAGTTGGCACAATTATGCGGGCTGACTGCTTCTGCTTTTAGAACACAACTTCCTGCCTTTTACATCCAAAAAAGAGCAACTGAGGCTAAGGATTTATTCCAGTGTAAAAGAAAGCAAGAAAACACAGCACACTGAGTCCACAGTGAAGTTGAATTGTGAAAAGGAAGGAACTCCATCATCACCTACAAGAAGGTTTAAGGGTGTGAGTTTGCCTGACTACCATATCCAGCACTTGCGTTATTGTGGAATACCAACTACACTATGCAAGTCCTGTAATATGTTCCTAAAAATAAATGTACAAGTGCATTCAGAATCACATGGCTAAGTCAAGTTGGTATGAACTAAGTGAGAGGCATATTATGAGCTCTTTCTTCAGGAACTCAAACCTCTCATGCCGCATAAAGAAAAGCCAATATGCCCAAGAGCAGGGCAGAATTACTGTGTGAATATAGGCAGAGGATTAGAAACCACTTAATATGATACAATACAGATTTAAAATTCATCACTGATTTTTGAAATTCACGGAGAAAACAAGATGGAAGTACACTGTATGAATGTACTATACATTTAATAACATTTGACATTTTACAAGAAGAAATTGGTTGATTATTGGTTACATAATGTGAAGATTATTATGAAATGATCTATTAGCTAACCATATCCAAAAAAAACAGATGTTTGTTTGGAAATCAACTAACAAGAATTTGGTGCTGGTATGCTGCCTTGTTTCATTATTTACAAAGTTCAGGGAGTTGTCTGATATTACATAAATATGTAAATACATCAAAATATTTTAGTGTACCTTGAATGAATTTACCAGTTGTGGTTATGATTTAACACAAATCTAAAATAATACAAATTTCACACTTTACCAACTCTTAATTTGCACCATATCTGTGGAATTAAGTGATGAAATAAAAATAATTACTGATAGTATACCTCAAGTTTTTATTCTCATTTTTCTCTCACGGCTGTGTCATCCATAAATGGTTGTCTTTCCATAAATTAGCTGGGTGACAAATTAAAGGAAAGATTAGAGGACCATCAGAGCAGTTTCAATCCACCTTAGCATAGATTCTGTACTGTACTGGAGACGCAAACACCATTTTTCCAAAAGATATTCCTTCAGTTGGTGCTATGTATTGATTTTTAGTGAGCCTTCCCTTTAAGCAGACAAGCTGACCAAAACCATGCCAGGAAAAGAAATAAATATCCCCCATAGCATTACTGAGCCATTGGGATGTTTCTTTAATTATAATCTCTAAATATTTATATAAATAACTAATTACCCCTAGATATAGATTATATATGGAGATTAGTGTGCTATAACACACTACACATATAATGTTGTTTGAGGTTTCTCTCATGATACCCAAGCTAAAAGGACTGGCTCGGTGAAACATGCTGACATGTGAATGGCCACCGGTTAGCATTATGCAACTGGTTGTAGCTGGAGGAGATCTTCTTTTTTTTTTTTTTTTTTCGGTGGTGTATGAGCATGTAAGAATAAAATGATTCACTGATTGTTTATACCCTGAGTCATTGGTATGAAAGGATGGATTGGGTCTTCCGATTATAGAAATCATTCACTCATTCAGAACATTAAAATGGCCTGTCGGATGCTTAAGGTAAAAATTCTGATTATTTGACTTAATATATCTCACATTCAGATGTCCCTATTTATGATGCTGGGAATAAATGACAGCAGTGATATAACTGGTATACCCAATAATAAATATATAGCACTGGGATTGGAGGTTATGTGTACACATAAGTGAGACGATGTGTCACTGATTTACGTGATACATGTGCATTATAAATATGCACGCATAGTTATTAAGTAATAGTTGTGTCACTGGGGGTATGAGATGGTGTGTGCGTATGAGCCTAAAATGCAAACGTGTGTGGTGAAAGAGAGAAAGATGTGTGAAAGAGAGAGAGGCTGATTATGTTGCGCAGATCCATGGTACACTGTGTTCCCCAGCCTTGTTCCTGTCCTCTTTAGGCTCAGAATAGACTGACAGAGAGAGGCGGGGGTGGGGTGGGGTGGGGGGGGGGGGGGGGGGTGGCTGAGAGGGGAGAGAGAAATGTAAATTATGGATGAAATGGTTCAGTCAGTACAGAGCAGAGAGATGATGCTGAGGCACTTCTGCACATCCCTCCACCCTCACTGAAAAATTCTTCAAATACAGTTAAGCTGGGCCACACACACAACCTAATTTATTAGAAATCTACGCCATATAGTTGTGCCCTGTATTTTAAAAAGCATCATACGTCATGAAAACATGTCAAAATTTCAAAGTACATTTCCTGAATCTGCCTTTGCTTTTCTGTATAAAGACGGAGCATGATAAATAAGGAACTGAGATTGTACACCTGCTAGAACACATCCTGGAGATAAGAGGTTAATCATAATTATTTACCAGCAAGGATGGTACATCTACTCAGCCGCTTCAACAGACCGCATCGTTTTTAACCTCAGTTTCTACTGATGACCACATTTTTGTTTTGGAGGGTGGAGGTGGCAGAGGTTCCTGCTAATTCAAGATGGAAAATATGAACAGGAACTTGTGGTTTGGTTCCTTGCACAAATGCATAACCACCATGCTTAGCAAGAGTATACGCCTCAGAACCTATAAAGACATGCCAGTCTACCAATTCCTGGTGGTTAAATCTGATCAGATCAACAATTTAATGGATTTGATCACCAAACTGAGTTTTCCTCGCTATTTTAAGCAGCTGTAGCTGAAAACCAAAAAATAAAGCGACTACTAATAAATCTGCTTGTAGAATGTTTTTCTTACATTGCCCCTGAACTTTGGAAAAGCATTCGAGAGAATGTGTCCTATAGGTGTTTTTAAATCCAGGTTAACCTGGTTTATTTGTAGATTTGGAGTGTTTGTCTGGTCTTACAGTAATTTCCATCAATTTATAGACGAATTATTAATGACTGTTTGATTAAGCTGCTAATACATAGCTATAGATTTTACAACAACAGTGCTAGAAAAGGATCTTTAGAGTGACATCATTAGATTAACATTTTTTTGTTGCTGTTGCCACAATAAATGGAATAAAGTTTCATGGAAAAATGTTCCTTAGGGAACCAAAAATGTTTCTTCTTGGCCATCACTCTAAATTACATTTCCTGGTGCCTTTATTTTTAAAGGTGTAGACTGAGCATTGCTGCAAATATTCTAAAAGTGGCATGCATAAAGTTGATTGGTACTCTTGTCAGCCTATTAGTCATTTGTGATCTCTTTTCTCTCATTCAGGCCTCAGTGCTGCTCTGCTCTGCAGCCCTGATGATGTGTCCATGTCTGTCTGTTCAGAGATTCACATTAATACCTAACTTTACTGTGTAAAGAGCAACAGCCAAGCAAACAGTGCAGACGCTCTCGCTTTCTCACTCTCATGTGTTTGGTGAACAGGAAGCCCATGCGTCAGTAATGGGATTGCAGCTCGTGTCGGGTGACTCTGCTACTGCCAGGAGGTCAAAGTTCAACATGACACATAAAGTGGGTAAAAGTAAAATTTGTTGATTGTAATGCCGATATCATCCCACTCAAATAGATAGCAATCCAGACTGTGTGTAATGGAAACAGGAAATATTGTGAACGGTGAAATATTTCAAAATTTACTTACATTATGTCAAAATATTGTATCATGCAGTTCTGTGCAAAGGTTTTAGACACATTTTATACACATTTTGTCTTATATGTCTATTTTATGCCTACTGCATTAGTCAGTTAAAAAAATAGATTCAGAAACATTTTTTTTCAATTCAATGTTACAGATAAATTTTAATGTTTGTGTAGGTTAAATAAATTATTTTAGGCAATGGACCATATTAAGTAAGATATCACATTTCTGATTTAAAAAAAATCTTTAAGGCTATGTATGATTTGTAAAGGCAAATGATAAATTAATTTAATTCTTTAATAATAATTTTAATACTTAGAAGATTATCATTCCATGTCATTATTATGTTTTGCTTTATGGAATTTCTTTACAGAGTTCTAAGACACAGTACTGAATGGAAGAATATAAAGCTCATAATGACAATCCATTATAATATAAATATATTATAGAAAACATTATATCTATATGAGTATAGGTGATATCAGTTTAATCTGTATATCTATATTTGAGGACAATCAACTAAAAGAAAAGAAAATGCATTGCATATGTATATGGGTGCATATGGATATATATGGATGTGTATGTATGTATGTATGTATTTGACATTTTTCTGACACTGAAGAAAACTGCGGCTTTGAGCACAAAAGTCTTTTCAAAACTCTATTATTCTTCAAAACACCAACATATTACAACTGAGGCTGCTGGCTGGACTTTAAGCAAGGCCATTCGCATTTAACTGCTCAGCTTTATGTTTCCACCGTAAATGCTGAATAATAAACCTGAGTCATAATCATCACCAAATTAATACTTTTTGTAGCAAGCAAGAGCAATTAAATAATGGCTTCCCAAAAAAAACATTAAGAAAACTCATAAGAACTAAGCAGGCTTCTCTAACCTTAACCATTTATAACATAAAATTTGGCTTGTGCAAGTTTTCACAAATGATTTGCAGCAACCAAATATGGGATTATGGAGTGCATGGTACTGAGATGTTTGTTAATTTCATTTTTATTTAATGTGGTCATTTGTCCATGCATCATTTAGCAGGTGTTGCTGAAGACAAGGTGTGAGAAAAATTAATGACTTGTTTACTACATGGGTGCGGTTCTACATCTCAGTGTTCGAGCTGCAGATCAGTTTACCTTCATAGCATGTAGTGACAAAGGCCAGGATAAGCAAGGCAGGAGCTGTAGATACGTACCACGAGGAAACACATATACACACACACACACACACACACACACAGATATACACACACTAAGCCACTCCCTTGCAGGGAAGGAAAATTATGGATGAAGCAATGATATGACATTCTCATGTAACATTACATAATTCACCTTAGGCAACACAATCTATGCCACTATTGTTTACCTGACTTACTGCACCGAAACTCATAAACACTCACAGACATGTTGTTTCTAGCAGCGGTGGGGGTGTGGGAGATAATTGGCTTGTTGTTGTTGCAAAGGTCATAAAAACATGGTAGTATCTCATCCCAGCCTGTGAAATATTGGAATTGCCTGCAAACTGACTATCAAACATATGTTTCTTAAAAGTAAGCGTAATATTTAGTGGTACTATTGTGTATCAGTTGATACTGAAAAGCACATCAGCAGCACTTAACATAGCAAAATATAAAATGAAAACTAATTTAAGAATATATTTCATTTTGTAGGTTCTAATGTCTTTAGGATCTAATATCCAGGTTCTAATGCGTCTTACATATTTATAGTGCAAACATATTTTACAGCATACAGGTTACTGCACATGCATGAGAGAATATATGGCTCATAGTAACCAGTTTCATATATTTCACAACTTTTATGGTTTACAGGGAAAATATATAGACCATATAATATATAATATGTAAAACATAATACACTTTATGTATATATGAAAATGTATTGTTGTAATTTAATCGTACTTATGGTCACTACTCATACCATGACACATACACTGAAAACAGGCATTCATTAGTAGTTATTATATGATAGTTATGTGGAAATGTTCTATGCTTCTTAGGTTAATACTGGAAGTGTTTACAAGCTAAATGTTCATGCCCTACGTACCATTTAAGTAAAAACAACACGTGACCTCCAGAGACTTAATCAGGAGGAAATAATCTGACCTTCAGTACCAGAATGTTTAGTCAAGGTAAGAAAACAAAGATAATTGTCACAAACAGTTTTCAGCCCATATAACTATATAGTTAAAGAAAGAACCTAGATCATTTTTAAATTAATTAGAAGACCATTTATGTGGTAGTTTTTCATCTCAACTAACCATATATGTCCTCACAATGTTAGCAGATTTCAGTCTGGTGGATATTGTTATTTGAAAATGTTAGAAAAAAGGTTCTAATAAATATTACAGATATTTTCTGTATGGTATATTGCAACATATTGTTTTGGTCCTGGTCTGAGAATACAATAATAGATGTCCATTGCTCACGTATCAAAAAAATAATAATTTTAAAAAAACATCGTGAATGTAAAAGCAATTAAACAAAATGACAGTACAGACTGGATATAATATAATATTCTTTTCATTATACATACACAGTATACATTATACCACAGCTTATTATTCACAAGAACTTTGCCTAATAGTAATAAACAGATGGTTAAAAATGTGCTGTTATTTAACAAAGAAAATCATATCATTTTTTGATATGGTGAAGCTTTCTCTAAGAAGACATTGTTTTAATAGAGTCTCCAGTGTCAGTAAGTTTTCCTCTATGGGAAAGTCTTCAGGACAGGAGTTTGTGCATTCCGGTTTCTCAGTCACATAACAAGCAGAGTTTTTTTTTTTGTTTTTTTTGTGTGTGTGTGTGTGTGTGTGTGTGTGTGTGTCTTATTATCTTCAAGACAGAGAAAAAGAGAGGCTGGTGAGGACACGACTGTTTAACACTTCTAGAATATAAGTGAACAAAAAATAGTTGCAAGGATGTTCCATAACATGTAGCTATAAATGGTTATGTCGTTCATTAATAAAATAAAATCGTAATAGTTTGAAAATTGCTATGTCATAAGAGGAATAAAATACTTCAGGGCATGTTGTTATATATAACAGCATGCCCTGTCATGTTTTATTCCTTCCTATGTTTTACTTAATATCACAATAATATGTTGTGCATTATATACAGAGCCAATCATGTTGTTCATATAGCCTGGAATTAAATACATGAAATACTTTCAGTTGCGTGCAGTGGACTAGGAGAGACTATAGAGTTCTGTTTTGTTGCTGGTGCTAAATTCCACATCCAGCTTCTTATCAGTCCACACGTTTATGCACACACCAACAATCACATTGACTTATGCATACACAAACACCTTTGAGCAACGTGAGCATAAGTGCACTTTTCTTGACAACAAAACTTTAACAACAGAAGGCAACAGAAGGCAACCTTCTTGCTACATGCCCTGAACACAAATTCCTGGATGGCTCTTAATATTGTCACAGCAAATATTACAGTAACACAAATATCATGACAGTATAAACCTACACATGTTCCTAAATAAATTACAAAAATACACTCATGTAATAAAAGAAAGCTCAATAGCTACATGCACCCACATTCTGTATAAGCACAAATATAGTTCAGTCTAACCATGTATTTTCTCTTATAAATAGAAAATATTTTATTGTCATTACAAAGATCTGAAATGAGTGTGTTTCCATGGAAACTGCTTCCCCTCTATTCCCTGTTGTCTACATTGAGAGCAGGACTGATGAGTTGCTTCTCAAGGTTCCACAAAACCTAAACACATGAAATTGTGTCTTCTAGCAGAAGTATAGCAGCAGCTTCATGAGAGATTCTCAGCTGTAAAGATTTCTGGGTAGTAATTTGGGCATTGCATCATGCTGTATCTGTTTCCATGGATCCACTTAGCCAGTTGTTTGGACCTATATGTTGCGCAGTTGAGCATACATTAATGGAAAATACACCGCATTGGATGTGTCCTGCTGTTAGGACTAAACTCAGAGCACAGTATACACCCTGGCTTTGAGGAGGCTTGAGAGTTGTAGTAAGTGCATTCCTTTGGAGGGCATGCACTCACGCTTCTTACTTCTACCTCCATGAAAAGCAACCTGCCTGGGCATATAACATTTCTATCCTGTAAAATCTCATATGCTAATTTGTAAAGGTAGGCTAGCATTAGTCAAATTGTATTCTTTATACTTGAAGTGTTAAGAAATGGAAATTTTGACTTTATTAAGTGCAGTGTGATAGGATGATGAGAAATGAACGTTTGTGATAACTGTATGATCACAAATGTTGGAATAAATGTCAATTCCTTTTGAGATAGCTTGACTTGTAGAAATGCACAACTTGTACAGTAGACTTACACACATAAACACACACACACACACACGCACACATACACACACAGAGTGGACATTAAGTTCACTGTTGATTGAATGTCTGCAATGTTCTGGGAACACTGTCAATCTGGATATGTTGCCATGTGGAGCAAAGAAACCCACCTGCAGTATTTCACTTCACTGCCTAGACTGGAGATGGTCACTGCATAACAGCACATGTTGTCGCATGTACTTGTACTATCTCGTTCAAATGGAGAATGTAGAGTATGTTACAGGAATGTAGTAATAGTTTAGCTACTATGCAAATACTATGGGTGTTTATGACTGTGTTAGAGACATGCTAAAAGAATATATAACAGAGAACGGGTATTTTTTTCAACCCACAAAGATATTCACCTTCTTTTTATAAAACCTGTTGGAAGTAAGTTGGATGTATATATATATATATAGTACTGTGCAAAAGTGCAAAAGTCTTAGGCATGTGCAAAGAAATGCTGTAGAGCAATGATGCCTTCAAAAATAATGAAATTAAAGATATCTACATTAAAAAAAAATACTATACAGAGCAGTAAACAGTAATAAATGAAACAAAGTCAACATATGGTGTGACAGCCTGTTGCTTTAAAAAAAAATAGTAGTCTCAGGTACAATTTGTGCAGTTTTATAAGGAAATGAGCTGTAAGTGTTACTGAGCATCTTGCAGAAACAGCCGCAGTTCTTCTGGAGACTTTGACTGTTGCACTTGCTTCTTATTTTTGCAGCAAAACCCAGCAGCCTTCATTATGTTTTTTGTCTGAAAAGTGTCTCTTATGTAATCTGCTGCTTTCTTTACTGCCGTACAAACATTGCTCTGTAACATTTAATTTTGTGCTGGAAAACTAATGTTTGGGCATCTAAAATGTTTTTGTCCTGAATCAATAATGTAGAAGTCATAAAATAAAAATCTATAACAAAGTTTGTACTAAAAAATATAGGGTGCCTAAGACTTTTGCACAGTACTGTATATATATATATATATATATATATATATATATATATATGTGTGTGTGTGTGTGTGTGTGTGTGTGTGTGTGTGTGTGTGTTTTCTGGTGTTTCAGGTATTGAGGTTATTTTCTGAAATTAAAAGTCCTTACTTACATTCCTGACTCTTGTCATGATATACATTTACTATTACTTTTACTGTAGTTAATTAATAATTCACTGTAGTTACTAAATAATACACTCTCATGAATAAATAAGCCTAGAGTTTAAGTGGATGAACTGACAAGTAAAAAAGACCAGTGACAACGGAAGATGTCAGTAGCATGTTGTATGGGTTCTCTGTAACTGGGTTCCTAGAAAGACTCACGCTTTGAGGTCAGGTTGAACTTTTTGGTCAATGTCAATACTTTGTTGTGGTTTTGCCCAAGACTACTTTGACAGAGGTCATCAGAGACCTTATATTATCCAAGACTAAGGAAAAAGTGAACATGTTCGCTGGTGGCTGGTACAAAATGAAAAGATCATCACTATAATGTTTTATTTATGGCCACCGCATCAGATTATTTTCTGGTAATAAATGTCACAACAGCAGCACAAATGGTGATAAGAAAAATATATATGTTATGAAGACGTGAGACTGGGCCTGATTTCTTTCTAACCCAGACTGTAGATTCATGCAGCCTATCAGTGACAGTCGTGTCAGGTTATTACACAAACCAAAACCCCTCCTAGATCTGATCTCCATTTGGGCTGATATTCACAATATATCAACAGCAGTAACTGAAAAGTCATATGTGAAATACGGTCGTGGGTGTACAAGACAAGATGAACAAGGTGCATTATTTACTCTATCATCCTTTTTTAAAAAAAAAAAAAACAATAAAAGTGGATTAACACTAAGCACACATAGTCCAATCAAAGCTTCATTGTAGAGATGTTTGATTTTAGCCCTTCCATCTAATATCATGACCTGCTTCACTGAAGGGTGGGAATACAAATTAATAAAGAATATTTATATCAGAATATGTTCAGAAAATATGACACAAGCTTTTAACCTTTTTTTTCACTATTAATATCTTAACATAGGCTTCATTTTGTCATAAGGGTGTGTAAATTTCTGCATTCGACTGTAGTCAAATGAATGAAGCTACATAATTGGCTATTTCAGTGTTTGGCATGAGCTTTTGAAGAAAAAGACCTGTCAGATTTGTTTACTTTCTCACAGAGATTAATGGCGATCTGAAGTTAAAAGGGTGTGGGGCGGGGCTCCGAGCACGTGGACTTGTTTACTTCCCTGCGCGAGCTCCGGTTTCTTCTCTAAAAGCGCACTGCGCGCTCCCGCTCAGCCCCGCCCCCCCTGCCCGCGCTCACCCCGCGCGCGCGCGCATTACACGAGATCCGGTGCTGCTGTTTGGTTGGACTGCAGGGATTTTTGGTGTTTTCCTGCCCAGTGTGTATGTCCAGAAGCTCTGTACTGACACGCATGAATTTATTTTTTTTTTAATCTCATCAATATCGCGTTATAACGAGAAAAATATCACGTTATTACGAGAACATCAGTTATTTCGCCAAGTATCGCGTTAATTGCTAGGAGGAAAACCAAGGTTTTTAATAGAAGCTGGACAGCATTTTGCGCATTAAGTAAAATTTCACTCATTCTGCCATAATTTTGAACTGGTAATGAGACTATACTGTAAAAACAAGATCAGTTAAGTTGCCTTTATAACATCTGTCTCGTACGCGACGTTTCGTCCGAGTAACGCGATATTTGGCGAAATAACGCGATGGTTTTTCTCGTAATAACGTGGTATTCTTCCTATATAACAACGCGATATTTTCATGTAAAAACGTGATATCGGTTGGATTTTCTTTGATTTCATGCGTGGCAGCACAAAGCCTCTGTAGGTATGCATATTGAGACGAGCAAACTGCGCTTTCTGGGAGCAGCTGTGCTCCAAACACACCACATCTGCACACAGGAGCGCGCTGACAGCTTTCATGCACGTGAGCTGCTGTTTATCCTTCGCACGTGAGCTGCAGAGCTGCACGTGATCTACGTGCAGGGTCGCGCGCTTAATTACATACGAGCAATGAATAAATATAGGCTATACATATATACAAACAAATAAACATTTTTCATTTTTCAGCTTGTCAGAACATGAACATGACCTACTTATGAACCAAGCAGTAAATTTGTTAGTTTATGCATCTGTTAACTGTAGTCTCATATACAGTCTAGTGTAACAACAAGACCTTCTCAGGTGTAAAGAAACTGTAAATCATTGGTACACTCTTCATTAAAAACAACATGGGGATGTTAACTTTTGCACTCAACCATAAATAGGCCTTGTTGCATTAAAGATTAGATTAGATTTTTTTTAATCTGCACGGTCCAACCAAGATGTGCTCTTCATTCCAGTCAAACCATCTGGAGGAAATGCAATGAATCCCCTGAAAAAAAAGAATAAAATAGTTTGGCTGCAAATGTCATGAGTGGGACCCTGTGTAAACTTTACAAAACTTGTGATGCACTCACTTTCAAAGTGTAAGTATCTGTGGTGAGAACAGTAACATATCTAGCAAAACCTTTTGTTAACAACATGGAAATTTAAAAAGGATATTTTATTAAAACACTATGCATATTCTGTATGTTGCTGTAAATAGATAGTAATTTGTGAGCAAAAATAATTAGCACAAAAACACAAAGTCCATATTAGTACATAATACACATGTCATTTCTGTCACTACAGATGGCGTGTCCTGAATTATTACCTGCTCTGATGGACTCGGACCCCACTGGAAACTGATGCGTCCATGATCCAAGCCCATCACCTGCTTGCATCCATCTCTGCTGCCTTATTTAAGAGCTTTAATGTCCTCCAACTCAGCAACATCATCGGCTATTAGATTAGCACACTGTGAACTGAGGCACCCATTTCCGCAGGCCTCTGGGGATTATGGCTTCCTGCAGTAATCTTTCATAAGCGCTCAGAGAGGCCCTGAGCCAATGCATCACGCAGGTTAAAATACAGCAGTACAAGAATGGCTGGTGTCTTCTGCGAGTGGAAGAAAATGATTTGTGCACACATCAAAACATCATCCTGACATTTATCTAATCTGTAGTGCACAGCAAAATCCCAAATGCTGAATTAACAGCTGCAGTGTTAGTTGAATTTTTACAGTCCAGATGGACTTTTATAAACACTGTAGGTGTTAATTCAGAAGTGTACATCAGTTGGTATTTCAGTGTTTGGCTGTTATTTAAGGCTTTCACAGTGTAACATGAAACTGCTGATTATATGCATCTGTAGCATACTATACAATTTATATTGTATATAGGGCCATAAGCAGGACCAGAATTTTTGTGAGGTCCACATGTACTCATCCTTCGTTTCTCTCTTGTTTCTCCTCACTAATTACTGGAAAAGCATCTTTTTAAAATACTGTGTACACTGCAGTTAACGCAGTGTACTAGCACAGTGTCTCAGCTAACTAGCAAGCTCATTTGGCTGGCAAAGGTATAAGTAGTTTGCATTTGACAAATTGACAACTGCTCTCATAAACACATTTACACTCACCGACCACTATATTAGTAACACCTGTACATCTGTTCATGAAATTATCCAATCAGCCAATCATGTGGCAGCAGCGAAATGCATAAAATCATGCAGATACAGGTCGGATGGGTTGGGCTACAACAGCAGAAGGCCGCATTGTGCTCCACTCCTATCAGCCAAGAACAGGAATCTGAGTCTACAGTGGGCACACACTCAATAAAACTGTACAGTTGAAGATTGATTGGGGAAAAGAGCAGGAGACGTTTTTCCAATCTTCGACTGTCCGGTTTTTATTGAGCCTGTGCCCACTGTAGCCTCAGATTGCTATTCTTAATTGACAGGACTGAAACCTGATGTGGTCTTCTGCTGTTGTAGCCTATCCCCTACAATGTTCAGCCTGTTGTGCATTTTGAAATGCTTTTCTGCACACCATGGTTGCAAAGAGTGGTTATTTGAGTTACCATAGCCTTCCTGTCAGCTCCGAACAGTCTGGCCATTCTCCTCTGACCTCTCTCTCTGTTTCCGCCCACTGAACTCCTCCCTCACTAGATGTTTTTTTTTTTTTTTGCACCATTCTGTGTAAAGTCTAGAGATGGCTATGCGTCTCCCACCAGCCATTCAACAGTCAGAGTTGCTGTGATCACATTTTCCCCATTCTGATGTTTGATGTGAACTGAAGCTTTTGACCTGTATCTGAATGATTTTATGCACTGCACTGCTGCCACATGATTGGCTAATAATTACATGAATGATCAGGTGTACAGGTGTTCCTAGTAAAGTGGCCAGTGAGTGTATAGAATATGTTCTCACATAAACTCAAACATTTCTATCATATCTATGTCATATGTCCTTGAACAAAACAGTGAAAAATGGAAGTGTAGCATCTATCGAGAGCTGAATATGTGAGTGTCCACTTTGGCTCATCACTGCTTATCAGGTAGTCTTGTCTCTATTTGACAACTAGAGATATTATGTGAGAGGTATTTAAAAAAAAAACATTCTGAATCTACAGAGGTCCAGACCTCAGTGTCCTCATAGCTAGTTATGGCCATGTGTATATCCACATAACTTATCAAATGAGAAATGAGTGGTTTATTTAGTGTAGAATAGTCTGTAATATGAAATGCTATGTAAATTGGTTAACAGTTTTCTCATTCTTTCAGCCTATAATTGTTGTTTTGTTTGTAGGCTTTTTTGGGGGGGTTCTCGCAGTGTTCCTGTGCTCTTGATGCATGATTTTCCATTTTCCATAACCTCATTATTCAGTCACTTGCGGTGCAGACTTGGAATCATTTTCCTATCTAATGATACCTGCTATTCAAGTAAATGTCAACAGCTGGACAAAAACTGTTAAAATTGGTGATGAAAAGCGAACTTTTGATGATAGTGGGAATGAAGCCTGTTTCTAAAGCTGTTCTGAAAGTCATTATGTTCTTTTCCTGAGTCTTTTCAGAGTTTTTCACTGTTTTCACTGGTCTCTCTCCAGCCTCACTTTTCAGTATTGTTTCCAACCATTGAACTGACTTTGAATTGTTCGCACATTTGAATGCTTAGTGTATTTCTGTTTTTCTTGCATACAGGCTCACTCTAGAACTCTAGTATGCTTTGTACACTCAGGAAGCCTTGAACTTACATCATGTGTTTATGCTGAGCATTGCAGTTCCCTCAGAGATTTTGAGACAACAGTCTTATTCGGAAGTGTACCGATGTGTGTTTGCACACATGTTTGCATAATGCATGTGTGTACGCTACCATGGCTACTAATGGAATCCTCAGAGATGGTGCAATGTTCTGTCTAGAGGGAAAAAGACTCCTCCTTCCTGTGTGTGGGTGTTTGTGCGTGTACATGTATACATCCACATGACAGTGTATCATCTCCTTGAAGGAGTACTCCAGGATTTTTCAGCCTAATCTCTATCAGTTACATCTGTAGTGTATGTGTGTTCACCACAGATCAGTAAGGGCTGGTTCTGCTATTAGATGGGAGGACAAAACTTGAATATCTATGAGTAGCTCGACAGTGAATCTATTATCACTATACCACACAGTCTCTGTATCAAGTCTTTAATGCTCTACTGAGTTTACGCAACCTTTCCTCCAAATGCCAAACATGGGTAATAGAAAACTTGTAAAAAAATAAATAAATAAAAACCTAAACTTACAGTCTCGTCATTTGTCCTTTTGTGTAATGTGTACTTTGACTGGACTTTGACTGAAGTAAATAATCCACCTTGTTCACATTCATTACACCCGTGACTGTATTTCACTGTATGTACCTTCTCAATCACTGCTGATAACTTGTGACAGATGTGTCATCGAAGCAGGTTGAAAACTATTGAACCAAATGGAGGGCAAATCTAAGGGAATATACAGCCTGCTGGGCTAGAAAGAAATCAGCCCCAACCTCAATCCTTCATAACATTCTGTGTATTTTTCTACTTTTGCGATGCAATTGCATTTAGTTCTACAAAATACCAAAATAATCTGCCTCTCTAGGGCAGTTGCTGAATTCCATCAATACATGTTTAAAATACATGACTATATAACACAAATTCATAACACGCTAATAATAAAAGTAGAAGTCCTAGCAATAATTCAGGTTAATTACACATTCGCAGAATATTTATGGAATGCCAGCATATCCAGTGAAAATTAAGGCACATTTGTGTTAACTTTGAACAACTACTTTGGAACTACAGATACTTCCTTCTTTTTTTAATCGATTGTCTTATGATTGCTCAGTTCATAATGGATGTTCATATTGTTTGTCAGACTGCATATCTAGCTACAGGACATACACAAGCCACCCATTTGACTACAAATCTGCTGCACATAGAATTCTAGAGGAAATTTGCTTGTGTATAAATTGTTCCCAAGATGGGCATGACTGTCTGCTTGTGTCAGAATGAACCAAAATCATGTTTTCACTTGTCTGATGTAACCAAAGCGTAACTGGCTGGTTTAGAAGTTTTAGCTATTACTAAATAACACAGATAATGTTTTACAATTAAAAAAACATTCCACTTGGCTGCTCATTGTTGCTCACCTCACATACTTTTCATCACCGGTGGACAGGTGTCCTCATATTGCTGGAAATCATAAGCTCTCAATAAAAATGAATGATTTCTGGCTGTTCACACTGCTTCACTGTCGGTCTGAGCACAGGGCTAGACCTTAATTTACACATAGCCTTTAAGAATTCATAATTCTAGTAAATTATTATTAACTTGCTCAACAAAGGCCCTTCGACTTTCATTATAAGCAGGTTTTAAGTAAACTAATTATATATATATATATATGTATATATATATATATATATATATATATATATATATATATATATATATTTTTTTTTTTTTTTTTTCAATATCAAAATTCTTGTCCACGGGAATCACCACATAATACAGATGTGCTTTGTAAAGCTTGGAGAATTCTTTTAATGTACTTTGATGCTTTATTTTAGCATGTTATTGATGATTTCCAATCAGTTTTCCTTGGTACACTTCAAATATATTACAGTACGCTTCTCCCTTAGTCACTTCCCATCAGTGGTGCTTGCATCTAAACCACACACACACCATGATTTTCTGCTGATGCTGACTGCTGTACTTCATAAGTCATCCACTGCTTTTGCCATTTGACAATCTACCAGAAAAAACAAAGTGGTCTCCAGCGAGAGCTTACAGTAACTGCTTAGTAATGTGTACTGCAAAATCAATACAAGCTTATCAATAATAGAGTTATTGCACACTGTGGAGAAGCGCTGATCACCAAGGACAGAGTATTGTGGTTAGAGTGGGCTAGCCTATAGTCTTGTGTCCATGTGCATGTGACTTAGCAATAATTGTTGCTTTGAGCATCAGTCACGTTTGCTTAAATGCACACTCTTTTCCTGTAGATCATATGTCCAAATAGCATATCACTGCAGACGCAAATGTATGTGGTCTGGTCTTCTCTTTTCCTTTCTCTTTTTCAGAAAATCATTAGGCAGATGCTTTTATCCAATGTGACTTACAACTGAGGCAGAATACAATCCAGGATTGAGGGCTAACATTGGCTCTGTGGTAGTCATGGGATTCGAACACAACCTTCCATCGTAGAACCTTATCTGCTGAGTTATTACAGCTTTCATCTCTTTCCGCTTACCATCTACTTAATGCAAATCCCAAGCTATTTTCTGAAATGTGGAATTCCTTCCAGTTTGGGGGAATCATAAAACCTCAATTTGTTCTGTATCTGCAAAGTCACAAATCTGCTTAACTAGCTACTAGTGTACAGCTTTATGAGACACAGGATAGGCTCACTGGCTCATTCTGAAAGGTGATAGCTTGCCAGTTTATAGCAGGATGGAAAACCCCCAAAATCCTTATTACCCTTCAGAGACTAAGAGAAAGCTCATGCAAAGATCTTCTATCAGAAAGGTGCACTCCTTCTGCCATACGGACCTGCCTAATCCATCCTGATGGACCCACTTCTACTTGGATCCTCGCTCACCAGAAAATCACTCACTGCTGCTAAAGATGGCCTCACATGGATAGCCTACAGATCACCCTGGGTTTACTGTGGATGGTATCACACACACACACCCTAAACATGGCTGTGGATGTTCTTTCTTAGATAGCCTTAAGTTCCTTTTTGAGTCTGGTTCCTCTCAAGGTTTCTTCCTCTTCTTCCTCTTTTATATCCGGATTTCTGTAAAGCTGCTTTGTGACAATGTCCATTGTTAAAAGCCGCTATACAAATATATTGGTTTGGGGTTTTTAATAATAACATCTGGCATTTGTGCTTGATAAAGTAGATAAGAAATGGGTTGGGATGAGAGCTTTACATTACTGTAAGCCATTACAACTACACATAATTCCTAAGACCAAATCACAAATAAAAGTTTAATGTATGAAGAGAAATGATTGTGTGAATATTACCACCTCAAATAAAGCCATTATATTTGTGTGATTTGGGAATTTGAGTGATTTGGGGTGCTTTGAGGTAAGGCTTTTATGATTCATCATTATCTTTTTCCAGGGATTTCCTTTAAGGTCGCCTGAGGTAAAGCCTTTATATTTTTTTTCTTTATCAAGACTTTTTGAGACAAAGCAGTTCTATTCAAACACAGACTGCTGGATTTAACATAAGAGCTCTTTGATTTGATGTTCATGTATTATCAGACCAGATAATAATAATAATAACCAGCTATTTGCCAGCATGTTTGCCAGAAATGTTCATTTTGTCCTTTTCTTTAACCAGTTACAGCAGTTATACATTATCAAGCACTGTTGATGTCATTCATGGATCAGTGCCAATAGCCACCTCTGGTCCACAGAGGGAAACCTACTAAGGCAAAGTCCCATAACTAAATTATATCACCACAGTCTTCAGAGACACTACACCTACCTTTGTGTAACTACTTAAAGACCTCCTACAATACTTCAGAGCATGTACTCATTGATGCTGAATTTTGTGGATGGTCTGAGATCTGCTTGTTGGGGAATATGACTCCAGAACATCTGCAGAACATCTACTTTGTTAAGCTCGGGTCCAAATTTTTATCGTAAAAGAAACCAGGAGAAACTTGAAAATCAAAGTCAAAGTTCCTAGTTTTGGTCTCAGCTGAGAAATTATGCCTGAGGCAGAAGTTGTACCATAGAGCTCTCTATGTTGTTATTGATTACTAAGGCAGTGGGTGGGGGGGGAGATGCACAGAGGATTAAAACCAGCAGGAAAAAGATCACAGAGGTCTGCAAATCTGATGGCTATCTTTGTGAGTAGCAGTAAAACATGGTTGTTTTAAGCCTGTTTCTGAGAGTTCCCAATAGTACTAGCCCATGACAACCACTAACAGGACATGTGGCCAAACATATTAAGTACTACACAGTTAAATTCAGCATTTCACTTCATTTATGATGCTGAACTCTGACCATTTTTACTCCACGACCATGCTTTAAAAAGTATCTAAGAAATTATGTGTATATAGTTCTCCCCATGCTTCAGCAGCCTAAGTATTGGCAATTTTTTTTTTTTTTTCGTCTCTGTTTAGGAAATTTCCTTTCCAGGGTAGGCCTCAATGTTCTAGAGGCACTCCCCCGTGAGACTGGCAGTACAAACAGTATTGAGTTTGGGACTGTGTGTTCCTTCCCTACATGTTGTGAATTTACTACGGCATATTATTGCTTCTCTTTTGGGCAATCTTATAAACAAGCATCACAGTGAGGGAAGGTGACTTCACAGGACCCCTAGGAGGAGTGGCCCCACAACTAGCCTGGACTGAGAAGGTTGAATTTTCAAGAGAGGGCCCACAGGGACTAAATTTGTGCAGGGCCTAGAAATTCATGGAATGATCCTGCTCTGTATGTTTATGACTGTTTATGGAGACAGAAAGGGAAAGTATTCAAAATCATTTTTTTTAAGATTCTTACTTGGAAATCTACTCATATGTATTTGTGTCATACATAATCTGGGTTTGGTTTGTAAGGGAATGCCATCCCCCGTTTAATACAATGGCACAAAAATCATCCTTCCTGTAAAACTAGCATCCTCCTTCAACATTTCTTTCTGGCTTAATGCCATTATATTTCTTAATGTCAAAAATTATGATATTGTGAAAAACTCTTTGATTCAAGCTGTAGCCATTTTCTTTCAATTGTCTACTGATAATATTATTCTCAGCATGTATTTATCCTCCACATATAGAGTTAAGTACAAGACATCAAATCTGAATTGTTATTAACATTTTATTATGCTTTTACATTAAGCTAATATTGTTTTTCTCCTGCCTGCTAGCCTGCTGTGGTGGCTTTTGGGGCTGTGGTTGCCGTGAGCAGTTTTGTACTCAGGTCACTATCAGTGGACAGTGGATAGGTTCAACAAACCAGACTTCATGTGAAAATTGTGATGAATTTACTGCTTACACAATTGCACTATTTGTCCATGTAGTACACAGATAAAGAAGGGATTTATTTATAATCACACTATCTGTTATCACCCAGATGTGAATGGGTTCCCTTTTGAGTCTGGTTCCTCTCAAGGTTTCTTCCCTATATCGTCTCAGGGAGTTTTTCCTTGCCACTGTCACCTCTGGCTTTCTCATTAGGGATAAATTCACATATTTACAATTTATTTTGATTTAATTGAAATAAATTGAATGTATTTATTTCTGTAAAGATGCTTTGGGACAATATCCCTTGTTAAAAGTGCTATACAAATAAAATTGAATTGAATTGCTAGTCCAGGGGGTCCTCTGTCATTTGAACTCTACACATCAGTTAATGGGTGGCACAGTGACACAAGCATAGAGTGAGGCCACCTCACAGCTCCAGGGTCCCCGGTTTGATCCTGAGCTCAGATCTGTGTGGAGTTTCACATGTTCTCCCTATGTCTTTGTGGGTTTCATCCTACTGTCCAAAAGCATGCTGGTTTTTGGCAGACTGGCTTTGGAAATTGCCCCTAGGTGTGAATGTCCGTGTGCATGGTGCCCTGCGATGGACTGCCATCCCATCCAGGGTGTATTCCCAGCTCACACCCAGTGTTCCTTGGATAGGCTCTGGATCCTATTCACCCAATGAATGAATATTAGGAATCGTGCAACATTTTATTAGACATTATTACATTACTAAGCTAACTAGCTAGATTTTTGGTTCCTGCTCCAGGATAAATCCAGTGGGTCACCTGTCAGCTGAACCCTACAATCAGTTCCCACATATTATACTGGATGGGGCTACATCCAAACCTCCATAACTGTAAAGATTAAGGTGAAATATTTTTTTAAAAATATTATGGTAAAATATTATAGCCTTAGGTAAATATTATATGGTAAAATATTATAGCCTAATATAAAATAAGTAGCTTTAGGTAGCCTATTTTTATCGTTCTAATGAGTGCAGTAGCACAGAGCGCACACACAGTTTAGCTCTATGCAGCTCTATTCCTCGCTTCTCCTGGCTCTCGCTCCGTCATGGCGCCACATCCAACGGAATTCCACGAAGGGGGTCATTCTCAGCTGAGTAGTTTCCTGTGTCCGTTTCTAAAGAAGAGAGACGTGTGTCGCCGAAGGCCAGTTCGAGCTCAGACTTGTTTCAGGCAGGATGCCCGACTTCTGAAGCAGTATCCCGCTCTTTATCGCTGTGCCCGGAAATCGCTCTGTTCCGGCTCCCCTCCCACCCCTCTTCTCCTTTTTTTATCTGCTCGCCCGACCGGAAGTAATCATCTCGCTTTGTTTACGAATGGACATCGCGTTCCTTCCTTTATTCGCCCCGGAGCGTGTAGTCATGGCAATATCCGGTGCTGTACGTCAGCATTTTATGTCCTTTTAATAAGCTTTGACGTTGTGTTGTTTTGACCAGCAGTCCTACTTTGTGTAATTAATGTCACTTTTATTCGTTTTCAGCTGACTTTGGGTGAAAAAAATAAAATAAAATAAAATAAACAAGCCAGTTTTAATTTTTGAAGGTGAATACAGTAATAAAAACAGGACACAACTACATTTGACTTAAATGATAATATTTATTTAATTATTGCATGTGCCTATCTTCTCTCAACACAAATAAAATAGATATTCTACTAAGATACTTTAAATGATCATTTAATAGCATTAGAACAACACGACGAATAGGATATGACATTTGGACAATGGAAGACACAGCAAGTTCAATCAATAGTTTACTATATTATACTCCAGGAATACTGTTGAATTTTAAGTTCAATAAAGTTGGCAGAAAGAAATGTACAAACAGCATATAGTCAATCTCTGTGTAAAATCTTTCAACAAATACATTAAGAGTCTTTACACATTTGGTTCCTCTTTGTAAACTAATTTTGCTTTTTCGTGTGTAAATATTGCATATAAAGAGGGTGAACAGATGGTACCGAAAAACAAGATTTGCCCTAGAATCAAGTAGCTGTTTTTTTTTCTTTTACAGAATTACTTAATAAAGTGCCTTTTGTCTCTTTGTGAAGTCCTATAGGAAAAAAAAAGTATAGTATGGTATATATTAGCTGAAAGAATAAGCACTTCATCTGTGCAAATTGTTAGACATTTAATGTTTTCTATGTTTAGTTATTTAGTTATCTATGTTTAGTTATTTAGTTTATTTTTGAGATTAGTTCTTAATCCTTTTCAGAGAGAAGAGATCTCGTAGGTTTCCCTCAGCAAAACTGCTTGTCTAATAATAGCTTTGTTTACAGTTTGCACAATTGTACAGGGGTAAAGAAACAAGGAAAACTAAGGTTATTTTGGTTTACTTCTCCCCCTCACACACCTTAAATGAGTTACATGCACTACATTCAAAAGTGTCATGTATTACAATCTGTAGCTGCTTGCAGTCACAGTGTCGGCTGTCAACAACTGGCAACCCACTGTGAAGTGCCTGCGTTTCTACCAGTTACTAAACACACCATGTACTTCCCCGCTTAGTCTTGTCAGTAAATTAAACATAACCATGTTCACCACCAATAATATCACTAGTGACAGGAGAAACAAAGTGGAGGTATACCGTGTGGCAGTTGTGGTGCAGTGTCCAAAAAGGGAGACATTACAATAGGGCACATATGCATCGCTTTACCAAGCTATACATTATATATAACGATATATACGCATATATATGTATGTGGATGTGTGTGTGTAATTGGTCATAAAAATAATACTCATTTCTGTGTTAATCTTTGCAAAGGTAGGCAATCATCATGTGCAACAACCACGTGATTTAGTGGTTCGACTTGCATATTTCAGACATATTTCCAGATTACATTATAAGTGGCCTTTTACATATAGAAACTCATTAGTCAAGGTGAGATTAAATAAGCATCTACAAAAAATATGTTATATATAATTTACATTTTTAGATCTGTCTTATTACATAGGTCCTAATTAGTATATTCCAGCAAATTCTATATCAGTGAAACAGTAAGGCTTTGGATTGGTAATGCAAAGAAAAAATAAAAACATAAATCGGCATTATGTCTGAATTTTGTACACCCACAATAGACTCTCTTCCTGAGGTAGGACATGTAGCGGTCTCCTGGGTCATTGTTGCTAATCAATAAATATCATGAACATTAGTCATTGTACTAGAAATAAATAAATCATTAAATATGTACCTTTGTAGAGGTTTGTATGAATGGTAAGTAAATATTAGACATTCTGGGTGTGGTTTTTGCAGGGTATGAGTGGTGAGGTGTGGCTATATTCTATTCATTCCACCAGGGCCAACCAAATATGATTAAAGTGTTAACAACAATAAAAATAAACTATACAACATACACAACACAAGTTTGTGACCATTGTCACCTACAGAGCAGCAGTTTGCAGTTCCTGAAGGACAGAGCAGATGCTTGCAGAGGTGGCCACATTTAAAGTGTCCAGCCCGGATAGGAACAACATTTAGTCTGTCAGGAACGCAGAGTGAGGGTCGAAGGTCAAAGTTCATCTACAGCAGCAATGTTCAGCCGCAGCGGCCGCCGCCTCTGGTCACGGACATGCACTACCACCATGATCCGTGCGACGATCAATCTGAGGGAGAGAGAAAAAAATAAAGGCATGGTGGTTAAAAGATGTACGCTCTCCTCACATCTTATAAGGTTTAAGGGTAATACTATTAGAAATAAGACGAAACGTAATGGACAATGCAGTGAGTTAGAGTTAGCTGCAGTGTCAGCACTAATGAGTGAGAGGTGTAATAGATCTGACTATGCTTGCCCCTCCTTATAAAACACAAGGCCCCCAAATCTCTTATGTAAACATTCGTTTGACTTCTCTTATGGACAGATGGTGTATGACAGGGACTAACTCTTCATGCACAGTCACGTTTAAATCCCACTCAGATAAATGGGGGATGAGGGTGGGAGAGCAGTGAGTGCACGCACATCAACCTTGTCAGCTACTGTGTACCATAGATAGACTAATCCCAATACAATTCCATTATAATCCCACTGGAATTACAGTCACTGACTAAAGGAATGGAGGAAAATCTCCAGCTCTGGCTCAGCACTTTGAGTGATGGTCCTAGAGGGCAGTAATTACATAATCTGATCAATGGAGAGCAAAATAACTGTACAGTCCAGCAAGCGAACGGTTAACGTGCTTTCAGACACAGACACAGGGCGAGTGGAATGTGGCCACTTTAAAAAAACAGAATTGTTTTTTTGTCTCTGAGGATCACTTCAGTTGCAAAAAAACAAAAACAAAAAAACAAGTGTGACATCAAAGGCTAGTTAGTTAGCCAATACTAGCTAGGACTGGTAAGAGCGTTATTATGGTTACAGTGTGTACATCGCATGAGCACAAAACGCACCTATTTTACTGGGGAGAATGGGCTAGAAGGTGAACGAATACATCCAGGTCTTATAGGAAATGTGTGAAAGCGCTGCCCAGATTATGACCATCATCCTTACTTACCCAATTAATCATCAGCTTTGCTCTCTGAGCTTTGACCTTTCTTTTCTATTTTTACTATTGCTTATTTACTTACTCATGTCCCTTTCGAACAGGGCTGTTTATACCTATTTTTCATTACCCAGTCTTTTCTGCTTCCAGTCGAGACTTTGCCCATCATAACAGGCTGATGCAGCATGTTTTGGAGGCCATTTTAGTTTATGTGTCCTCACACAGCAGCCCAGACATTAATCCACAGAGTGCAAGCTATTGTAATGCTGTTCACTATGAAGTGGCTCGATGGCCCTAAAGCTGGCACATAAAGCTGGTTTAAGCCCCTTAGGAAGCATTCTCCTTTGCAAAACTGCTGATGGTTCAGAATGGCCAAGAAACAGGACAAGAATGATGTGAAAATCTCTAGTCAACCCCTACCCCATGACCCTATTTCTCAGGCTCATTCTCACTGAAATGGGAAAATCAGTCAATTGTATGGGGAATACATAGGAGACAAATAAGAAAGGTCTGGTATCCTTTACTTTAACTATAACCTGCAGTTTCCCAGAGCAATGCTGTTCAAAGCCAATTATATACCATAAAGGCACCATTATGGACAATTGGAAGAAAATGTTGTATAACAATTCCTCTATAATGACTAGGTTATCCTTAAGCTTGCATTTCTCTTCTTCTACCCAACATACACAGCTACATGTTTGTCCTCAACTATTCACTTCTCTCTAGCTGTAATTACCCTGAGTACATAATGTACAGTGTTCAAACACTGACCATGATACACTGCAAGCCCACTTGTTATAACTGAACAAAAAAAAACACTTGCTACAAGACTACAGTGATCAATCTGCATAGGAATAATTATATGCTCAACATTCCAGGCATTCCAGTGGTCAATATTTACTGTGATACCTTGAACTGAATGTTAAGCACTCACACTTTTACCTTGCCCACAGTTAAGCAGTGTGCGGACGGGGGAATACTGAGTAGTCCTCTAAAATGGAAACTTCTTCCAGACAACAACCACATCTTAATACGTGCCAAAAAAAACATTTCAGTGGGCATCAAAGCCACTGGGAACCAGAGGACAACCAGGACCACTGCTGAGAAAACCTGCTGCCATGCTAGAATATTAGTTTATTCTGGTTCTTTTAAGTGCAAGATATTTAAAATTAGCCAAATATTTATGTTAGGAAGTACACCCACTGTGACACTGTGAGCTCTAACTGAAAATGAACGAATGAGTGAAAATAAAACTGAATACTTAAAAAGCATTGTTTTAGCTGACCCATCAAAATCTCTCCAAACCAAACCAAAGAGTCTTTTAAAATGTAAGCAGAGCATTTGGGTGAAGGACAGCCATGTAAAGAGCACATGTATGGCTTGAAATGGCATATCTGCTAATTTAAGCCTTCTTGGGTGAAGATGTCAAAAGATCTCCAGCTGAGGAGCAAGAAGCCATCTGACTCCTCCAGAAATCATACTGTGTAATAGCCTTAATGATGGCCATAAAAAGATTTATGAAGAATGACAGGATGAAGGCCAAAAACTGCTTTTAAACCATCAGCAAGAACCCAAAATTTAAAAAAAAAAAATGAAAAAAGTGTAAAAATCGACCTCACTGCTGTACTGGGTGTGAGGTGTATTTGAGGACAGGTTTGTTTTGGACCTGCAGGAGCTTGAGCGTGTCCGTGTGTGTAAACGCCTCTTATTCCCTTCACCACAAGCCGCTGAACAATGTCTAATCCCCTCTCTCCCTCAAGCGTAATCTCCTTCTCATGTCCCAAGCTAAATGTGGGTAATGTTGACGGTGTTGCTGCGGTTATCTTAGTTGGGAACATCCCGGCCTAGTTTAGCCACTGAGGCTTTGCAGGGTGGGGAGAGTCTGAAATACTGAATGGGTGAATGCATATTAGATAACCAGGTGTCTGACTGGGTTTAAGGTGGTGTTTTTAGGTCTCAGGTTAGGTTCAAGAGAACAAGGACAGAACAGAAACGCTCACCCAAAATTCCATTCAGAGGTCTGCATGCCTAATCTGACAGAAAACTCTCAAAATAGCTAAATTAGCCATCCATCATGCCCTCTGTTCTGAACTGTCAGTCAGTCTCACAGCCAAACAGCACTAATGGAAATGAATGGCATGAAGAAGAAAACAAGGAGAGGGAGGGAGAAGGGGGAAGTGCATGATTGAAAGAGTGAGAAAGAGAGAGAGAGAGAGAGAGAGAGAGAGAGAGAGAGAGGAGAATGTGTGTAGGAGGGAATGAGAAAGAAAATGAGAGAGAAAAACAACAGGTCAGAATGGGTTTAGGGCCATGGATTGAGGGAGGTAGGTTTCAGAGAGAGAGAGAAAGAAGGAGAATGTAAGAGAAGGGATGGTGCTGCTATACTGAGCATGCTCACAGCTCTAGCTGGCTCCTCGCCTCTCAGGCCAGGGGTGAGTGAGTGCCATGCTGAAACCCGACCAGCTTGAGCAAAACAGATCCAGTGGCCACGTATCTGTGTGCTTGCATGTATGCAATACAAAGCACACTCTATATTATGTGTTTCTCTTCAGAATGTCCTTATCACATTTCCTTTTTCCTTGTTACACTGTCTCTCTCACTCTCTCTCTTTATTCATCTCAATCACCTTCAGAGAGATTTCTGCTTATTATTATTATTATTATTATTATTATTATTTCCTCTCTCTCAACTCCTGTCTCTCTGACTCTCTAAGGGACAAGCACTACTAGCCCCTGTCCTGGGGCCGAAGCAGATGGTGTGCTGTCATTAATGTATTGTCTGTGCTGCTGCCATGGCTGATAACAGGCCGAAGTGACTGGAGTAGCAGGTGCACTTAGACACACACACTTCTCCCTGCCTGGCCATCTGCCACACACACACACACGCACACACACACACACACACAAACTCAAGGAGGCCTGAATTAACTGCCTATTCACTCCTCTAGGATTTCTACTCTAGGGACCTCTCTTTTTTACTCAGTTTCACTTCTACATTGAAAGGCTGACAATGTAGTTTACATCACGTGCAATGTCAGTGGCAATAACATGCATATTACATGGAGCCAAATCAAGGGTGAAAGGTCATTCACATTGTTTTAAGTGATGTTTGAACTAAAGAAGGAATGAAGAGTTTAGAAAGTGGACAACAGTCAGTAAATAACATCAGCACCTTGATTTGAAATTTAAATAATGCAAGAAACAGAATGATTAGAAAACTGATCTCTCAGTGCCAAGCTCCAGTGTTAGTGTGCAATTCTTCTGTAAGGACTGTCTAATGTTTGTTTACTTCCCCTGCCTAAAGCAGCAGTTTAATCACTGTAACATCGCTTGGAATTCCTTAAGCTAGTAGTCATATATTCACACGCTATATCAAGATGATTACATGCTTTCAACAGTGATCACACTGGATGACATGAATAAAATCCATGCGGCAAAAACCCCTCAATGAAGAGCATGCAGTATGCAAAGTTTTGCATCAGATTTCACTTCACACAGCGTTCATCTACATGTAGATTTGAAGCTTTTTTTCCTTTATAAAAATGATAATGTCTCATGTCGCTCACAAACAAGCAAGCTGTTCACTGAACCACTATTTTACCTCCAAAAGATGTCACATCAGGACTGTCTATAATTGATTTTGATTCACCCCAGCCAAGAAATCTGCAAAGCGAAAAACTGGTGTAACTTTTCCTTAAGCCTGTTCTGGTGTCTTTTTGAGATTTAAAAAATCATTCGAAATCGATTCCCTTCTATTTATAGAGCACTTTGTCCCTTTGTCTGCACCTTATCTGAAAACCCTTAAAAACAACAGCACTGACTGAAAGTCAAACAGTGGACACTTTGATCTTCAGGAAAAAAAAAAAAAATGGGTCACAACCAGCTTGTTTCTTAGTTCAGACCTGTGCAGCCAATAGCGTAACAGAAAGTTCTTCCACTTCTCCTCCCTCCCTAGTTCCAAGAGGCTCTTGTTTTCCTTTTTTTAAACCAGTGAAATAAATAAAGTATGACAGATGAAAAATAAGAGGAATTGTTAAACATGGCTCAAAACCTAGCACATATTCACATCTCGCAGCAACTTTTACCAGGTCTGGTTTTCCAAACATAAAACCTCATCAGTACCTGATAACATCATCAAGCTTGCTTTTCTTTTCTTTTTTTTTTTTTAAATCATCAATGCCACTTGCATGGACCTTCTAATGTTCAGCAGGTTTGATTTGTCCACTAAGGGGATAAAACGTAAACAAGTTTTCCTCCTATTTCTATTTCACATTGGCAGTGTTATGTGCATTCCTAACAAGCAGGGTGAAAAAAGTTCATTCGTTCGACATTAACAGACCCTTACCTTCACGGGTTACTGCTCAGCTGCAATTGGACGTGTTATAATATGAACACTGAGAAGGATGGAAACAATTTGAAGTACGTGCCATGGTGCACAACACGCGAGGCTGTGTGTTGAGCCACATGCAAAAACAGCATGCTTGGTTAAAGGCCCCAGGCTCTTACATTAGTCATCGCAGCATATTGCTCCAACATGTGAGAGCACTGCATGGCACACACACACACCCACACATAATTAGGCAAATTATCAGAGCTAGTTTCCCTGCTGCAAGTCGTGGATGGCTTTTAATACATGAGACATTCCGAGAGCTTCATGATAAAGTAAAACAGAAAGCATTTTCTTGGAAAACTTGGACCATAATGAGAACGAAAGTAGTCCTGGACACGTAAGCTCGAGCCTCAAAACAACAATCAAACGTAAGCTCGAGCCTCAAAACAACAATCACACTTTAGCTCGAGCCTCAGAACAACAATCACACTTTAGCTCGAGCCTCAGAACAACAATCTCACGTAAGCTCGAGCTTCAGAACAACAATCTCACGTAAGCTCGAGCTTCAGAACAACAATCTCACGTTCTCTCCACCACCTAAGAATAGCGCTTTTTAAATAATTCAGCACCAACGACTTCTCATGTAAGCACTAAAACGCACTTCTGTGTGATTATTGCACGATTCTTTAATCCTTCATTGAGAGCAAGAGCAAAACGTGAGCGCCTTCCCCCTAACGCGCAGTGCTGCGCAGTTTGTTTACCACCGCACACAGCCACTGCGCTTCGTCACGTTCAGCACGTCTGAAATTCCAGGGAATTCCTCTGAGTGAAAAACACATTCTCTCAGTCAATAACAAGGTCTCATCGTGCAAAGCCGAAGTGAACTGTTAGAACACAGATGTTCCACTGAATGCGCCATGCATTGCATAATAACACCGAATACACTGCGGATTAATGCTCTCAGACGTGCAGTGTATTGGGTTATTTTTAACTCATATTCCCCAGTGATTTTCTTCACTTTCTCTCATTCCCCTAAATCGAAAATATTATGAAAACAATTTTAAAATAGAGCGAATAAAAATTCATAAATGTGAAATTCCTGTCACAGACCTTATTATGCGTCTTCACAAGTACATAATTATGTACTTTTAATTAAAGCTAATTATATACTTAAACCAAGTATGACAAATAACTTAATGTGCAATTGAATGTTTTAAATACAGGATAAACCTGAGGAGCTAAAACTAGAATGACAATAAGATGACTAAGCTAGAGTATAAACATACATATTTCATGCATAAGTGTCAAATTAAAAAGAATTATTATGAACAACACCTTGTGGTGATCAACCTTGTGGTAAGGACTACTGTCGCCATTGGACCCCTATCCTACATGCTTCATCATGTCTTAACTGCCAGCATGACCCATAACAAAATAACATGTCAGAAGAACTCACCTTTTACAGTGGTCACTGTCTCCTTGAATCCCAGAGAAACATACGGGCTGTCGTGTAGACCATTTATTCCTCCTTTGCAGCAACTGATAGTCTTGAATCCCATCATATTTTCACAGTTCCCAAACTCTCTATTTTCCATGAGGTTTAAGGCGATATAATTCAGACCATGCTGGAACCCAGCGGAAGTCTCTTTGCACATGGGGCTGCCGTATTCCTCATCAGAACCCTCACTGCTTCGGACCGAGACATTCTCAACAGAGGCAGAACTATGCCGCTTGGACTGGTGGGCGAAAGAGGGAAACACCGGCATTACAGTGGTGGTGGACGAGAAGGTCTCTGAGCTGTGCCGTCTTCGACCGCGTGGGTCAGCTCGGATCACCTTTGCCTCTCCATCAGGGTCGACTGTGGAGTTGGGTAAGAGGAATGCACCTATTCCTGGCATGCTTTTGTCAGTCAGAGTGAGCCGCTGTACCCTGTTAGTGGGACCAGCCATATCGGTTTCACCATTCTCCGTGATGATTGAGGGAGACATGCGTGCATCATCAAATTTCATCTCAGCATAATCATCTTTCCTGGTGCCAGGTGAACAGGAGGGGTTCTGCTCGTCAGAGACGTACGTTCCCTCATCAGATGAGCATGGACAATTGGTGAGCTCTGGGATTTCATGTAGGGAACTAGCAAGGGTTTCTTCTGATTTTGGGGAATGTGAGTTCAGGTCAAGGTTCATGTAGTCACAAAGTGGGGATCTTCTTCTTAGGCTGCCAAGGCTGGGTGATGAAGCCTGGCTCTCCACTGATCCAGAGGGCAAGGAGTACTGTGAAATGTCACTAAAGTCTATGTTGATATACTCCCCTGGACTTTTTGGCTCACTGGGGAGGGGATGTTCATTCATTCTTGGGAGCATCCTTAGAGTATCCAGAGATAATCTGTTCTGTCTGCTGACTCGTGCTCTGTGCAACAGTCCATCGTTCCGACTATGCCTGAGTGGATTAAGGGTGGAGGGACTGGGCAACGACAGCCCAGGGTTTGCCATAGACATGGCATTGCAGTTTGTCTCCTCTCCTCGTTTATGCCCCTGAGGGCACATTAAAACATACTGGTCCTCTCCTCTTTTAGGACCTTCATGTTTGTTAGAATTTAGCAAGAAAGAGGGTCGCTGTGCTGGCACACACCCTCCAAGGACATAATCTGGTGGAGTTGCTGAGACGTATGGATCAACAGGTGACATGTTCATATATTCCCCATTTGTGACTCTGACATCAGTGCTCTCCAATGAGGATTTGGAGCCAGACCACATCCTCATGTAACCACTGTCCTCTAGTGAACCAGTGCTGGGAGAATTGGTTGTGCCTTGCCTGCCTGTGGCCTGAGGGTGGGACCTGGGATTGATGATCTGCTTGGGGGCTGAGACACACATGGGGCTCATGGGCACATAGTGGTCATTTTTGCTGCCTTGTAGTGCCGCACCTGGTGTCATGGGCATGTAGCCATCATCACCTTGGTTACTGATAGAACTCCTGCTGGAGCCAATTTCAAGGTCCCCATAATCCTCAGGGTATGAAATCTTTGGAGAAACAGAGTGTGTGCTCTGCCCAGAGTTGCCATTAGCATACACTGCCCACATCAACATATATTCATCAAGTGAGGCTGATGACTGCTGAGATGGGGTCCTAGGTTGTTGTGGTGCTGTAAGAGAGTAAGTTCTCTTCCTGTATAACTTCTCTAAGTCCAACTTCTCTCTGCTGGATGCCTGGATCTTATTCAAGGAGTGGCTTGATGGACTGTCCATCATCACGTAACCATGGAGATCTGTGCTTTCGCGGGAAGGGGGCGTCCCAGAGAAGGATGAAGGTGTATTGCTCCGGTTGGATGCACTGTATTTTGCATCTCCTGGGCTGGACCCGTAATCATCACAAGACAAGAAGCCAGTGTCACTAGGTGACCCTGAGACAGAGCCACTACAACTCGAAGGTTTGTGTACTGCTGAGGTGGAGGTAGAGCCATTCATGCTAGTAGAAGAGAGGCTCAGTGGGCTTATGGGAGATGGAGGTGAATGAGATACAGGCACAGACATAGACATGGATCGGTTGTGATGTAGAAGCGATGCTTCGAATGTACGGCATCCCACAGAAACAGTGTTGGACCTGCTCATGTGCTTCCGGACAGTGGGGCTTCCGTTTTCTGATACCGACATGGATACTGGCCTTGCCATGGTGCCTTCACCCTCACTGGCTGTGCGTATCCGACAGGAAGTAAACTTGTTGATAGGCGATGTGGCTGCCACACTGTCTGTCCTTGACCTCCTTACCAACCCTGTCTGACTGGGAGGCAAATTGTTCAAGTTCCGCCGGGTAGGTACAGATATGGGGTTGGAGCCTGAAGACTGACTTTTGCTGCGTGGTCTGAACTCTGACGACTCTTTCATTGCTTTCATAGCCTCTAAAATTGTTTCATGTATGTTTTGTGCCACTACAGAGTCATCTGCCTGCATCCAAAGCTCCCCGGGTCCTGTAGAGGCAGATCTGCCCACCTCAATGAAGAAAAAGCTGTCAGAATGACCACATCGCCTTATGTTCATTAGCTGCAGGCTGACAGATGGAACTTCAGTGTTAAGTTTCACAAAGCTAATGGACCGACTTGATAAACACAGCCTGTAAACTCCCGTGATGTTTCTAGTCTGTCCAAGTCCTTTAGATTTCACATTCACTTGCCATACCTCTTTGTAAGCGGCGTTCACTGGAGTAATCATACCGTAATTACCCTCGTCAAAGCCCACTAAAGAGGACGCCGAGTTGGTTACTGCGCTGTCATACACTTTTCCCTCACTCATTAAATCGGTGAGGTCTCTGTACCAGCTTTCCTGCTCGTTTTCGTTTTCAGCAGCTACGGCAAAATATTCGTCCTTGGTATAGAGAGCTATCAGGTACCTGTGTTTGGCGTCTGCGCGTTTGTTTATGCTCAAACAGGAGTCAAGAGAGATGACTCTTTTCGCAGCTGATTTGTTTTTCCATTTCTTCTCGCTCTCATAATATTCCAGCCGGGCTGGCAGGCAGTCGCTTTGCTCTTTCAAAACAAAAAATCTCCGGTGTCCGTGCTTCTGTTTTTTAAGGTATCCACTTTTCTTGACGTTGTTTGAATACTTGTTGACGTTTGATAACGACGTCCCTCCCGTTAGCGGCGGACTCGCCATCCTGGCGCTTCAAAATATTCCGACTCACTTTCTGCAACTTGTTTCCCAACCAATCCCAAAATCCAACTAAACTAACGCCGAACAAGAGTTGCGCTGCTTAAACGAGCGCCCGGCGGCGGTTCGCCACAAAATAACACCGCTCTCAGAATGACTGAACTATAAGAGAGAAAAACAACGCGTGACGTTTACACACATCCTAGCTTTGGTCAGTGAGGAAAATACACAGTCATATAAGGCGGCGCAACCGTCGAGGGGCGTGCCTGCCAATCTAAAGAGCACGACTGCTCATTGGACTCATTGGTCGACTGAAAAAGATTCACGTTTGGATGAGCCAATCACCGCAAAGAGGCTCCGGCGAATCCCCCGCACGCACACCGCTCCCTCCTCCGGCCCTGATTTGAATACACTGCGAAGATGACACACGTTTTACTGTACATACTGTGATGCATTTCTTCGTCAGACTGCATGTGCACAGTTAAAAATATCGAAAATACCATAAATAGCCTTGCTTCTTTCTTTCTTTTTTTTTTTTCAAATCACATTTTTGGTAATATTTTAGCACATTTTTGGCATTTCTAACAAACTACCTACATTTGAAAAGTTCACATTGCCCAAAATGCAGTTTGTAATACCCAGTCGTCTGAATAAACCATTAGACAGGAGTGAGTTTTCACAAAATAACACGTTTCACGTCATGAACTATTCATTAAAACAAGGCTGCGTTTATCTGGATGTCTGGACAGCGCGCGCGTTTTTTTTTTCCCAGCTTGCTCACAGCGGCTGTCTAACTAGTAAACAAGCGCTCATGACGCCTATTTTTACGCGCGCGCGGGTGTCCGCTTCCTGTGCTGCGCTTGTTTATTTACATGTCAGCACTGGAGCACTCATGAAGCATGCAATTCAAAGTAATTCAAATAAATCTGTTCGAAGCGTACAGAAGCTCTGCTTTCTGCGCACTGTGAAGCATTTTATACATTTCATGTGGCATTAAAGTAGCTGTGAAAGCTAAAGCCTCATGGTGCAGATAATCAACGCAAAAGAAATTATGCGCATTTTAGTGTGACTTTCTGTGCTTGTTCCTGCAACACCGGAATGTGCTGTTCTTTTTTTTTAAAGCAGTACTATTGCACCATATTAAAAATATAGGCTAATAACAGCACGGAAATGACGCCACCGCATGGCCACATGAGATGCACGGAGCTCAATGCAGGGGATGCAATGTCGCACATTTTGTCTCATATGATTATGAGAAATCCCACCGCCCTACACGGTGTTTCCCAGTTTTGCCCCAGTAATCCTAGTGTTTATTTATTTATTATTATTCTGTCTGCTTCACCACAACACTTTAAACAATTGGCAGGCTGCAAGCTGATGAGCTGATTAAACTGTGAGCAGGAAAACCGCAGTAATGTTGGATGCGCATGCTGTGGTCACCGGACCAGGCGAACTGTGTGCAGTAACTATGCTGTAACTGCTCCACTATTCATATCCATCCTAGTAAAAACACCAGCTTCCGTTAAAACCGTTACAAACGGAAGCGCTGTTACGTCATCACTGTTTTCACTCACTTCACGCGACAGATACTGGACGCTGCTCAGGGTTGGGTTGCTTCATAAATAATACACTGACTAACCCTCTAAATGATCACTCACTAAACACACCAACGGGCATAAAATGCACAAACAAACAAACAAATTCTGTAGTTATATTTGCACATGCCCTAGTCTTATTTCCCTTATATGTTTATTCATTTCCCCTCATCATCCTTCTACTACTGCTACTACTTTTTAAAGAGATAATTTTGCAATTATTATTATTCCCTGTGTTTAATTAATTATTTCCTGATTTATATAAAAATAATATAAATAAAATATATAAATATTTTCCTATTTACTGATTTCTTTATTTGTTGCTGTCAGCACTGTCAATCAAATATGTCATTGTGACTCCTTAACTCCTATTGGCTGATTGATATCCAAAGATTCCTCACAAATTTGACTCTGATGAACTCTTTCACACAGAGTCCACACTTATGGACCATCAATTTAAAGCCATTTTAAGAAAACATAAAATGTAAATAAATCACCTCCAAATCACTAATTAAATAAAAAATAATAATAAATGACTCCACTGAAAGCCTTAGCTTTTCTGAAATGAGTTGTTTTTACTGAAGATTTTTGTATCTCTGAAATTAGCTGCATCATGCAACAGTCCTAAACATGCATACATTTTGTACATCAAGAATATTGCTATATTTTGTTCAAAAATTCTTCTACAGTTTTTGATCAACATTGAATATATTAGTTTTGACTATTTTTGTTCTGAAACATTGAAACGCTTGTTTTAGTGTTTTTATAATGTTTTATCCTTTGTTACTTGTGGTATTCCTAGACATGGACAATCCGTTTACTTTTTAAAATAAAATATATCTTTTTTAAAAATGTTTAAATAATTTGGCATGCAATTTTAAGTAATAAGAACATGTAAAGAATCTGGATAGGTTTTAAAATAATCTATGCTCTAAGGAGTTAATTTCTATAGTTTTTGCTTTCCTACATTAGTGGTCCATCTGCTGCTATGTATACTGGCTGCATGTATGCAGTATGCAGTTTGTCAGCTCCTCTCTATTACATCCATCTGCAGAAAGGGTCCACCACAGAACCACAAATGACCAGATATTATTTGGATGGTGGATTATTCTCAGAGCAGCCGTGACATTGGCACAATAGTTGCGTAGTAGTGTGTGTTGTGGTGATATGACTGTATCAGGTGCGGACACATTGCTGTTTTTTTTAAACTCCTCTGTGTCACTGTTGGGTCTGTCTGCCAAATATCCAATCAACAGTGGTCCTTCATCAGTGTGAGTTTAGAAATGCACACTGATGAAGGGGTAAAGGACACTTAACACAAAAATCATAATGTTTAACTCTACATTTGTGGACCAACAGAGTAGGTGTGTGACCACTCCATGTACACTGTGCTTTACTTCACCAGTAACACTGCTGTGCCTGATAAACTCATGACAAAGCATCCTATAGATAGGATTTTGGGCAGCATTAATAAAATATTGTGTTTAAGGGTCCACAGGTCTATATACTAGCCCACACCTATAGGAGACACTGGTCTATAGGTCTATAGTAGACACTGCTGTCTATATTGTAACAATACAGTTAAATACACAAAAGCCCTGAATATGAAGCAGCAAAGGAACATTATCCAGGTTTTTCCATTTTTTATTTCTTCCATTATTTTGTAATCCTAAATTTTGATTTTTTAAAAAACAGCTTCAAATAATTTAGGAAGGCAGGGTAAGTGCAACAAGTTTAAACTCGATGTAAAGCTAGGTAATATTAGACTAGATAGTTTGATTAAACACAGTTAAATTAGAAATCATTGATATATTAAATAGATAACCTGTATACCTTACTTACACATTGTTTAAGTTATTGCATAATCTTTTGTTTTAGCTCTTACTGTGTATATTGATTGTTCACTTTTTATCAGATTCTTTTGTTAAAGTTTTTTACTCTTTCAAAAAGATGTGTATTTGGCAATACAATATAAAAAAAAAGTATACCTATGAAACCATTGGTTTTTACAGTAATTTAATAATTATGTAGTTTTGTAAAATAAATAAATACAGGTTTGCTTTCTTTTTAAAAATGCAATGTGGCATTACTGTAAACAAACTTTACAGTAGGAATGCTGTAAATATTGATTACAGTAACTACCTGGCAATTCTGCATCCAGTAAAAACTGTACATTTACAAAGTAACTGTTTATATTGTGTTTATGTAGCTGAAATTATTAGGATAATTTGGGTTGAAATTTCATGCCACTTCCTATTCACTGTGACTTCAAGTGAAAGTGTATTTTCTGTCATTGCTTAATCCAGCATCCCACAAATCTGGAGGAGAGTGAAGACAATGCCACTATTTACTGCTGCCAAAGTCCATCAGTAAAAAAGAGAGAACGTGTTGGCCAAAGGAGAAATAGAGGCCAACAGTACAACCCAGTGGTCATTTGTGGAAGCATCTCAGATATTGTATGAAATAACATTTCTCTATACATATGATTATGCATGTAAAGATTAGGGGTCTGACATTATATCATCAAAAAGAAATTTTAAATAGGTACACACTAAACATTAGGCCATACCCATATTATGTCACAGAAATATTTACTGGTATGTTGTTTAAAACATGCGGCCCAATGCAAACACAAAGTAAAAATCAGAGAAACATTTTATTTTGATAAACTACTAATAGTATTTTATTATTTTCTCTAAACAAATAGTTTAACACTTACATTACCATTGTAGTTTTATACATAATAGATTGTCATTCTCTTTGAAAATGTAAGGTTGTATGCAGATATATACTGAATACCATGATAATCTTTTTGTAACTTAATATACTGTTAATTTTTTTGTACATTTCCACCTCTGCTGTGTTCGTATTCAGTACTCATTGGAATGTTGAGTATAATGTTTATCACATTTCAGACGTTTAATGTGTACCTACTGTATGTAAGTATTCTTTTTTTTTTTTTAAATATATGACTGGAGAGTTCCATCCATTTTCCATACCACTTATCACACACAAGGAAGAGGACACCCTGGATGGCATGCCAACAGATCACAGGGCACAATCACACACACAACCACCAATAAGCCTACAACACATGTCTTTGTACTGGATACCTGGAGGAAACCCCCAAAGCACAGGGAGAACATACAAACTCCATACGCACAGGGCAGAGGTGCAATTTGAACCCCCAACCCCAGAGGTGTTAGGCAAACAGCCTAACCACTAATCCACCATGGGTTAGTACTAGTGAGGCACACATTCTAATAACTAAACCCCTTCTGAGTTGTATGACAACTTAAAAAAAAAAAACAATCACAATATAACCAAATTAGCAAACCATTCATGTTATTCATCGCAAAGTCATAGTTTTCACCATTCATTAGTTTTTCAAAGAGCCTTTGGTAACTTGGATAAATTTGTATGGGGGATAATTATGACAGAAAGTTATACATTTGCACCTTGGAGGACATGACTCAAATTCAAATAACCTTATTTGAAAAGCATACATTTTTCAAAACATTAATTATAACCCTCTGAAGAGGGTATACAATTTGATCGTATTTAATTTATTTGTTCATACACATATTGAGAACATTTATAAATTTGAATTTTGTCTGATTTTTAACAAACATAACTCAAACGTCTCTTAAAAATATTATCATTAAACTATACATTGTCTTTAAGAGACATTTTCTGGTGCTGTGGAATGTATCAAGTTGAAGGAAGCAGTTCCACATGTGTGAATAATGGGATTTTTGTAGTGATTTTGCAAGTGCAGACCACATCTTCATCTTGGGTAGGTGCTGTTGAATATTACGAAAGATACAGGGAGTTGGTGAGTGGGAAAAGTTTGTCATGAGGAGTGAAAGCGAGACAAATTTAAGGATGTTAACTAAGAGGATGATGGAGCTTCAAATTTTATTTGGTTCATAGTATTTTGCAACTTGGGCTGGAGTTCAGGGTGAGTTCTGTACACTTCTGCTTTGTGTTAGAATAGAGGCTTAAAAGGAATCAGTGTATTTGGTGTGTATTCAGTGGTTAAGATGTTGGACTGCTGCTTGGAAGGTTGAGTGTTCAAATCCCAGCACTGCCAAGCTACTACTGCTGGGCCCCTGAGCCCTTGCTCAGTTGTATAAAAATGAAATAACTGTAAGTCACTTTGGATAAGGGTGTCTGCCAAATGCCACAAATGTAGTGTATAAGATCAGCACACTGAAGCTGGTTTGGCTATTCATGGCAGACCGACACTTTATGTTGGTTTGTCCTTAGATTCGTCACCAGTCTGAGCCTGGTACACCAAGGGTATATACAGTCCCCTCCAAGAGTACTGGAACAGCAAGGCCAGTTCTTTTGTTTTTGCTATACACTGAAAACATTAGGGTTTGAGATCAAAAGATGAATATGAGATGATAGATCAGAATTTCAGCTTTCATTTCCTGATATTTACATCTAGACGTGTTAAACAACTTAGAACATTCAATTCAATTTTATTTGTATAGTGCTTTTAACAATAGACATTTTCACAAAACAGCTTTACAGAAATAAATACATTCAAATTAAAATAAACCAAAATAAATTGTAAATATGTTTCATTTATCTGTAATGAGAAAGCCAGAGGCAATGGTGGCAAGGAAAAACTCCCTGAGATGATATGAGGAAGAAACCTTGACAGGAACCAGACTCAAAAGGAAACCAATGCTCATCTGGGTGATAACAATTATAAATATTGCAATTATTTAATAAATCCCTTCTGTAACTGTGTACTACGTGGACAAATAGTGCAATTGTGCAACCAGTAAATTCAGCACAGTTTTCACATGAAGTCCGGTTTGCTGAACCTATCCACTGTCCACTGATGGTGACCTGAGTACAAAACTGCTCGCGGCAACTGCAGCCCCAAAGCCACCACAGTACAACTGCCCATATCAACTGCAGTCCAAAGCCATCTCCATGGTCCCCAAGCAGCATCATCCCCAGCAATCCCAATGATCTTCAATCCCAATGATGTGGGGCCACCCCCAGCAGCAGCGAGCGAACTCAACCAATGAGAACTTCAACCAGAAGGACATGGCACCTTCACTGTCAGACCACCAACTGTTAGGTGAGCAGAAGAATAGGACAGATAGTCTTAATATTTGGTTACATATGCCTTGCTTGCACTAATTGCATCAAGCCGAGTTTCTCCCTTCAGTCTCCTTTTCAGGAGGTAAAATGGATGCTCAGTTGGGTTAAGGTCTGGTAATTCACCTGGCCAGTCTAAAACTTTCTACTTTCCCCCCTCGTGAAGTCCTTTTTTGTGTTGGCAGTGTGTTTTGGGTCATTGTCTTGCTGCCTGCTGAAGCTTTTGTGGCTCATTTCTGTATTGCTTTTTCGAATTCCAATCAGCCATTCTTACTGCTGAGGAATGGTTTACACGTTGTGGTATGGCCTCTATATTTCTGCTCTGAAAGTCTTCTTCGAAAAGCAGATTATGATACCTACACCCCTGCCCTGTGGAGGTTGTTGGTGATGTCACTGACTCTTGTTTTTGGGTTTTTCTTCACAGCTCTCACAATGTTTCTGTCATCAACTGCTGTTGTTTTCCTTGGCAGATCTTTTCGATGTCTGGTTGTTATACCAGTGGTTAGTACACCAATGGTATAATTCATTTTCAGAACACTGTCCATGCCTGATGCTTGTGTAATGGGTCTGGATCAAGTTTTTGTGGAGTGTGCCGTTTTGTATCTTTGAGGATCTTGGAGGTTATTCTGGGTGCGACAGTAACACAATTTATTGTGTTAAAGGATTTTAGAAAGAAAAGAGAAGTGATACCAGTCAGTAGTTGCTGATGTGCACTGTACACTGTAGTACACTGGTCTTCAATACACTTTGTGCATGAATCCTTTTAAACAACCTTCTGGGTCTCCGACACGGGGTCAGATGCAACCACTATTTGATAATACGCATGTACACAGGTTCACGACCTTTTAAAAATAAGCTTTTGGAATGGCATTACAACCTCACATACATGTGTATAGCCTATATTTAGCCAGAAATAAGTAGGTGGTTGCTTGAACATTGATGATGAAAGAATTGCTGGGAAGGTACTAGTACCTACTGAGGTATTAGATGTTAAAAATAATACTGGATATGGTAGTATGCCATGTTTTATAATTCTAAACTAAACTCTTTTCATAACCTTTAATGACTTCTAGTGGAGAAAGGACAACTGAAGTGTATGTGTGAAAATATTCAAGTCTCAAATTAAATGGAGGAAAAACAAAAATGGTTTAAACAAAAGCAATAAGTATTTGAATACAATAGACAAGCAAAGTCCAAATTAAGTAAAAATAATTTAATCAGCCTTTATTTTAATTTATAATACAATCAGTTTGCAAATATGTAAAATCCCATAAATTGTTTTCACAGTACAGTCACAGTAAATGAAATAAAATGCCATAAAACAGAGAAATGCCAGGGTTGGCACATGAATATTGAGAAAAACAATTTTGTGCCAAAACAGATTTGTGTACACCATAAGTGTGTTTTGCACACGTCCAAGCCTGTAAGTGCCATTGTAGAACCTGCTGCAGAAACAACAAACTTATCAGTACATATTGTTAACACATAATTGTCTTGACATAAACCACAGTAACGAGAAAGATTGTGCCCCTTTCAGGCTGATTTGAGGTCAGCAGTCTTAAGTCTTATTTAAGCCCTGGGATGGCAACACTGTTGATCAGCATAAAGAGGTAAAGCTAGAACTAGTATCTACAGTGGCTCCTACCATCTCTTCCTCACACACAATCACTCTTTAAGGCTTTCACTTCTCCAAATACTCAAACATCTCAAGCAAAGGTGTCAGAAAAAGTGATCCACATGATAAAAACGTAAACCACTATCACTGACACCAGGTGCAGGATTGAAGTCAGTTGGCATGGTTTTCGTGTAAAGATTGCGATTTTGACCAAGCCAGAGCATCATGAGGTCAAGGCAGCTAGGGTTTGGTTATAATCTTAAAGACTTTTTGTCACTCTTCAGCAGCAATATGTCTAAGATTTAGTTAGTAAGTCATCACTGTGATTTACTCTGCATTAATAGAAACCTGGATGACTGAAAACCTAAGAAATCTTTGACCGTCTAATAGTATTCCTGTTCTTCACACACAACATTCAATTTTCTTCTTCTTTTCTTCCTGAGAGTCCTCCAAACATACAGTAGCTGACCCAGTCTGTGTTTGTGCCTGCTTTCTGATGATGGACGGCAGCAGCAGCTCGAACAGTGTCTCAAACAGTGCATCAACGTTGTAGCCTGTCTTTGCACTTGTCTCGAAGCACATATCCTCAGCACGTGGGAGGGTGTGTGTGTCAAGGGCCTTGTAGCGAATGATGCGGTTGTAGAGCGCCACAGCATCCTCCTGTGCCACCTGCTTGTGGACAGTAGGCGTGTGCGGGGGCGTAGGGCATGCTGGAGTGTCCTCAGTGGTCGTGACCTGGGCGCATGGGTCTGTCAGGTCAGCCTTGTTGCCTACAACGGCGAAAACACAGTCGCTGTTGGCCGAGTCGGTGAGCGACAGGAACCGTTCCTCAAGCTGCAACAGGCTTTGCCAGCTGGTCACATCATATGTCAGGATGATGGCTGCCGCACCACGGCAGTACATGGAGCCCAGACCATGGAACTGCTCACGACCTGAAAGTTTTGTGGGATCAAAGTCTGTTAATAAAGACTCAAACTAAATTTTAATCACATTTCCGATGCCTTGATAACCCAACAAACCTCTGATTTATCGAATTAGACAAGAGGAACAAATATGGACTTGTTGGAATAACGAACATGTCCTGTGGAGGACATTCACTGTACATGTAATGTAGGATTTGAGCACACTCAACCTGAATTTTATATCCTTCAAGCCTGTTTGAATGCTGAGGCCATCCAGTTCTCTCCACAGATAAACACAACCAGGTTCTACCTGTTCAATTCAATATTTCCAGAAGCTTCTAACAGAAAACATGGCAAACAACTAAATCCACATCTAGTGTGCTGCAGTAGATTAGTGATTTAATTACATTAAAAGGAAAATAAAGTGGTTCTTTTGAGCCTCTTATCACCACTTGTTAAACAAAGAAGTCCTAATCAATACAGTAGCTAAACAATAAATATAAGCCAGCACAGAATACAGAGATTCAAACCCTAAAGCTGTGGAAATTAAAGTACTGATGACTAGACAAACAAAACAGTGTCCTGAGACTGCTGGATGCATTGATCAGATACCAAATTAGGAATGTAAGATCAGTTAAGCTCTCACAGAAACGCTCACAGAACTCATATCTGTAAGGTTCATATTTGTTTTTCACGTCTTATGTTATTATCTTATAGTTTACTTCCAGCCTGAAGTTATGGATTAAAATAAGAAATCAGAATTGAAGTTGGGCATTTGTACAGTCAGTCTAACTCAGATTACTTTTAGATAACTGTTGATTACAATTACGAAATATCCTATATCACAAACCATATCACAAACATTACAGATATGTCATTATTGATCTTTACGGTTGCAGTTCATGCCCTCAGACTATATATTTAATTAGGTATTAAAACTCCTTTGTGGAAAAAAATTGATGTGAGTGGCTCCATTTTATTTCATTGTGAATTCCCCATATGAACGTGTGAAAGCAAAATTTCTTGATCCTCTGAGAATTCCATCATTGCATAATTTGCCCAGTCATGGTATGATGACAGAAATGCTTATTGTGAAAGGCAAAATTTCCTCTGTTCTTGTTTTGTAGTGTGTAAAGAAGAAAAGTACAGGCAGGAAAACCCTCATTCATTACCCTCATCAAGTTACATTGACCAAAAAAGAGGTGGTGTCTGATTATTTTAACAGACTCCAGTACAGAGCCACAGTTTAGGATATTATAATTGAAAAACGTGTTTTAAGTAGTACAAACATGGTCTGAAAATGCTGACTGTTTAGGGAACCTCCTCCCATTTTATAGAGTCCACAATAACAGCATTACAACCCTGCAGAAAAACACAACAGAAACCATCATAAAAAGTCTAATGGTTTCCACTACAAATACCATTACAAACCATCAGCTAACCATTAAAACCATAACAATTAGTGGACCTTAATGACATAACCCACTAGACACAGGGACCATTAGAGTTTCCATTAAAACCAATACTATTCCCATTATAACCATTAAAACCATTACAAATTCTACAAGGGTTTATATTGTTTTTTCAGCAGGGAATATACTGTATAACCAATTGTAGTCAGATTTTGAGTCCACTACTGTAAATAAGAACCATTTGTGTCCCTCCTTACTTGATTAAATAAATGTTTTAGAGACATATTTCACCACTACTATTAAAAGCCTCTCTTATATTTTTATTTATTAGTTATTTGGTCATGGCAATGGCATACAAATGGTTGATTAGCCTAATTTCGCAGTTTATCATTTTTCAAAAAACACCCTCAATATTAATGAAAAAAAAAATAATAACATAGAGATTCTCTCTTTCACTATTAACTTGTCTAGAAGCACTTTGACCAACTTTGTTTAATTTGTTTAAAAAAAAAAAAAAAGCTTTAAACAACCTGTTGGTTATTTTAGTACTCACTGTAAATTCCAGGTCAAATGTTTGTTTGACGAGGAGCTAAATTCAGGTATAACTGAGATTTAATTTTCTATCATTAAGCTCTAACATTTTAAAAGGACTGAAATATTTCTCATCATTTTAGTGAAAGGGAAATGTGACTTTTTGCCTTTTCCCACAAGTTAAGCAGTGGCTAATCCTGTGATATTAATGCAAGTGAGTCACGCGCACAGCAGGACTCGAAGAACTTTCTGGAAAAATGACAAAGATCATATATATTTTATATATATATATATATATATATATATATATATATATATATATATATATATATATATATATATATATATATATATATATATATATATATATATATATACACATCTTTTCATGGCTTTGGGGAAAAGCTGTGCCTGAACTGTTTTTCATCAAACTCCAGACAAAATATTGTCTGTTATATTGACAGTTACATCCTGAAAATGTACCAAAATGTCACAGACTATCAAACTCACCTGCAGTGTCCCAAATGGAGATGTTGTAGGGTCCCCACTGCTTGAGGAAGAAAGCTCCTCCGACTGTGCTCAGCGTGTCTTTAAAACTCCTCTCCGTGTATCTGTGGAGAAGAGACGTTTTCCCAACGTTCATGTCTCCCAGAATGACCATCTTAATATCAGGCTTCCTCGTTTTCCTCGCCGCGGGCATTGCAGTTTAACAGTTTTTTAAGAAATGTAACAATTTTAGAAGAGTTTGGGTTGTTTTTTCTTTTTCTTATATATATCTTTTTAAAAAATATCTCGTTACTTTAAATGACGTCACCTCAGACTTTGGTCATGGTGGTCTCCGGGTTTGGCGTGTGTGTGTGTGTGTGTGTGTTTGTAAAATAATCCGCAGAGTGTCACAAGCGCCTCTTTAGACTTCAGGCTGCGTGAGTGGCCATAAAATATCACAGCCGTTTCACTCTCTCACCACCCTCCCTCCGGAAGTAATCACGTCACCGGAAACTAACGGGGAAAATTCACGCGCTTGAAATATTGCGTAATCGTACACGCGTCTGTGGTCACGAAGAGCAGAGGACTCGCACATGACACCAAAACACACTGCACGCAAAATTCTACACGCTGATATTTGGCCTAATTTAAAATGTCAGCTGGTGCAAGTACTTGTTAATGTTGGTGTTAATTACTATGTGTGAAATGTATTAATCTAAATTACACAAGCAAAATATTAAGTATTTAAAATCTATTGAAATTAAAGTATTCTACTATGAGCTGTCTGAATACTCGATTCTGATTGGCTGGAAAGTGTGCGTTCAAACCAGTGAATGCACAAGTAGTTCCAGTCAGTTTAATCACCGTTCTAAATTAATGCTTTGTCTATAAACAACTGTAACCATAGTAGCATACAGTTACAGTTACATGTAGCCATAGTAACATACAGTTAGTTACATGTAGCCATAGTAACATACGGTTACAGGTACATGTAGCCATAGTAACATACGGTTACAGTTTCATGTAGCTATAGTAACATACGGTTACAGTTACATGTAGCCATAGTAACATACAGGTACAGTTACATGTAGCTATAGTAACATACGGTTACAGTTATATGTAGCTATAGTAACGTACGGTTAGTTACATGTAGCCATAGTAACATACGGTTACAGTTACATGTAGATATATAGTAACATACAGTTAGTTACATGTAGCCATAGTAACATACAGTTACAGTTACATGTAACCATAGTAACATACAGTTACGTGTAGCTAATAGTAATATACAGTTACATGTAACCATAGTAACATACAGTTACAGTTACATAGAGTAGTTAAACTCACAGCTTCATTATTAGTAGAGACAGCACAGTAATTCACACATGCACAATCTCTCTCTCTCTATCTATCTCTCTCATAACTATTTATTATAATTCATTCAAATAATTATAATCTTATCATGCTACTTCTTCTCTGTGCATGATTACATTCAAGATAAGATTACACTCAAAGAAATGTAATGTTATTGCACTCCCTTATCTCTTTGTATGATTTAGAGCAGGCAGAATTCTTGATCTAACAACCTGTATATAAAATAACTAACAAAAATAATAATAACCATTATTCAGTCAAATTTTGCACTGCAAACATCACTGACAGCTTTAAATTGGCAAGTGACCATGGTATAAACGGGATAATCCACGGCTAGGTGTGTATTACATGACACGAAGCGGATTATCCCTTACTTACACAAGCAAAATATTAAGTATTTAAAATCTACTGGAAGTAAAGTATTCTAGAGTCTTTAAAAAATACTATTTAGTGGCAGGAATGGTTATTTATTCAGCAAATGCTAATGCAAAGTCCTCTCTCCTTACTCACGTACTGCTTCTTTAACACTTTTTTTTGAAAACCTTTTTTTGTTTGTTTGTTTGTTTTGCCTAATTCTATAACAGACTGTACACACCCCTCTCACACTCTCTTTACCCTCCTGCCGTCTGGTAAATGGTACCGAAGCATTTGGGCCCTCACGACCAGACTGTGCAATAGTTTCTTCCCCCATGCCATCAGACTCCTAAACACTCAGAAACTGGACTGAAGGAACACACACACAACTGAGCATCCTCCATCCTCTATGCAATTTTTTTGCAAGTTTTTGCACATGTTTATGCTGCTACTAATACTCATTATATTATACTGTACATAGACTGCTACTCTTATGTTTACACTTATGTTTACACTAGTTCAGCTACTTGTTTTGTACTCTTGTACTATTTGCACTATTGTCACTGGGTTCACTTTTAAACAGAACTGTGTACTGGTCGGCGCTACACTGGGATTTACTATACTCATTGTCTGTCCCAGTAGTCATTGTACTGTCTTGTACTGTCTTGTGCTGTTTGCAAATGTTTGCACTTGTGCACTTTATGTATGAATTATGTAGTCCCTTGTAGTTCTGTGTTGTTCTGTGTCACTTTATGTATAAATTATGTAGTCCCTTGTAGTTCTGTGTTGTTCTGTGTCGTCTTATGTAGCACCTTGGCCATGGAGAAACATTGTTTCGTTTCATGTTTTTCATCGTTTGTTTCAAGTTTCTATGTACTTGTATATGGCTGAAATGACAATAAACTCCACCTGAGCTTGAACTTCCATGTCAGATTATACGATTATACTCTAATGACAGACCTGTGAGTAAAGAAAACTGCTACGCTCTGCTTACGTTGTCAATCAGCGTTCAGATGTGGGCTCGTGCAGAAAATGTAAAACAGAAACATTCTTTAAAATGAGCTTGAGGTCATTAGGATACATTTTCTGTCCATTAGAATGTTTTGTTTACATTTTGCCATTGCTGATACTGTATTTGTATGGCACTGCCAGAACTTTTGGTTGCAATCACACCGAATTGGATGCTAGTGAGCATGCCACATTATGCATCCACCAATCTCAACTAACAACCAAATAACAACTTTTACGAGTTGTGATTATTTTGTCAGTGACAGCAAAATCAGGCCAAGAAATCATTTACATTATAACAGTATTTCCAGATCTAAAATAATCATATAATTTCAAAAGTGATATTGCTGTAGTTGTTAGCACATTAAATAGATCTGTTCAGCTCTGCCCCTTTTTCTTAACTCATCAGGCATATGGAATTTGAACAGTCTCGAGTTTGAAAAGAAGGGAATGGAAAGGATCGTCACTGTTCATTCAAAAATGTCAGTTTGCCTCACAGGTACCAGACGGCTCTAAAATTACAAACTGCTCCTTTAAATATTAATTGTTGACAAATTTGTAAGCAAGCCTTCTGACACTTACATACTCAATAAACCATGGCGATTCAGATGCAAAGAATAACTTCATCATGAGCTGCTAAGTCATGTTTTTCTGGCAGGATTCTCCAGTGACTTTGTGATGGCAAATCATATTCTAACTATGAGTAACAAAGTCTGAAAAATATATGGATTTAAAACAGACAAAAGCAAATCTCAAAAGCAATTTACTCTCAAGATGGCTGCTGAATATAGTGCATAACAGCTTTTATACTACAGATGAGACACCAAATAATTTGTGATTCAAATAACTGTGTTGCATTGACTGTTGGTAAAGTACATGATCATCACAGATAATAATTCAAGAGTCAGTGGCTGGCTCAAAGGAAGCAAACCACAATCAACTTCTTAAGTGTTTTCTCAAAAAAAGTTTTAAAAATAAAAGTAACATTCAGACCAGTTAACAAAAAAGCTGATCCAGTTCTCTACACTAGACTGAGGTGGAGTCTAGCTTTCTTTTCCTCTCTTCTCCTTCTGTTGTTGTTTGATTTCCCACGTGGAGTTGGTACCTCTGTCCTGAAACCAAAACACACATAATATGTCTGTCATTTAGCATCTACAATCATGTTAACATTACAGATTGATTTAGTATGATTAAGAAAAGATATACTAAATCATATGCTAAGCATAAACCACATCTTTTATGTTGCCTATGTTTCTTTTTGGAAAATGTATTTAAAAAAAGAAGTTAAAGCTAGAAAGGTGTTCCTGAACGTCAAAACATTTTGCATTTCCATTACCCTCACAAATAAATTAAAGAAATGAAAAATCCAATGTAATATTTTTTGGGGTAAAATAATTGGGTCTTACCTTAATTTGAACTCCCAAGGGCATTAGATCATTGCGAAGGGCATCACAGGCCTTCAGTAAGGGCAATCTGTCTGGCTGTGGTCTCTTGCTCTGAGGCACTTTGCTGGTGTGAAGGTCCTGAGTCGCTTCATCCTCCACAGAGAGAGCAAAGTTTCGAACTTCACTACGGAACCGCACCAGCTGCTCCACTACATTGTGTAAAATACCGGATGATTCAGCACTGGATGACTCCTGAAAGAAATGCAGTTCTGTGTGAAATTCTTAATAGTGGCATTTTATCCACCTGTTTTTATGCACATTTTGAATCTGAAAATCTGAAAGGAATTTTGAAAAACATCTGCAAATCAATTTTTGTGGTTTGTGTATTTGAGGTTCCCTATGACACTGTTTGGCTGGTGCTCTTTTGATTACATTATCTCATACCACAGCGATGTGGAATGATCTCTTTTAACTGGTCAGAAGGTATTGATTAATTTCCTATAAGAACACTCAGACAGTAGCTCCAACAGCACTCATTCAAATGTGTTATCATTTCTATAGTAATAACATACACAAGGCTTTGTAAGGCGGATGCTCCACGTGAACCAAGGGTGTCAAACATACAGCCCACAGACTGGGACTGGGCCAGTTAATGTTTTAATCTGGCCCACCAAATGAATTTAGAGTCCATGCTCTTAAATAAAAATGTCTTATGGATGGTATTTAAATCAGTAGATGAAAATAAGACCTGTTATTCCACTAGAGGGCAAAATAGAGCAAACTCTGGGGCCTTTCCAGGAACAGGTGTATTTATGTATACTGAGATCTGGTTTGTGAATTTCTTTGTGTAAGAGGAACAGAACACTTCAGGGCATGCTGTTACAGGAAAATAATCAACTATAGGATGGTAAGGTTACTCTACTTCATGTTGGGCTGCCCCACATTGATTATTTTCCTGTATTTTCCTGTTTTATTCCTGACTTATTGCTTCTCTTCAGCATATATGCATAATATGACATGGAAATACACAATTCTCTCTTAATTTTGCCTACAATTGATAACATTTGTGAAAAATTACAGTGGAAGTGTGTCTTATATTGCTGTCCCAGAAATCAAATGTTTGAGGTGGCTAAAAGTCATCAGTGGGAATGTATGTTTTTGTGTAAGTAGAATATTGAACTGATTCAGTAAGTAAAAACCTGACTGGTTGGTACTAAGCACTGGTATTGAGCATAAGGACACTTGTTTTTCCTGCATAAGAACATCAGCTTATTGAGCTCAAGGTACGCACTGCACACTCACCTGTTATAGCAGATGTTTTTTAGATCACGTTAGACAGTTCTAAGGTATAACACCAAAGACCTCTGACCTTTTTATCCAGCAGATCAACTCCAAGGACATCCATGATATCCCTGATGTAAGACAGCATTGCTCCAAACACTGCTGGACACCTAGAGCTCCCATCAACCTGTAAAGAGGCAGAAAGAGGTAAGCAAAACTCTGCACTACTGAGAGTTCAAATTTCAGTAAATGAGTTTATTAAAGCTAACACATAAAAATGAAGACTGGAAAAACACCGCTTGGTCTTTTTCCAATGTTCAACTGTCCAGTTTGAGTGAGCCTGTGCCCACTGTAGCCTCAGATTCATGTTCCTGGCTGACAGGAGTGGAACCCGATGTTAAGCAGTCTGAGATGCTCACCACAGTTGTAAATAGTGGTTATTGGAGTTACCATAGCTTTCCTGTCAACTCAATACAATGTGGTCATTCTCCTCTGAACTCTCTCATCAACAAGGCCTTTCCACTCACTGGATGTTTTCTGCACTATTCTGTGTAAACTCTAGAGACAGTTGTGTGTGAAAATATCAGGAGATCAGCAGCAACAACCATGACTGTCACTGGGATCACATTTTTATCAAATCTGATGTTTGAGACAAACATTAACTGAAGCTCTTAGTCTGTATCTGCAGATTATTGAAGTAAAGAATACTGGTAAAAGATTTTAAAAATATATGTATTTTTATTCCAAAACAGAAAGTCAGTGTAATTTGACAAAGTCAGAGTAACAACATCCAATATTTTTCCAGACTGACGCTGTACATTCACAGGCAAAAAAAAATGGGCCAAGCCCAAAATGGCTAAATATTAAGCTTAACAACAAATTTATTTATTAATTTATTTAGTAATTTATTAAACATAACAACAAATCATTGGTCAGAAAATTAGCATGAATTAAACTAATGCACTCCTGAGACCTTACTCACCTTGGTAACAGGCTGAAGCTGACAGTTTCCGTGGTGAATGAGGTTCATGATGGCGTCTATTGCCTTTGGCGTGTCAAAGTCATCTGCAAGTGCAGTTCGCACGGTGGCCTGTGTGACTGATAACCTAAACAAGGCACATCAAGATGTAAAACAGAAAACAAAAATGTGCTTTTAATTCATAATCAATCTACTATTTAGCATTGGATCTCTTTTTGACAATAAAACTGCTACAACTGTCCCCAAAATATCCTATAAATCTTATCGTTACCTCAGTTATCATCAATTTAAATAATACTTGAATCAGACAATTAAACCTTCATATTCCCGAGGATCCTCTTCATGACAACTGAGAGTGTAATAGATGAAAGTTACATAACAGAAATTAAAACTATCTTTTTCTTTAATTTTATATAAGGTCAGTAATTTTTGGAATTTTTATTTCCGCTCATTAAGCTCAGATCAAAATAACCCAAACTTAATTTTTGTAATATAAACAAGCAAATGATTCTTCCATGTTTATTACAGAAAAACAAAGTGGCAAAACATTTTAGTTGCCTAGTATACAAGTTATTTTCACTTAAAGCCTAGGAAGTTTTGCTCATCCAATTCTTCAATTTCAGCATAGCAGCAGTATGGAATCTCCTACCTCTCCCATAAAAAGCTCTCATGTATGTCCTGGCACTGTAGGTGACCCTGCATGTAGGCCTGGGCATTATAGATGAAGCCATTGATGGAGGACAGTGTAGAGCGAGCTTCATTCATACTGGCATCACTGTAATCAATCGCTGGGTGAAGAAAAGAGAGTATGACCTTGAAATCTGACTTCGTTCAGTATTCCCTCTTAGCTGTATTGAAGTAATTGTTTTTGTAAAACTTTTACATTTTCAAAGTCAAATGTTCACACATAAGCTTCTGTGTCAGAATTTATCTGCCATTAATGGTTAATGGTTTGTATCTATGGTTGATATAGATATGGTAATAAAGCTTACCTGATCTGTACTTGGTCAACAGGCAAAACAGCCTAAACTCATTGGCAGTATAAGAGTCTAAGAATTCCTACACAAAGGGGGGAGGGAGAGACAGAGAGAACAGCAGTTCAGGAGAAGCCTTATACGAGCAGTTTCTAATTTCTAGAGGCCTCTGTTGCCTGTGGTACAAACTGCTCTTGCAATGAAAACACTGAGCATGAGTTTACGGCTGAGCGATATGACAATATAATATTGATATCAAGGTAAATTATGTCACAATACACTTTTCTGAGATATAGTGGATATTGTAATATCTTTTTATAATTTCGTTTTACATTTTATAAAAAATATTTACTAAATTTAATTACTGGAAGGACCTGATTTGATGTTAAACTTTTGAACTTAAAATGTTAACATTTAAAATGTTTGATAGATTTTTATAAGTGTTTCTCCTTTTCAATGTTAATTTTTTTTTTTTTTTACAAATAAAAATGTTATTCTTTAAATATAAAAAATGTATTTAATGAAATTTTTTAGACATTAAAAAAGTATCGTCAAACATTTTTGAAATGCAACACTACTGTATTGCTGGCAGTTTATGAGCAAGCCTATATATAATGATCTATATCATGTATCATAGAAATGTCTTCAATAAAATTGATATTTTTATCTTGTCGCCCACCCCTGCTTAAGCCTAAAGCTTTTCCCCCATCCAAGCCCACTCTCTGTGTTGAAACTACATATCCCTCGTGGGCTCTTGCTAGCAGCAAGCCTCATTTCTGTGCCAGAAAAAAATTTAGACAGAAGTGTGAAACTATAAGCTAGTGAGCTTCCATTAGATTAATGGATATATCAGTTTTTCTTTGAAATTCTATTACTATTTTATAGAAGCTGAAACACTTAAAAAAGAATTAAACCTGCACATTTAAGTAAAAAGTGCTCATTTAATTAAACAGCTAATAGTGTAGAATAAAGCATGATGTATAATAAGCATGAGGACTATAACCACTGGACAGAGATCAAAACTGCTCCACAACTAGCCTTAAGTAAAAACTCTGGCAGAAGAAAACATTGTCTTCTGGAATCTTCCTACATACGGTACTGCATGCAAGATGATTAAAACTCACACTATGTATTCACAGCTACACTGCACTACATTAGGATTAAGCTGGGTACAATATGTTTATTAATACAGTGTGATAAATGTATTTAATAAAACCTACCTTTATTGTAATATAATTCTTCAAGGACTTGGACATCTTTTCTGCACTGCCTTTCAAATGAAGGTGCCCTAAAATGAATAAGCTTAACAGTTATGTTAAGTGACAAAACAAATCTTTGTATGGTTGCTAAAATCATTGAGCACACAGATACTGTATGATACTTAATACATAATTCTATTTCACCCTCCTAACCATCAAGGACATTGTATAACACCAAAATATTGCGTGTGTGTGCGTGCGTGCCCAGATTTTTCAGTCACATATGTGACTGTGAAAAAAGAGAAGGAACTAGAGCATCGTTCTACAATACAAGTAACCTGAAAGAACAGTTATTTAATAGAGAACACAAGGACTGCTGACCTGAGCACGCAGAGCAGTATCAGCAAGCGTGGGCATTAAAAATGAGCACAAAGTGCCGTGAGCTGTGTGTACATAAAAGTATTAAGGAGTGTGGAGCAGTAAAACAAGTGTGCAGAGAAAACTGACAAATCTGAGAGCACACACACTTCATTCCCCATCAATTCAAGGTCCCTTTGCTCATTTTTCATGACCATTTTAAACATAAATCTTAGCATGAGGAGTTCACTGCTAATACTTTTATTGCTTAATACTAAGTAGGTTACTCATTTCAGCTGCATCCCTATTAGTGATTGAGCTTTTCTTATGATATTAACAGCTGTTATTTGCTAAGTGGGTACAACACAGGGAGCTCCTTTGACAAAGCAGAGTTTAACCCACTGGGTGGCAGATGTCATCTTCACATGCATGAGCACACACACAAGGTGGTATTCATGTGTTACAACCATACAGTGTAATACGGTTTATATTAGTTACATATGTAACGTAACTTGCATACTTCATCTTGCACTGTGGAATACAGAGTTTATAGAGTTTATAGAGTTTTCCAAAGATCATCAGAGCAACCAAAACCGCATCTACAATAGGAGTTAGACAAACTCGTTCTCTGTTTTGAACCTTTGTTAAATCAAGAACCAGGATTTTAGAGTTATCATATCTCTGGTTTCCCCCATCCACACTAAACTGCTCAGCATTTTCAAATGGTACTGCAGAGTGTTTTCAAAGAGATAAGATTTTAGTGCTGCAAAATGCAGAAAAATATATTTACATGTTTTTACATGTATTTAGTGTAGCCAAGAGCAGGTAAACTATGCACAGCTTATGGGCTTTACCTGAGTGCAGGAAGTAGTTCCCCCACTGGTCACACTTGTGGTAAGCCTCACACTGAGCAATTTCATTCTCGTGGTGAGGAAAGGCAAGGTCGATGCCTCCTGAGTGGATATCCAACTGGCTCCCAAACACAGAGCTGACAAACAGAGCAAAGCAGGGGCATTCCAAGTTAAATCACATGAGGTCCAGACTAAACAGCATGAAGAATTCAAAGTACAATAACCAATATGCAACCCAAAATCATTTAGTACATAGAAACAGTTCTCTGCTAAAAGTCTCCCTTTGCGTGCATGTTACATGTAATCCAAACTAAATTCATACACATGCTATTATGGACATATAGTGTCAACCTTACCATAACCTTACCATAACATTACATTTCAGCCTGCAAGTCCAGTCAGAAATGTAACAAGTAGCTAAGATGTTTTAGCACATTTTAAATGATGTTATATGGCAGGAGTGTTGAATTCACAAATCTGATTTGTCATTATATTATATATTAATGTTCTCTTTCTAATATAATATCATTTCTATTGAAAGAGCACATGTAAAAGGACTTATATTGTAAGTCTAAGATTAATAATAAACACTAATAAATATTTGACATTTTGTACTTTGTAACTGTCAGTAACTTTTCCACCATGGAAAACTCTTTGGGACATTCCCACAGCCTTCAGGTTTCTCTGCAACATGACAAGCTGAGGGGTTTGTTTGTTTGTTTGTTTTGTCTTATTAATGTCAAGAAAGAGAAAGAACAAGACAGGTTGGTCAGAGAACGACTTTTATAGCTGTTTTGACAGAACTAAGAACAGGAACTAACTTGTTTTGTGGACACTGAATATGAGTACAATGTGTCGTTCATTAATAATTAAAAATTGTAATGATTGGCAAATTGCTGTAATATAAGACGAATAAAACACTTTGACACATGCTTTTATCAGAAAATAATCAACTTGGTGGCAGCAACACATCTATTTTACGGATTACCCACTTTGTTTTCGTTCTGATGAAGCCACAGTTATTGTATCAGGGCTAGGTTCTAACTCAGGATGTACGACGATATCTAAACTGTGAGTGTGGAACGGTGGCATGAGGTTAAAGAAAAGTGAGCTGCATTCAAACTGCTTATGTAAAGCACAGACAAATGCTGAAGCATGAATATTAAAGCATTTAAGTAGACAGGCTTCAAAAAGATCAGCAGGAAACAAAAGAGGTGCTTACCTGGCAATAGTGGAGCACTCGATGTGCCAGCCAGGTCTTCCTCTTCCCCATGGAGACTCCCAGAAAGGTTCAAGCGGCTTCCAGGCTTTCCACAGGGCAAAGTCTCGGGGGTCCCTTTTATCCTTGCTTCCTGCGAAACAAATCATTCTGAATCAGCAAGTCAGACAAAATTATACCATCTCTACAAAAAAAAAAAAACGTCTACTTAAGTGCAACATGCAAAACATAGAACTTACAGAGCCTTAAATGATAAGAAAATCCATGGAGTAACTGTAATGTAATTTAGTAATAAATAGTGAAAAATTACTTCTGCATTTTGGTCAATTAAGAAGAAATGCAATGTCAGCTTACTATCATCACTGTCTGTAAATATGAGAAATGATGTTTTATTGAAATGTGTATAATCTATGCCTACCCGATTCCACAGCAGCATTTCCCACGTTCACAAGCTTGCCATAACGACTGCCAATGGATTGAGTATCAAAGTAGACATCCCCTGTGTTAAAACAACAGTTTCCTTATTCACCAATTTCAAATTTGGTGCATTTCCCCTCTCCATTTACTTCTGTCCTTGGTATATAACTATAGCCTGCTGAAAAATTTCCTTGTATTGGCTCACTATTACAACACCTGCATAAACTGTGTTGTTTCATGGAAAATAGATGTACAGTCAGGTCCATAAATATTGGGACAGTGACACAGTTTTGGTAATTTTGCCTCTGTACACCACCACAGTGGATTTGAAATGAAGCAGTCAAGATGTGACTGAAGCGTAGACTTTCAGCTTTAATTCAAGGGTTTTAACAAAAATATTGCATTAACCGTTTAGGAATTACAGCCATTTTTTACAGAGTTCCTCCATTTTCACAGGCTCAAAAGTAATGGGACAAACTAATATAATCATAAATATTAGGATTATTTTTATTACTTGGAGGTAAATCCTTTGCAGTCAATGACTACCTGAAGTCTTGACCCCACGGACATCACCAAATGCTGAGTTTCCTCCCTTGAGATGATTTGCCAGGTCTTTACTGCAGCCATCTTCAGTTGCTGCTTGTTTGTGGGTCATTCTGCCTTCAGATTTGTCTTCAGTAAGTGAAAAGCAGCTCAGTTGGGTTGAGGTCAGGTGACTGACTCGGCCATTTAAGAACATTTAATTTCCAAGCTCTTGGGCTGCTTTCACAATATGTTTTGGGTTGTTATCCATCTGTACTGTGAAGCGCTGTCCTATCAGTTCTGCAGCATTTGACTGAATCTGAGCAGAAAGTACAGCTCTGTACACTTCAGAATTCATCCTGCTACTTCTATCAACAGTCACATTATCAATAAACCCCAGTGACCAGTTCCATTGGCAGCCAAACATGCCCATGCCATAACACTGCCTCCACATGTTTGACGGATGATGTGGTATGCTTTGGATCATGAGCCCTTCCTTTCCTTCTCCATACTTTTCTCTTCCCATCATTCTGGTACAAGTTAATCTTGCATCAGAACTGGTCAGGCTTTTTTTAGAGGTTTTTTAGCAAAGTCTAATCTGGCCTTTGTGTTCTTGAGTGTTACCAGCGGTTTGCATCTTGAGGTAAACCGTCTGTATTTACATTCATGAAGGTGGCTCTTGATTGTAGACTTTGACAATGATAGGCCTACCTCCTCCAGAGAGTTCCTGACTTGGCTAGATGTTGTGAAGGAGTTGTTCTTCAATAAGAAAAGAATTCTGCAATCATCCACTTTAGTTGTTTTCTGTGGTCTCCCAGGCCTTTTGGTGTTGCTGAGCTCGCCAGTGCATTCCTTCTTTTTAAGAATGTACCAAATTGTTGATTTGGCCCTCCTAAAGTTTCTGCTATCTCTCTGATAGGTCTGTTTTGGTTTTTCAGCCTAATGATGGCCTCCTTCACTTGCATCAACACCTCTTTGGACGGCATATTGAGAGTTCCCATGAACAGCTACCAAATGCAAATTCAACACTTGGAATCAGCTCCAGACCTTTTATCTCGTTAATTTATCATGATATAAGGAGGAAACAGGCCACAGCTGGCCATGAAACTGCTTATCAGTCAATTGTCCCATTACTTTTGAGCCTGTGAAAATGGAGGAACTCTGTAAAAAATGGCTGTAATTCCTAAACGGTTAATGCAATATTTTTGTTAAAACCCTTGAATTAAAGCTGAAAGTCTACGCTTCAGTCACATCTTGACTGCTTCATTTCAAATCCACTGTGGTGGTGTACAGAGGCAAAATTACCAAAACTGTGTCACTGTCCCAATATTTATGGACCTGACTATATATAAGGGGAAACTGGGGCACACTATTCATCAAGTGCATCCAATTCAGAGTTGTTCGGAAGTCATTTTGTGAGCCCAAATCTGAGCCTGTTTCTACACAAATTTGATGAATAAGGGACATTGTATTTATTTTCTTATTTTCAGATCAGCACAACATGTAATCTCTTTCCTAATACTTGATTACGCTTCTCCTTGCCTTAATAACAGTGCCAGTGTAATAATATTATGCCAAACAGCGTACATGTAAATGTGTATGCTGGTAGACCATCACATGCCTGCTAGAGATTCAACACAGAAGAACTGACCTTCGCTTGTGGTGTAAGCATGGCCATTACTGATGATGCCTTCAACGAAAGCTACAATCTGAGGTATGTTCTCCGTGACTCTCATATACACGGCTGGTGGGAGGACCTAAAGTGCACAAAAAATATAATATTTATGCCACCACAGGATGCTTTAAAGTTATCTAGTCATAATAAAATATATTATATGTGCACAGATATGTACAGATGGGTGAAAGATTCATGGGAAAACCAATATAAAGTGTTGGGCCAACATGAGCCACCAGAACAGCCTTGCATAGATTGTACAAGGCTCTCAAACTGTACTGGAGGGATGAACACCAATCTTCTAAAATATATTCCCTCAATTTGTGTTTTGATGTTGGGGGTGGAGCACGCTGTCTAACACGTCACTCCAGAATGCCCCACAGATGTTCAGCTGGGTTGAGATCTGGTGACTGAAGTCTATACATCATTTTCTCACTCATCAATCTAATAGTGAGCCCCTGTGCCCTATGTATGGGGGGGCGGGGTCATCCTGGAAGGGACCACTCCCATCAAAATAGAAACGTTTCATCATATTATAAAAGGTGATCAGCCTGAAGAACTCTGATTTGCAGTGACCCTTCCTTTTAAAGGACACAAACTATGGTAGAAAAATGCCCTCCACAGCATAACTGAGCCACAAGGTTTTCTTTTAATTTGTCACTTATCTATATATACACACAATATGTATAGTGTATATGTAATATTAGATTGAAATGTGAGACCTTCAGGGCAAGCATGTCTCTTTTAAACTCCTCTTCATACATTCTGGCAAGCACAAGCGGTGAGATGTTCTCCTACCAGGAGGAACAATAATCAGTTCAAACAAAGACGACAACATGCCCAGAATCTCCTGGTCAATTTATTTTTCTTTACTATAGTTTAAGTACGGTGCAATTTTGCAATACACTGTCAGTCAAAGCATACTTGCCTCAAGGCTTCTCTGTATGATCTTATCATCAATGTCAGTGATGACCATGACATGAGTTACGTTTATTCCAAATATCCTGGTTAAAATTCTCTGCAGGATGTCAAATCTGACATAGGAGCTTTCGATGTGGAAAGCAAAAACACCAATCAGGCGAATACCATCAGTCGTCAAATATTTACAATATACACTATATGGCCAAAAGTTTGTGGACACCTGACCATAACACCCATGCGCTTTTTCAACATCCCAATCCAGATTTAATCCCATCTTTGCTTTTATAATAACCTCCACTCTTCTAGGAAGGCATTCCACTAGATTTTGGAGCATGGCTGTGGGGATTCGTGATCATTCAGCCAAAAGAGCATGACTGTGGTCAGTCAAAGATGTCATGCGAGCAGGCCTGGGGTGCAGTCAACGTTCCAGTGTTCAGTGGGGTTGAGGTCAGGGATCTGTGCAGGCCACTCGAGTTCTTCCACACCAACCTTGGCAAACCTTCATGGACCTTGCTTTGTGCGAAGACATCCTAAACAACTGTCTGCTTCAAACTTTGTGGCAACATTTTGGGGAAAACCCACATATGAGTCTGATGGTAAGATGACCACATACTTTTGGCCATAAAGTGTATTTACAGTGTACTGTATATTAATGTTATTAAGACAGTCATACCAAATAATTGCAAATGACAACTACACGTCACTTTCTTTTTTTTTCTCCTAACAGTTATGTGCATTGACTTACCATGCATGACCAAGATGTGCATGATCATAAACTGTGGGTCCACAACTGTACCTACACATAACAGCAAAGCATATGGATCAAACTATAAATGTACAGTATGGTTGTACTTTTACCTAAAACTTTCTGAAGCTGCCTTACCAGGTTGCTCTTCCCTCTTGAGCCAAAACCAGAGGCTCCTTCTGTTTGGTGAGACTGTTGAAAGTCTTTATGCCAGTATCATAGCCAGCTGGTCTGGTCCATTTGTTCCTGATTTCCATGCACAGCGTCCGCTTTGGGACTGTTGGATTTGTCTGAAATGCTCCATGGCTAACCTTGAGTCTGCAGTTCCAGACTGCACTTCTGATCAGACTCACACAAGGCCTCATTCTCACGCCCTTGTAATTAAATGAAACATTTGCAATGTGACTTATTTGTAGCTTTCAATTTGCACCTCTTGTCCATAACACGTCGCGAGGCGACCGGAAGTGCACCTTATGTTCATTTTCTAGTTTATTAACGTACATTTATGAGCTCCGTCCTCTTTTTAGGTGATATGTGAACATATAACAGGTAAAGAAAAAGAACTGACAATGACAACCGTAGCTAAGTGATTAGACTGCTTCACTCGTGCTCAGCTTGTTGACAGCGAATTCAAGATGGCGGCTTACAGTGAAGCTTTGCCGGGGCAACACATACCACGGCTGTGTCTCAAACAGCACAACACTCCCTATATAAGTGCACTAAATATGATGTGCAGTAACGGCTTCTATGCCCTAAATAGTGCACTGGATCGTTTAATTTGCGATGCATCCACTCAATGGCCAATAAAGGTTCCTGCAAAGTACAAGTAAATAGAAATGTTTTATCAAACGCGATAGAAACGTTGACATGCTTTACTCGGCCCAGTTTTCCTTTTAATTACATACAAAACCCACTTCAGCGGCTCTCTGCGGGTTGCCAGATTTGTTGGAAAAGTAGTAGTAGTAATAGTAGTAGTATTTTATTAAACTCTTATAAACTCTTATACTATTAAAATACTGTTAAAATATTAATATTACTGTTCTTCTTCTTCTTCTTATTATTATTATTATTATTATTAACAACAACAACAACAACAATAATAATTTTCTTATGGTTTATTATGCATGTATTGTGTACATTGTGCATATATATATTTTTTTTACATATTTTTATTGTGCAGACAAGAATACGTGACAAGAATACATGACGTGAGACAAGAATACACCTTAGATGGGATGGTATGCACACACACATTCATACCTAGGAGAAATTTATCTTAGCCAAGCCACCTGCCACATGTTTGGGAGGTGGGAGGAAACCAGAGAACCTGGAGGAAACCCATGTGGACGTGGGAAGAACATGCACAAAAACCCCACACAGACATTAACCCAAGCTTAGGACTGAACCGGGGACCCTGGAGAGCCACCGTGCCACCCTATTGTGTATACTGTTTATCAAAATAGTTTTCACCAAGACCTTAAGATGGTCTGTTATTACATATATTTTATATTATAGTAACAACAGAGTAAAAATGTGTTGTTATTTAACAAAGAAAAACACTGATATGGTAAAGTTTTCTGCAAGATATGTTTATTTAACATTTATAGAAGAAGACAGGTATCAGATCTAGGAAAGTCTTCAGGGCGAAGGACTCTGTGCTTTCCAACACAAAAATCTGTGTTTTTTTGGGCTTATTAAGTTCAAGAGAGAGGAAAAAACAGGATAGTGGAGAAATGACTGTTTATAGCTGCTGTAATGTAAGTAATGAAGTCGCTGACATTCCCTAACATTAAATATAACTATAAATGATTAAAGTATGATGTGTTCTACATTAATAGATTAAAATTGTAATCATGGGCAATCTGCTGTGAGATAAGTGAAATAAAACACTTGTGTTTTTAAAACACATGTTATTATTGGAAAATAATCAATTTCATTAATTGTTTTCTTATCCCAGCCAACCCAACATTAGTAATCTGTATTATATTAGATCTATATACAGTACATCGCCAAATGTTTGTGGACACCTGTCCATCACACCCATATGTGCTTACTGAATATCCCATACCAGATTTATTCCCCCTTTTGTTGCTATAATAACCTTCACTCTTCAGCCCACGCTTCACCCATTCAGTCACAACAGCATTAGTGAGATCAGGCACTGATGTTGGGTGAGGAGGTCTGGGGTGCAGTCAGTGTTCCAGTTCATCCCAAAGGTGTTCAGTTGGGTTGAGGTCAGGGCTCTGTGCAGGACACTTGAGTTCTTGCACAACCTTCAAACCTTGGCAAACCATGACTTTATAAAGCTTGCTTTGTGCACAGGGGCATTGTCATGCTGGAACAGGTTTGGTCCTCTTAGTTCCAGTGAAGGTAAACTGTAGTATTGGGGGAACCGTGGCTTAGTGGTTTGCTCCTCACCTCCAGGGCTGGGGGTTCAATTCCCGCCTCTGCTCTGCGTGTGTGCGGAATTTGGCATTTCCAAATTGGAAATTTCCGATTGATTGCGCCCCAAGTTCCCTGGGATAAGCTCCAGGCTCCCCCATGACCCTGTGTCCTATAAGTGGTACAGAAAATGGATTGAAATTGTTGAAAGACATTCTATACTATTCGTGTGTGCTTCAAAATTTTTTGGCAACAGTTTGGAGAAGGCCTACATATAGGTGTGATGCTCAGGTGTCCACACACTTTTGGCCATATAACGTACACACGTTTTAGATACTAATGTACAAAACGCAACAGATCAAAATCAGCCCAGTTGCATGGGCGGCTGAAAGATCTGGCAACCCCGGCTGGTTTAGATGTGGTGGGCGCTGTGTGTGTGTGTGTGTGTGTGTGTGATGTGGAAACGCCCCGCCCACCACAACGTCATTGGCTAACTTCAGCTAATACGAAATGGCTACAAAGCTGCTGTTACATTCATACGCGGCTACAGTTGTAACCCAGCAGGCTGTCGGGGTGTAACACACACACACACACACACACACACACACACAAACAGATCACACAACTCACTTTTCAGTGAAACTCACCGCTGCAGTGCCACGCGCTTTCTGCAGACTAGCCTCTTTCCGGTGGCTCTCTGCAGTCAAACTGGAAACTAAAACCATTTTCGGTCCCAAAATAAACCTAAGCACAGTACAGTCCTAAGTGACGCGTTTCCGGTTTCGGTAGCGATTTTTGCATCCCGAAGACTAGAAATCGGACAAATTTCAACGCCTTCAAAATGCGTTTTAGGCTGTTGATCATCTGGACGCAACACTGCTCGTCCCTTTTTTGCTGCGTTAGCGCATGCGCATTAACAACCAGACTGTTCCCCCAAGTGTTTGAAACTACCCGGAGGATCTCCACGCTGGGATCAAGTAATGCGACACGGACATTTTCACTCCTAAACGGACTGCCATCTGAATATTTCATATCGGATTTCTTGTTTGTTGCGCTGATTGTTTTTTTTATCCTTTTCGAGCTACATTTTTTGGTTTGAAGTTTCTGCTGGATGCTTGTAGGGCGGTTTTGCGGTGCGTTGTCCTGAGGATAATCTTCTCGCAAGGTATAAATGCGTTTTGTGTAGCCAGTTAATGGACTTATTCCGAGAATCTGAAGTAAACAGTCGGAGATAAAATGTTAAATACAGCCAGCTGGGATCCACTGCAGGTGACTAACTATGTAGCTGAATATCTGGACTTGGTCGAATCGCTGCCGTTCGACCTACAAAGAAACGTGTCTCTGATGAGAGAGATCGACTCGAAATATCAAGGTAATGGCTCTTTTTTACTCCATAATCCGCTTGTGGAGCTGGGACCAGGTTGTGGTTGTGATGTGAGGAGGAGAAATCACGTTGTGCGTTTGGATTGAAGTGCTGAGTGAACACAATGGGGTTCATACAGTTTCTCTGCTCCATTACAAACGTCTACTATAAATCTCTATCGACTCGTGTTGATTTTCCTGTACATTTTCCTCGGTGCTGTCGAGGGGATATAAATATGACCAGCACGACTGCTCTAGGTTTCAATCTATCCTCAGTGATGTGTGTGTGTGTGTGTGTGTGTGTATATATGTGTAGCATATGATTTGGGGGGAAATGGCGATTTACTAGGTCTGCTGTGTTCACTTTGTTTTCTCGCTCGTTTTGGTTGGACACAATAGTCGGATTTGGTGGGAATATTTGAGACATTGTGAGGGATTTATATCTAAATAGATATGTATATTTATGCTGTCAGTTTATCAGCTGTAATCTACGCTGTCATTGTGTTGGTACTTGAATGAAACGAGCACTTTGCAACAGTCGGAGAAATGAAGAATACAATTTTATAGCTAATTCACCCGCTGCTTTTAAAACTATCCTCGGACTGTACCGGCTGTATCTCTCTCTCTCTGTCTCTCTCTCTCTGTTTTAATCTTTTTGTGTACTATTCTTGTACCGACCGAATGAGAAATTCAAACAACATGTTCCTCGACTCCTGCTTGGGTACGAAAAAACTTTTTAGCCAAGGAGTTTCCACTATTAAATGAATTAACCAATATTCCCAGCGTTTTCGCTAACGTTTTTAAACGACGTGCGTCAGCTCATTCGACACTGTTGTGTAGAAATGGGCACGAAACGTACGCTACAGATTTTATTTGCACAGACTACAAACTCCACCCACCTCCGTTTCTGATTGGCCAACACAGCTCAGTCTGTGCAGGTTCGTCTTGCGTAAAACAGCAGCAATTGGTTGGAGGATCGTCAGTAACTTTGAAGCCCCGCCCATTCCGGATGCAGCAGGTCGAGTTCCAGATCAGTGATTGGTTTCTTAACGTTCTAGAAGGTGGGACTCGGGTTTAGATGCTCTCCTGTGATTGGCTGTGTGTTAATATGCAGAGAGGCGGGGTGTATTTGTGTTTATGCCGAGTTTTTGTGGCCAAGTACTTTACTTAAAGTTCAATGTCATGTCGGTTTGAGCTTGTATTTAGTGATCTGTCCTACATTTAAAAAGGATTTATTCTTATTAAACATTTTACTTGTTGCAATAGCTGTGCCAATGTGTACAACTGCTAATCACTGTCTTTGTGGTATCTTGCTTTGCTAATAAAAATAAATATTTGAAACTCTCAATTCAAAGAATGAAATCTAACTTCAGATGGTGAATGTGTCATGCATGTTTGTTGCAGAGATCCTCAAAGAGCTAGATGAAGCATACCAGAAGCACAGGCAGGAGGAGGACCCTGTCCAGCGGCGCCGCCTTTTGCACTGCATCCAGCGCGCACTGATCCGCAGCCAGGAATTGGGAGATGAGAAGATCCAGCTTGCTGGACAGATGGTGGAGTTGGTGGAGAACCGCAGCCGGCAGGTGGATGCTTTCACCGAGCTTCTGGAAGCCCAGCACGAGCCCCATGACGTGACCTCTGTGACAGCCGTCATCCCTGGCAAGAGGCGTGAGGAGGAAAAACGCAGAGAAGAGACCCCGGGTTCGGTCGAAAGGATGGCAAGTGCCAGCAAGCGCTCGAGGCGGCAGAAGAACAACAGCAATGAGAACCGGGAGATGATTCATAATGACCGTGATGAAGTGACCAGAGAGAAACGGGCCAAGACGTCGAAGAAGAAGAAGAGATCCAAAGCAAAGCAGGAGAGGGAGGCTTCACCAGCAGACCTGCCCATCGATCCCAATGAGCCCACGTACTGTCTCTGCGAGCAGGTTTCCTATGGGGAGATGATCGGCTGCGACAATGATGAGTGTCCTATTGAGTGGTTCCATTTCTCCTGCGTTGGCCTCAACCATAAGCCCAAGGGGAAGTGGTATTGCCCAAAGTGCAGGGGTGACACAGAAAAAACCATGGACAAAGCCTTGGAGAAATCCAAAAAGGAGAGGGCATATAACAGGTAGCCACATACCTGTTGAACTATCAACCATGAACCATGTGTTGAACTGTCAACATTTCTATTTATTTTATATATTTGTTTAATGCTAGGAATAATTTCTTTGTCAATTTGTCACCTCAATCTACATTTTAGAAATTATTTACTACCAAACAGCACTAAAAGAGCTTAAACTCGAACCTCCTGAGTTTAAGTTTTCTAAATGTGGCAGTGATGTTCTCAAAGAAGTATTTGACCTTCATTTCTTTTGTTGTTACTTGAACAGTATGAGTGACAGAAGTATTTTATGAAGGTGCTCACAGCATGTGGTTATTATGTGTTAAGTGTTTAAGTAGAAATGTCCTAATTGGTAATAAAACATGTATAAAAATCTGTTAGATTTTTTTTTACTTTCTATTTAGTACTGTAATAACCAGATACGAATTGAAAAACAAAATGACTGGACTTGTTTTAAGATCTTTCACCATTCATTAAAGGATGAGTGGGGAAACCTCAAGGTTCTATCACAGGTCCAGTCACTTTTAGTTGCTACTGGACACTCTTCTTTCTGTAGGGTAAAAGAAATGAACCCTTGGGCTATTTAAAAAAAAAAAAAAAAAAAAAAAAAAAAAGTTCAGCCACACACACCCGTACTAATCAGCCTGCACAGACAGAGCACATGAACGTCAAAGTGTATTCTTACAATATGGTACATGAGAGGCAGGTTTACAACACATCATGGAATATAAAATCACACATCCGGGCATGTAACAGCACACGATACAGCATAATTGTGTGATAGGTCAGTTCCAAACCAGGCACGGTCAAATGCAACAACGTCAGGCCAGTACCATGTCAGTCCATGGAATTTGACTCCACTTCTTAAAAAAAGGCCCCTTGAATAGAACATTGTTTACTCCAGGTTCCCATGGCAAAAGGCCAGTGTATTTGGTTACGTATTGGACAGTGAGGCCAGATGGTCAATAGGACAGCGCGAGTCCTCCAAAGGAGGAGAATATGGGTAGAGTGGGTGAGGAAGCAGATTAAAGTGCATTTGAGCTCTATATTGGATGGAGCGAGTGAGAGAAAGAAAAAGAAAGAGGACAGGACAGGTGGGTGGAACGAGATGCTTCACAATTCACTCGGTTAAACTATAACCACACAGAGTTCACAGGTCAACTGTCCCTCCAGCTCTGCTCAACGATGGCTGATACACGCTTCTCGTACTCGCGCTTGTTCTCCTGGTAGAGCTGGGCTGCTTGGCTGTTTGCTGGACTGTTGGGATTGGGTTCATCAAGCAAAGACTGTAAAGAGAAGCAACCAGAGATCATGAAAAATAATAGTCATAGTCTGCAGTCATCCACATCATTTTGAATGTCTAGCAGATGGACTTAAGGTTATGACTTGCATTTTATATATATATGCAAAGAACTGTTTTCTAAGAGAGTACTAGACAATCCTAATAATTTTTATGTTAAATAAAACATGAATAAAAAAAAAAAACAGCTGAAAGATTTCAACGATTTACCTGGATTGAGGTGAGAATTGATGAAACGTCATAAGTCGGACTCCAGCGATTTTGCAGAATATCGAGACATATGCTTCCATCTGCGTAAACTGAAATGAGAGCATAATTAGCATCTTTTTTTTTTTTTTTTTTTTTAGGAAAGCTTACATTTTTTATTTAAATAACCCATGACTTCCCTTCTAAAAAACGAGAAGCAAATTTATTAAAATTGGTGATAAAAACAAAGCTTAATATCTAAATTAGAAAAATAGGACTTTACCATTAGGATGAAACATCTTGGAGGTGAATCGGACTGTGGGTGGTTTATTGGGGTATTCCTCAGTGAACTCGACAGTCAGCTTGAATGTACCTGTAAGAAGATGATGTAAAGCGATGCAGGATGTGCAGTATTACAAATGCTGTTAGTCGAGGCTGTGTTTAAGGTCTGCACTTGTGTGTAATTTTACATTAACTTGGCTAATCTGATATTTTGAGGGTTGTGTTGAATATATCGGATTATCAGCACATGACTACTGCATGTTATTCTAATAATAATAATAATAATAATAATAATAATAGAGGAGGGATACTTACCATCTTCAAAGGGCGTGCCCTCTGGTCTGCAAAAAAAAAAAAAAAAGTAAATAAGCAATCTCTTATTACAGTTTAGTGAAAGGACATTTAGACAGAAGGAGGATTGGCTGCAAGCTGACAGATGCACCTGACAAAACCAGATAAGACCTTTAGTCTAGGGCTTGATCAACATGGCGTGATCAACATGATCTACGTGACTATCTAACATGAGGTGTTAGAGAAAACAGAAAGGCAAAACCAGGCCTGATTCCCTCGATGAGCTTTTCTAAGTGGCCTGGCTGCTAAGTGCTTATTTGCTTACCCAAATATAACCGCGTTCCACACCATGATATTATTCTCTGATGGGGCACCGCTGACACCGGCAGGGGGATCCTCCTGAAGTCTGATTTAACAACAAAACAAACTGCTATTAGTGATGATTTGGGCTTAAATACCTGTATCACTACGCCGTGATGAGGCTGTGACGTCATACTGATTTCTGCTCGAGCTTAAAAAGCTGGAATGACGTTTAACTTTAGACGTCAAACTTGCGTCGGATGTGAAGCAAAAAATTATAATAATAATCTCAAATTCTGTCGATCTGTGTCCCAAATAGGATATGATTCTGCTCCGTGTGTTAGATTATTCTACATTACGATTACGTAATCATAAGTATCCATAAAATGAATATTTATAATCGAATCCAAACAAGGTAGCTAGCCTCCAAGCGACTGCCGTAAACACCGCCAGCTTCCTTGAGCATTCTTGGCAGATTCACCTTTTAAAATCCCTCATGAGCCTTCTTCGGGCTGGAGTGGACATCCTTACAGGTAGACGACAGCTCGGTGAGAATTGTTATGACAAAATATGTCAATATTGCAGCTTAATTTCAGCTTAATATCAAATCCCAGCCCTCCGTCGACTCGCACACGTCGGCCTCGGGAAGGCAGCTAATGTTTAGAAATCTGCTATGAGGATTTCAACGCGGAATTACAGACCGTACCATGTCTGTAGCAGGGGGAAGTGTTTATTCACAGCGTCCTTAATTCACACCTAAAGTGAGCGAATATTAATTTCTTAAATCGCATGAGGATTTTGTGCACTATTTACTTAACGTTCGCGTGGATAGAAAATATTTCTTTCACACTGTTATATAAGGTCCTCGCGTAGTTATATGACCCCCCTGTACACGTACAATGGTCGGTCCGGACATGTGGGCGGAGTCTGAATGACGCAGTAAAGGTCGACGTGTGTGTCCGGACACATGAGCTCCAACTCAGAAATAGCATTCTAATCAAATTTCAGCTTTTGTTTACTCGCAGGCTGGGAAACCTGTGTACAGCTTTCTGCGACCCCCACGCTTTCTGCGTATTAAAACGATAAAGGATGTGACTGACAAGCTAAATTATTTAATTTTCCATTAATTAAATGTGATCAGCCTTCTTTCAGCTTTTGCTATAATGAAATAATCTCCTTGCCTGGACTCGAAAACATGCACAACACAACACAGCATCATTCCTCCTTCAGAATCATCATGGGCTGAAAAGTGTGCAGCATTAACCGAGTTTCAGGATGAGCTTACACCAGTAAACACTGTACAGGATGTCAAATTTACTCTTCTTTCTTAAAGGTGCAATAGTCAATATTTTTCATTTCTTACTAGTACAAGTAATGTGGAAAATATGTGTAAATGATTTAAAAAAGGAATACTTTAAGCCAATCTCAGCACAGATGTTTTACGTGGCTGAAAAAAAAAAAACACATACACATTTTGGAAACCTGCCTTCCGGTCCGGAATATTTGTTTGTATTTAGATTGTCCTCTTGTCAGTCATTCTATAGACACGCCCCCTTACACATCCCCATGAATCATTATGAGGAGAATTCTGCATGTTTATAGAGTTGTTACTTGGCTTTCAAGCAGCTGAATGAATGAGTGCACTCAGAAGTAATGTTATGACAGTCCTTGCTAATGCAAACTCTTGCTGAACCATTATTGGTTTTCATGGCAGAAGTTACATGTGTACATAGGTGGGATTGGGGACAGGCTCAAGGAGTTTTCAAAAAATTATTTCAAATTTTCATTTATTCAACTCCACCTATTAACTGATCGAGATGTAATTTTCACAAATCGTACCTAATGCACATGAAAATTAAAATGCAGATTAAATATAACCCACTGAAACATTAAATTGCATTGAAAAGTCAAGAAGGAAAAAATGAGAGGAACACATTCTGTCTCAAATACTTTTATATATCACAACACAAAAGATAGAAGGAATGTAAAATGTCCATTTTCTCAAAACAAATACTTTTACAGTGAAATTCATTGGATTTTACATAATCCATTCAACTCAACTTCTCAGCAAAACTAGAAACAGGAAACAATACATTTTATAATGCTAGTGCCAAACTACTTAAGGGGAAAAATATTGGCACAAACCCCTACAAACATACAAACGGAAAAATCATGAAATCCTACAAGGCTATTCAAATAAGTCCTTAAACTCCTGTGGTGAGAAAGTGGGGGGAAAAAATAGGAACGCTGAATGCACCACAGTTAACAACAAATCATCCACTGTTGCTCTACTTAATCATTATCAATTTATCCGTTATTGAAACATACCATAAAATAAAGAGATCACAAAAAGTCAGATGAAAAAACCACGAATACCCCTTTGGTACAAAGGCTTTTCCCCACAAAAAAAATAATACTCTTTTACTGTGGCCTTTTTTAAGGTGCAAGGGCAAAGTCAGGGTAAACTGGTTAAGGTTTAAGGCGGGTGGGTGGCTCTTTACGCCCACTTTTATACAAACAAATGGGCTCTAACCCTTCATGATCCATGAAACAGTTGCATGGCATTTAACACCTCTTGGTTGTAGTGTTGCTCAAGCTTCACAGTTGTAATGTGCTCGTGGCGGCTTCCAGCCTCCTCCAGGTCTTCAGCCGTGTCTCCAAAACCGTGGTAGTGGCCGTAGTGCAGATGATCACTGAAGTCTGATGAGAACGTGGCCCACAAGGGCCTGTGAGACATGTAGCTGCTGGGGCTGCCGCCGAGGTGCAGTGAGCCGCACATGCTGCTGCCCAGCTCGGGCGCGTCTGGCTGGTGTGGGTGGCAATGGCCGTTTGTGTCAAAACTCTTCTGTTGTGCGTGGCCATTGCTTAAGCCTGTGGCTATTTCTATGGTGCCATCTGTCATTCAAAACAAAACATGGGGTCAGATAGAGCCAGACGGGGGAATAAGTGAAGATGAAGCAGCACAGCAGGGGAGTCTTGTGGACTATCAGCTCAAATAATAAATGAGTGTCTAGTGTGTAAGGAGGAGGGTTTACACTTCCTACCATTCAATCAATATGTTTTTGTTTCACAAATACAGGATTCATCCATCCAAACAGTAAAATCAGTCTCAATTGACCAGAAGTCACAAAATTATTACAAAGATGGAAAATCCAACAATGTAATCTAAAGTGGCAATGGAAAAACAGGCACTCTGGATTGACCAACAAATGAAAATTATTCCTAATTCCGAAAGTTTAACTATGTACTTATTTTGGTCCAGCAAGAGTGATTTTAAAAGGTATGATTGAAATCTGATACTGCATGTTTAACACAAACGTGACTGGAAGCTTTCACAATCCTAAACATTTTAAATAAATGCATATACTTAAAATTGACCTCAGTATAATAAGGTTTTATCTGGTATTTTAGTCAAATTTACATCGACTGCATTTTTATTCCGGTGTAAATTTAAAACCAAATTTTTGAAAAATGTTCCAATCTCACAGATAGACCTGGTTTTAGAAGGTTCTATGCGCTAGTCAATCATCATCCAGGATAATTTTTTTTACTAGGGGTATAAATATATAAACATAATGTAAATACAATACATAACGACTTTGATTCTTAAGTCAGCGACTGAATATTTGACAATACCACTGAATCGATTTAGTAGTTCTTTGACTAATACGTGACCAACTTTGTTAATGATGACATAGAGAAGGACTCTTAAGTCTCTTAGTTTCAGGCAAATCATCTTGCTCGCCTATTTTTTTTTAGATCAGTTTATAAATATGAATTCATATGAATGGCCAATCAAGATACGAAGTGTCAGACCTGAGGAGAAGTTGTAGCTGTATGATCAAGAAGCGTATGCAACAGGACCCGTCTTGGTGAACTGTTTTCACTAGTATTACAGCATGATAAAGTTTTCAGCACAGAAGAAAGCTAATATTTCAGCCACCATCAGATAACACTGGCATTAGCTAGCTACATGCAGTATGCTTAATAAATTGAACCGGGACTGATGGTCATCTAGCAGAAGTTCAAAGCAGACAATCTAACATTTAATGTGAATGCTTTCTATTAAAATGAAGGTTTCATTTTAAAAATGAATTATCAGAAGGTTACATATGAAACCATGGTTCTACAACTAAACAGAGGGTGGAAAAAAGTCTGTTTGACCAGTGTTCAGAAATCCAATTTGAAAAATCCAGAGTTCTGCTAGTTTATCTGTGTAAACTTTGGGAGAAGATCTGTTTTAATAGAGCATCAGATAGCACCTTATAATACTGAAATCATTAAATGTTTTAAATGTTAAGTATGGTAAAATATGAGCACCATAAATGTAGGTAATAAATCTGATCAATATATGTCCTGGGAAAGTCTATACTAGCCTACAGCGGATTTTTTCATAACAGATTACAGGTAGGCATAAGAGTTTGTACAACGCCAAGGAGCAGGCTCCACTATGTGTGAGGAGGGAGAACGACTGTCCATTGCAAAACTGTCCACATGATGCTCACTGTCAGTAGGCAAAGGTGGAAAAGGTCCAGTCGCACCTGATTGGTTGTCTGGGGCAGATTCTACATGCATACTTTCAATATCCGCCTCCATCACACTGACAGTCTTCAGAGGAAAATCCATGCCTATAGAAGGAGCATTCACAAATTAGGTAAATACACATTCACTTCCCACTGTTTCTATAACCGTCAGAAGATTGTCACTCTTATTAACACTTACAGTCAACTCTTGCTTTCTTGACATGATTTGGCTCTGAGCAATCATGAAGCCTCTTCCTATTGGTTATCCCATTAAGAAGACTCCGCCCTTGGATGTGGGTGAGGTCAGTTCCATTACGGCCAAACCCATTTATGTGCTTGAGTTGATTCTCTGCATTGGAGAGGAGCTGAGCACAGTCCTGGAAGCCCTGTGCACGGGCCAGGTCGGCCGCAGTCAATCCGTTTGTGTTCCTTAATCTGCACAGCGAAGAAAGATGATCACTACAATGGTCTACAGCGATGAACAGCAATGTCTAATCAACAGGGAAAAATCATTTCAATCATGATCATAAGCAAACAAATGCCTATATTGTCCCTTACTATGATTTATTTATTTAATTTTTTTTTTAATTTGGAGATTTTCAATGAGTACACACTGCAAAAGGAAAGTATATGGTACTGATCATTTGCATTTTCTTAAAATTTAACTTTCTAACATGATTCATTTTCAATATGCTCATTTTGGGCACACTATAACCAGCACATTGGGCGTGATCAATACAAACTATAATCAGACACAGACTTGAAGTTCAACCAATTTCAGATATTGTTACTATGTTTTTAGACATGCCATTAATTCTAATAATGCAAACACTCTAGAAGCAACACAGTTCAAACAGTACATATTGTATGTCCATATACACAAGTCCATCTGCAGTGTGTAGCTTACAAAAATAAAGAACTCCTGGATGAACCAACCCATTTAAAAAGGTCATTTTTTAAACAAAATCTTTGAAATCGTAAGATACAGAAAATATATATAGCTAGCAATCTAGTAAGATAAATATTTAGGCTAATAAAGTTTATTATTAAAGTGTACTGAATGCCAAGGATTTGTTTAAAATGAATAAATAAAAATACCATTAAACCATTTTTGCCGTATAAAGGATAAAAAGCAAGTCTTTTTCTAATAATTAAAAAAAAAAACAATATCAAAATGTTTCTTTATAACAATGAGATTAGTCCAATTATAAATGACTACAGAGCAGTTAACAGTTAAAGGACCTAGGGGGAAAAAAATCTGAAGTTAATTGGTGATGTAATTTTTACTACCCATTAGACATGCTGGCAATTCTGGTAGATTATTTCTCAAAATTCAATTTGATTATCTAAAATCACTTACTTTGGTTTGCAAAAACAATTTATAATTATGCCATAATTGCACTAGCAGACTACATTCAATTATTAAACGAAACATCTTTATGACTAGAAAGGTAACATAATAAGGAATAATGGAGCTTCACAAGACCAGATGAAATGTTGGTGGGTTCATCCATGAACTTATCATTTCTCCTAGACTGTCCCTCAACCACTACTTCATCCATGTACATAAACAATTCATTTGGGACAAGTCCTGAGCACAAAAAGAAGACAAAGTTAAACAGTTTTGACACACACAAAAAAAAAGACAACATGACTGGCTTGCCTTTACAAATTCCTACCTACAATCCCCAAGCTTAAATAGAAAATGTAAATGCTTCCAAGTGCATCAGTTTCATTTGAATCTGCTGAGACACAGAAATGAACAGATTAAAAGTATTTCTAAACAATGCCAGACAATGGTCCGAGATGGTGTAAAGGAAAAGCAAATGGAACGAATTACAGAGTAGCCACCACTGGCTACAGTATGGAGATAACCTATTTATAGTATTCAGAATAAAAATACTATCACGTTACAAATGCTGTGTAGGTGTTAATACTGAATATAAACAGCACCAACCTGCATCTGTGTTTGAACCCATTAGAGCTATACAGATCCAAATAATACACATCATCTGTATAAAAATAATACACCTATACTGTATTAAAGTTTGTGCTGTACATTTATCTGTGTAGTACATTTATTTAATCATTAATAATTCAAACAATTACAAATGTACATTTCATTGTGAGATGATAACTGTGATCAGATTAGTGTTGTGTTAAATTTCCATTTCACCAAGAAAGTAGTAATAGTAGGCATATGCCAATATTTTTCTTTCTTGGTGAAATGGAAATTTAACACAACAATAATCTTATCAGGATTATCATCTCACAATAATTTAAAGGTCAATTACAAGAGGTTTAATTCTTTTAATTAAAAAAACAACTCTAGCGCATTGTGTGCCTAGCTTTCTGCCAGGCTTTTGTAATATAATAGACCTTGTAGAGATGAGCAGTGAGAGTAATGCCGTGTTTGATGATGAGGCATTTGAAATATTGTGTTAAGTATACGTTATATTTTCTGGATAATAATTTACTCATATAGAAGACGTCCCACCTAATGCCTCTCTGCTTACTGTCTGCATCGTTGTACAAGTACCAGGTACCATTAAATCAGCACTACAGAACCTCCTGTAAGTATGGTTGGGGTTTTGTCCTGTTGGTGTTGCCTTAACTCAGCACTGTATTTTAGCTAAACTCCTTCATTCAGGCATACATCTGTAAGGACATTCTTACAAAGGAGTCATTACATAAAGTTTAATGCTGAAACCTTGTAATTCACTTTGTAAGTAGCTTCTTTTTGCTCAGTGCTATGGGGTTTCTAAGCTCACCGTAATGTATGGATCTCTCCATATTGTTACATTAAGTGGAAAAATACACATCAGTCCATGATTTGGTCATTTGTGGTGGATGTGGTACTTCAATGTTTTGTACTATTTTCCTCATGTTCGTTAGATAAAGGTAGTTGGCATTTAGTTGACATAATTGGTGCTACTTAATATTGGCTATTTTTTCTACTATGCCCATTACGACAAAATACCACTGTTACTTAATCATGTGTGTTAATGTGATACAATTCTCAGGGCATAACAACAGGCCTGACACCACTTCCCATGACTTCAGTCAGTCATTGTCTGGCATTGAATAGCTATGTTTTATAAGATATTTATACATCTAAAGATTACAGTCAATATTAGGCTTACAAATTTGTAATGAATTTGCTCAAGGAAGCATTTGTTTTCATCATTCCTGTAATGCTTTGCTTTGTGAGTCTAAGCATACTACTAGTAGTACATTCATATCTACATATCTACATATTTACTAACCACATGTAAGATGTTTTAATATCATTTCAGACTAGCTACTACACGAGTCTTTCCTGCAAATTGAAAAAGAAAAAAATAATAAATGATTAAAAAAAATTAACAAAGCTGATGCTGTCTAAGCAAAGCATGCATATCTAAACAATACTATCATTACTGAGTTCCTAATATCAAAACCAATCACCGCAAGAAATACCTCGACAGTTTGCCAGTGTGTAGATACTGAAGGAAGCGATAGTGAGAACACTCATTGCCACAACTGTAAGGGTGTTCGCTGAAGCACGTGTGGCAGATTCAGCAGTTTTTGGAATGCTTCCCCCCTTTTCTGGGCTTTACTTGAGAAAATCAAGTCATGTTCAATTTCAATGGCTGCAAAACATTGAGATGTGTAGGGGTTTTCCTTCTCTGTAATGTTTCACAATGTAGCTTCAATAAGTTGTTTTTCTTTTTTTTTTTTTTTTGAACATGCTACTTTCAGAAAATAAAGCAACATAACTTCATATATGTCAAACTCAAAAAGGTTCAACAGAGAAACATACATTTATTTCTAGGAAGCACAAAAACACTTGCACATTTGCCTTTACAGAACCTACACTTGCTGAACCAGGCTCATCTTGCTAACTAGATGACAATCATTTTGTGTAGGTCAGACTGCATATAATTACAATATTTCAGAAAGCTTGAGGGCTGAAAGCTCATTAAAAAGAGAGTTTTGAATGATTAACGCCGTAGGCCTCATGTAGTGGTGACCACTTCGAATTGTTTCAAGCAAAATGAAGTACTGCTGCTAAGATCGTTTCCTAACTCTGCTCTGGTTTGATACTGAGCTTTTGAACATTCAGCAGGAGTTTCATATTTTCATCATTTATTGTTTCCTTTATCTTCATTTATCATTTTTCATCATTCACTATTTCCTTTCTGGAGGAGATTCAACAATAAATTACACGATAATCAAAAAATTACTGGAGCTTTCATGTCTGGATCTTTCATTTTATTTTCATTAACCTGGCACAAAAAACCTAACTCAGATAAACTGAATTAAATATTGAGTTATAGATCACAGATTAAATCTTCAAGGCAATCGTCTGTAAAAAAAAAATTCACTGACAATAGAACTACAGAACAATCTTTAAAAACAGACCCAAACTTTTTGAACTTAAAAGACTTGTACGCAAATGATGACTGCCAAAACAAAATATTATTCATGTATTTACCCATTCAAATGCAAAAACTCTATGTTTAAGTTCCTATGTTCTACTTTTAGCCATACGTTGGGCAAATTAAATCAAGCGAATTGAAGCTTCCTATTTTTTTTTTTATTTTTTTTTTTTAATCCAAGTGACCTTTGTTATTTCTTGACATAGAAGGTGTTAAGAGTAGGCTTATATTTAACAGCAAATATTTAACTCTCTCTTTTTAACTATGCGAGGTTCCATTTCTCAGGTCACTTCTTCTGTGGCTGAATCTCAGAAATACGACAATCTACTGGGTAAAGTGTAATACAAATGTTGGGGAACCATGTGCTTTATATTTAATGGTAGGATATATATTTAATAGAAATGCATAGTGTAGCAATACTGCTAAATTATCAGCTCATTAATATTTAAGTGCATTCAAATACTGTATCTCCTATATAGTTAAAATTCAAATGCAATCTTTAATACTTGCAGCAGAAGTTCATTTAGCCACCCTTAACTACATTCATGTGCAACTTTTCAATTATTTAAAAAGTAGCAAACATTCCAATTTACATTGTGCCAAAGACCTACAATGATTTTTAAATGTAATGCTTTAAGAAAAAAAAAATACTATTACAGTAGAACATCCTGCAATATTAATATTAGTTTATCCAAATTGGAAAAATCACCGGATCCCTCAAAGATTGAGGTCAACTGTATCAATTTACCGGCAAAATTTAAAATATGGACACATTCCTTTATGCCTGAAGTCCTTCTTTAAAAACAGGCCACTGATAAAATCAAGCAGATTGAAATATTTCTTAATATTACATGACAGTGTAAGGTATAATCCTTTATCATAATCAGTTTGTATACATTTCATAAGGGTTGACATTTACAATTCAGAAGTAATAAGTCTATCAGCCAGCTCGCAGAACCCTAAAGGAGTCCTTAGAGATGATCATTTTCTTTACAGACTTGCAGTAAACTAATAATACTGCCATTTTTTTTAAAAAAAAATCTTTTTAAGCTTAGACAAGTATATATAATATATACATATATATAATTATTATTATTATTATTCCACCAAAATTCCTGCACAACATTACCTTTGGATTAAAGCTATAGCTAATTAATCAAATTGTGAAAATAAGCTGGTAGTTTAAACATGTTTACTTTTATTTTTTGATATGTTAGGTAAAAAAAAAAAGTAATTGTGTGAAATACAAGCGAACTTTTACTACTTCAAAAATCTCAAACAATCTCCAAACTAATTTTATATTTTGTGAGGGAAAAAAATTCTGTAGCATTCTTCCAAACACGCTGAAGAAAGAATAGGAAAAGAATGACAATCAACGGCTACAGAAAGTCCTCTGTGTATATTCTAGGAAATCTGTTTTGATAAGCACAATGGATGGAAATGTCTGCTCATGAGGTTCAAATTTATTACATATTTTTTGTGCTGTCACCACAATTTTTTAGAATTTCTGAGGTTGAATAGTCTAGCAAAATAGTTCCACTAAGTACAATCCCTTAAATCTCTTAAAAAATGAACCCAAGGCCACCCACCAAAAACCCCACAATGAGCTTTCCTCTCTTCAAGTACAGAGTTTAGCAACAAACACACGACACACGCTTATCTATTACCTTAACCCATTATACAATTACATTACACTTACTGAACAAATGCACAATCCTTTTAATGCCTAATGTCTTCAGACATTTCGAAGAATCTTTTTGGTGAATGTAATATTAGAATTCACATTACTACAATCCATTTAGTCTGTGATCTTAGGATCTGCTTTAATCATTAACCAACTGGGAATTACAAGATGTGGTAGGACTACCAGACGAAGGAATATTCTAATTTTAGATTAAAGGCAGCATGAAATCACATAGCAAGTGTGACATGGAACAGAACCTGAAGTTTGTTAATGCTATAATTCACTTGATTACTTATGACAAGGCTTCATTTCAATAAGAGCCAAGTAAGAGTACGTCAGCCTTAATGATCTACTCATGGCAGAGTCTGATATTTTTGCATTACAATACGTGCTCTCACTAGAAACTTTACAGGCTTGCTACGTCTAACTTTTACAGATTATAGAAAGTACACCTCTACAAGCACAAAGACAATAATAAATTTAGTTGTGGCATATCTACGAATAGCCATTTGATGACACAATTTAGGGGTGTGAGTCGTATTTGTGGCTTTGGACATTTGTATACGGCATAAATTAAGAACTGTGCATTTGTTTTTGGCCTAACAGAAATATGGCTGTTCATTACAGGCTCATGAAAGTAACTCAGTTACTTAAGGTCAAAGCAAAAGGTTACAACAAATGTCTGAAAAAGGGAAATCCACCAAAAAAAGCTCAGTCTGTTTAATACCAATGGCCTCTGAATGGTACACAGCAGGGAAATTCATTCACTCTGCTGTTCAATCTTCCATATAACAGTAAAAGTCAGAATCAATCTAAAAACAATACACTTTATTTTCATGTCAGAGTATTGGATTAATACAGCTAATAAAAATGGTTTGTCTTTGGAAACAAACTGCACATAAGCTACTTAGAGCTACATGCAATGCAAAATGGACTTGATGAGGCCCTTGTGCACCCAAAACCATCCACATTTGGCAAAAGTGTCTGGGCAAATTATTGTGCCAGTGACTCGAGGCATTCTGCACCATCTGGCTTCTTTATATGGAGAATTCCAGTAGTATGACTGATAGTAAATTTTTTTTGGTGGATACCCCTTAAAGACAGTGTTTCATGGTTAACAGCAGAAGTGTAACAATGAAAGAGGAAGCACAGGATAACTTACTCTGGTTTTGCACCTGAGAACAACAGGGCATTGATACAATCCATGCTACCTGCCCTTGCAGCTTTATGGATGGGGGCTTCACCCATATAATCCTGAAACGACACATATGAAGCATTTAATGTAAATGTACACAAACCAACAGCTTTACCCCACAGCTTGCGAAATAAAAAAGCTGTAAGGCATTGCAAGCTTTCATTTCACAAGAAACCAGGCAGAGGGCCACTGGGGTACTGTAGAGTGACATGACAAGTGCCAACATGGTGAAACTGGAGCAAATCTGTGCTTTCAAGAGACTGGCCAGAGAGAAAGATGCAGTGATCTTCCTCTAGAGGCAGGGAAAACACATCAAACTAGTTGCTCTATAGAAACAGCAGAATGTAGGTCAAACCTCACAAATACAGCAGACTGTACAGGGATACTCACTCTCTCCTCCATCCAGCCCTGAGCAAACTCATCACTATCCTAGGATGTGCCTTCTTCATTTTTTTTAGTCTGAATATGATCTTTTCTTGCTTGTCATTTGGAGTTCTAGCAATATATTTCTGTGTCATATGAGATGACAGCTACTGCATTGTTATTCTTTAAGAGACTGTTGACACCATGTTCACATTTTCCTTGACGGTTATGTCTGACTTTCAACAACTCCAAAACCATGTCATAGCCTTGCAAGAGATAGAAGAAGGCCCTGCAAATCTGTAATGGAACGAACTGCCCAGTCAGCAAAGCTTAAACTAATCAAGCTGCTCTGGGAGGAGCTGGATCAAACATTTTGAGGGAGATGTCCAATGTTAAACCTCTGGAATGTCCTACAAGAGGCATGGCAGGCAGATCATCTCTGAGGAATGCAAAGAATAACTGACTGTTGAAGACCGTGTAGCAGTTAAACCTGCCAAACTGTATCGTTTAACGTACGTACAGTTTAATTGTCATCGCAAATTATTTACGTGTGATATTGCCTTCCTTAAAATTATCCTGGTCAGACTTTTAATATTAAGTCATAGCAAAGTGACAAAATACTCATTTAAAATTTTTAAAAGCTATATTTTCTCAAAGTTGCAGGCAATGTATTTTTGTAATGGGATTCCAAGTAAAAAGATTTTCTGAAATACCTTGTTTTAGAATCATTTCAGTTTTACTGCAACTGGAGGTTAATCGAGATCAGAAACAAAAATTTAAAAAGACTTCACATTACAACTATTAGGTACTATTGAACTGAGTACATAAAATATGTAAAAACAAGTACATCTCAGCAAAAAAAAAAAAGGGGGGGAAATTTGTAGAGAATGATGGATCTCCATCATATATGAATGACCATGACATATTTAAGCAATATCGCACGTCATGTGATGAACAAGAGCTTTTACTGTAAATTTAGTTTATTCGATGACAAAAAAGCCATAGTACAAGTAAAAAATGCACCTACAACTATTTTAATGGTCAATACTGACCACAATCATTACACCACTTTCATGATAAAGCACTCACCTGTCTGTTGATATCAGCACCAGCCTGCAGGAGCCATACAAGGCACTCTGGGTGTCCTCCGAATGCAGCGATGTGTGCCGGAGTTTGCGAAAAGCGAGTTGTCACAGCGTTCACCTCACATCCCACCTGTACCAACCTCAACACACACTCCAGCTGTAGCGGGGCGATAAGAGACAGACAATTAGTGACACTGTTTTCCAGTAAAGATGACAACTAAAACCCTCAGACAGGCTCCACCATGTTTTCAAATCCAGTCTATGTCAAGTCATGCATATATACACACGCAGTGGGACAAAATAACACAGCCTGTAGGAACATAGTGCCACAAACAATAAAGTATACAGGAGTGTATATATCATTAGCCTACGACAAGAAGATCGTGTGACTATTTGTTGTTGTTTATGAATATTTATAGTTACCCATTAGACGAGTAGGCTCAGTAGGTTAGCAGTCATCAGCATTTTTAATTCTCTTTTTGAACAACCAGAAAGAGAAAACTTTACTCTCTACTGATTTTTATATATGTTTTTATTTGGTATGCATTTTTAAACAAAATGTACTTCACACTGATGTGACATACCTCAATGCTGTAATTACAGCGTGCACTACTCGTTCTGAATCCCACCGCCTGTTGCACTACACACACCAGCTCTTACCAGTTGGATTAATTAGCGTGTATGGATGACAGGAACATGCAAGTATGTAACACACTGAGAGAACTGAACAAAATAATGCGCAGCCTGAAGATGTCACAACACACAGACATATCATCTGTGTCTGTATTAATGGACCTACAGAGAACAGTGGCAGGACCACGATAAAATGAGATGCACAGCTAAAGTTTCATTCTGCAAAAAGGATCCACTGGTTGTCCGAAACTGCATTCTTTTCAGTATATAGTCAACTGCTTAGGGACTTTTCCTTTTTCTGCCAAATCACATGGCAATAACCAAATGATACACCCTAGAAGGGTAACACACTTACTCGCACTATTCTGGACCCGGTGCAGACTGTCCGGAAACAGAGACTTGCCATAAATCTACTGTCAGATAAAGCAATAAAAAAGTCCTTAATATTTAGGTTTGTTTCTTGGCCCTCGTTGTTTTCAGCAGCTGTTTAGCCATTTTAGCACAGCGAGTCATGGTGACTCACTGCTCAGATTCTGACTTTCAGGCTTGGCTCTCACACACAAACACAAACTTTCCAACATCTGAGACACTTTCCTTCAGGAAAAACACACAAACAATTCTAAACTCTTCTGTTCTGCCATGAAAGGATCCTCCAAAACAGCACAGCAGCCATGTTGATGTAAGAAGCTGGCTTACATTCTCACTGGGATCAAGAAACCTCTCTCTTTTTAACTAACTGAACTTATGAGCTATTAGCAAAATAAGCAAGTCCAGAAAACACAAAATTATCTGTGTATACTAGGGTGAGATTTAGGATTTACTGCTGTTATGTCAGAATTAATCTTAAATCAAGTGACATTTTACACCACTATTTTCACTGGCCTCAGTTCAAGGGGTTCCTGTGGAAACTTCCGTTAGGAATGAGGCTAAAAATAGCTACCAGCTACACGGCCGTTTATTTTTAAATCACGGGGAGCGCCGCATTATCAGACAGTGGTACAGCCATAAAACATTAACTTGTCTTTATGTATTTAGTAGACACTAATACTTATATTTTCGTACATACTTATATATTTCACACTAGTACACATATTAAACAATGTTTTTTTGTTTTTTAATGAATGAGAGAATCCCAAACACCTAGGTTCACGGAAGAGGTATTGTCTGACAGCGTCACAGAAAGCTTATCTTCTGCACAGCGGTTTTGGCGGGCCGCGTTTTATTGGCTCTCGATCAACCAATCAATGACGCACTTTTCTCCGCGCGCTCCCCCGCGCACGCGCTCCCCCGCCCCTGGCTGACTGACGATGCTAGTTTTCCTCTGCAGCTGTCTTCAATACGAGCTAATTTCTGGGATATGTGGGTGCGCGTGCGTGCACAATTTAGCCGCTAATTAGCGAATACATGAAACACGACGTGAGACACGACACGGTTTGTGTTGTTGAAACACACTACTGTCACCCGGCAATCAGCGCGCGAGCGGCCACTACTAATCTGACCTAAAATGTCACTAACTCTAAACTCTATACTTCTCTAAACAATTTTTTTCTAGCCCTTTATTCGTCACCTAGTCGGCCGGACAGGTACACGAGGTAACTACCTTTCCGAAGTGGGCCGCCCAGTGAATGGGAGTCCAGCCGTAGAAGGAGTCCTCCGCCTGGAGCTGTGCTCGGTCGCCGGGGCGCTGCAGCAGGGAGCAGAGCGCGCGCACGTCTCCGTCCCTGCAGGCGCGGTGCAGCGGGAAGCGCGCGCTCAGCACCTCGTCGTTAGAAAAGCCCAACTCGATGCCCACCGACATGCTTCCGCACCTAATAATGCTCTTCTAGTGGCGGAGGAGGGGAAATAAAATGATTTCTTTGTATTTTCCCCGAGCACGCCGTACAGGTCGGAGAGGCTCCTGCTCAGACAACAAAAGACAACCGCGCACACTCTGAAACTTAAGCGGGTTATGCGGAAGTCCAGGACTGGAGTTTTTACTCTGCGTATTGCGGGAGGGGCGAAAAGCAGACAAGGATTATAATCTTCGGAATCGGATTTACCCGCTGAGCTACAGACGAGAACACACTCCAGGGCAAAAAAAAAAAAAACCGAGCCAAGCCCAAAATGGCAAACTGTTAAGCTTTTTATGCTCTTACCAACAAATCACTGATCAGGAAATTAGCAAGAATTAAACGAATAGATAAAGAAGTTTAGTATAGGATAGCTTTTCCCTTTGATTTCTGTAAATTTTAAGCCTTGAGGTTCTTGATGGGCTGCATGAGGTGTGGCAGAGAACCAAATAATGACTAATCTTTAAAAAAAAAAAAACATCCCAGAAGATATTTTTGGAAAATTTTGAACACCCATCATCCATCAATAAAAATCATTATCATGATTTTAATTTTGCATACAAGACTGTATACGTGACTTTCCCTGTTTCTAGCTTTTCTCCAAACAGTTCACTGCAGCAAAAGTAAACCAGTAAATTAAAAAGCACAGGAGCTCTCAGGAGTGCATTTGTTTAATTCAATGATTTGTTGTTAAGACCATTAAAAGATTAATATTTTTGCCATTTTGGGCCTTTTTTTTTTTTGCCCAGGAGTGTACAGCTGTTAACATATTTCTCAAATTTTTCACTCAACTCATTTACTCACAAATGTGCTGAATCATATTTTGTGGCAATAGCTCATACAAAAAAACCCCTTCTTAGGAAAAAAAATAAATTCTTAAAATGCCTCTGAAATCAAAATGGATTTTTCAGAGCTGCCCCTTAGTTTTATGGACACCAATATGACACTGTATGGGGGAAAAAATAGTTTTGAAGATATTCTTGTTTTAATTTTATATTTCATCAATTCCTGGAAAACAATTAAACATTTTAATGATTCATATTTAGGTACAACTTTGTGATCTCCATTGGGCTAGTTGCATTATGGGCTATGACGTAGCCCATTAAATGCTATCTAGAGCCATATATGTCCTGCCTCTGGAGGCGGGGTCTTGCTCTTCAGTAGCAGCATGTTAGCTACAGTAATATGGTTCATCAAGATGTATTTGCTGTGCGTCTTTCTGCACACTATTCACTTCTCTAACCATCGCTTGGTGGAGAAAAAATGGTTGTAGATTATTCATATTGAAATGGTAGGTCATGGTTATGTGAAGCATTTCTCAGAGGTGTTTTACAATGCTGAAATATGTCTCTTCCTGAGACTAGCTGAGAACATGATACACAGTCAGGGCTTCTCTATCAGTGAGAGTAAGTAAAAGGCTCTCGTTCATCTCTTCCCAGTTCTCCATATTTAGCTTGCTCACTAAGCTACTGTCAGGTTTGTTTAGATTTGCTGGTCTGTGTGGTGTGTCTCAAACGCTACTGGCTGTTGTCCAAGTCCTTCAAGCGTTTAAAAATCAACCTCATTCTGACTTCCTGTTTCAGGAGGAAATACATATCAAATCAAATCACAGCTTTTTGTTTCATGGGGACTTTTAGAGTTCTTCAGTTGTCACTCTGGGAGAAGCCTTGAAAGTTCTAGTAATGCTGAGATAAAGCTTTATGAAGGGCGGCAGCTTTCCAGCCACTGTGGAAAAATGGCTTGTTTCTCAAGGCTTCAAATGTTCAATAGTGCCCTGTAGTAGTGAAGAAAATATAGACCTGTGTACATTATGAAATTGTTTTACATGAAATTAAATAATGTGTAAAATTTGGACCAGCAAGGGCCAAAAAGAAATGGATGCTGTAATCCATGTCAGATAAAGGACTTCTTGAAAGTGTATTGTGTTTTTCATGAATTTTAAGTATATAGCAATATCTTTCTGTATGTTGGTAGAGCTTATAAATCTATAAATTGTGTTTTGTTTTATAGGTCATTTATGATCTTTGATTAAAATCAAAAGGATAGTGTGCTTCATCTGAACAGTGACAGTGTTTCTTGACAGTGTGTACAGTGAATACGGTTTTGAGATTGAATATGCTGGTACATGGTCAGACTATAGATCTGAAACAACCTGCCAAAACCCATGTTTTGAAGCAGTCTCTAAATGAAGCTTCAAGTCATCATCATTGACATCATTACAGGAAAACAACATAAGCATTGATACAGAGCTTCAATCCTACCTTTTCAACATCACTAGTTCTATGTAAAACTGTACAGTATTTCCCTATCAGAAAGGCTTTCTAGTAGAAACATTTTAGAAAGCTACGTTGCTTGAAGGGCTCGTATTCTCTAAGAGTGTAGCTTTATTCCAAGGCTTTTTTTCCCCATTGTGTCTCTCTCTTTTTTTTATCTTTCACTTCTCTCTGGTCAGTTAAATACTCTTGCAGCATTGTGTCACTGTCAGCTCATTTACTGTATCAGCCTTGTGCCTGACTGTATCCTTCCTCACTTGTAAAGATCTGGACAAATGTTTGCCCAGTAAATATATTGAAGTTGACAGACATGGTGTGATAATATGTTGCTGATCAGCTTTCCTGGATAGTGGGTCCCTGTATCTGAGGGAGCTTTCGCTTGGATAAACAGAAATAACCAGATTAAAATCATTATTAATTAATTTTAATAAAGAAAAGATTCCTTTCTTCAGATATAGATGGCCAAAATGCTGAAGCCTGACATGTGTAAAATGAGCCATTTGTTAGGCCACACATCTTCCACATTGCTTATTTTGCTTGCTTCAAAATGAATGCTATAAAATCCACCAGAAGCCTTTTCTGTTCTCTCTCAGCAACATTACTGAACATGTTTAGGATGTGAAAGGGATTACTATCAGTGCTAGAACATGTGGAGTACTTGGAGAAGGAGGAAATTAAAGTGATTCATGTACAGCCTTTTAATGAGACCCTGTTTAGAAATGCATTAATTATGTATTCAATCGGTGATTCTAAAATATGGTAAAAACAGATATATGACAGTAATTAAAATGTAATCTCACTGCAACGGCTGAAATTTGTGATAAGGACATTGGATATAGAGAAAAAATACCCACAGACTCTGAAACACTAAGTCTCATGTAAATCACATCACTGAGTAGCCTGAAATTGCAAAAGTAATTCAGTGTAAAGGAAATTAATGCAATGTGGTAGTGTGTATGATGTTGAAGTGAATGAAATGTAGGAAAACATGAAAACATGTATAAATATGAATAAAATTGTAATCTCTGGGAAATTGCTGTGGTATACAAGAAAAAAACAACATTTTGGGATGTGTTGTTGCAGGAAAATATTCAGCTTTGAGGTGTTAACAGTAACTCCACTTTGCAACAGACCACAACACAACATCTTGTTATGGATTATTTTCCTATAACAGCACATCCTGAAGTGTTTTATTTCTTGTGTATATATACAGATGGGTGAGAAAGAAGAAAAAACCTGAGTAAATGTTTGGAGAAACATAATGAGGAAGGGCAGATGCTTTCAGACGTGTTTACCGCATGATAAAATCAAGCTATTCACATCCCACCATGGTCTGCGGCATGCATACAATTGCTGAGCAGTCCCAGTTTACCTCAGTTTTGGTGAGATGACGAGGAAAAATGAGAGTTCATTATTAGGGCACGGATGACAGGAAATTCAAAGTGTATCTGTCTGAGTCCTGCAGGATTACAAACCACGCCCCTTACAAGCTACGCCCACTATTACAAGTTACAAATATGTAAAAGATCAGTCAGGATTACAAACCAGGGTTAGGCTTAGGGTTAGGTTTTTAAATATACAACGACCCCCTCCATCACAGTCTGAAAACTGCGTGGTTGTATAGGGACCCAAGGAAAGTGCATGACCCAAGGAAAGGGCCGGTGCCTGTTAAGCACTGCTATAGCTCTGGTAGATACCAAGGCTTGGCAGTTGCCACTGTTGGGCTTTGGCTGAATTTTATGTGTTGTTTTTAACATTGATTAGTTTAGGATGCCATGGAAAGGAAAGCAGAGTGGAGGCGAGTCACTAGACTGAGCAGGTCAACCCCTTATGCCTGTATGGGCATATTTCTGCTCACCTACCCAGCCTTCCTAGGGTTAGGGTTAGGGTTAGAGTTAGGCTTAGGCTTAGGCTTAGGGTTGGGGTTAGGCTTAGGGTTAGGATTGGAGTTAGGCTTAGGGTTAGGATTGGGGTTAGGGTTAGGCTTAGGGTTAGGCTTGGGGGGGTGGGCGTGGGAATGTTGTGTAGTGTGATTTGCTAGTAGGCGTTCCTTTGTAATGGGCGTGGTTTGTAGTCTTGCAGGATGCAGACAAGACCCTTCTCAGCCACAAAGACTGCTCATCCAGTACCCAGAAGAACCAGCAGAGGGAGCCATTTAGACAGCCTGTCTGCCTCAGAGGCACAAAATTACCTCTAAAGTTATACGAGTGAACAGTTATTTAGACAAGAAGCGTTTTGTCACGATGCAAGCGCCAGACTTCACTAAAGTACCTCCATTAAGTGCAAGAGAGGTAACATTACACATCACTCTTATGTGTGCTTTAGTTATCAGCCACCACAAAAAAGTAATGTCAAGTGATTTGGGTAAACATAGCTAGCTAGCATCAGTTAAATCGAGATTTACAAAATAAATTAAAGCGCAAACGATTTCCAGTTCGGTCACCACAGAAAAATATAAGTTTTAAAAAGAAAGAAAGAAAGAAAAAAACAGCATCTGAATGTTGACAAGGAAGTGACATTTGTTAGCACAGACTGAGCTTAGCTAGCTAACCCATCTCATTTCATTTCAGGTTCTGGCTAGCATGGAAAGAATCTAAAAATGAATTGTTTACTAGTACAAAATGGCACATTAGGGACAAATTCAGTGCGATAGTGTAGTATTTAGCTTAACATGCCATTTTAAATGGAATTAAGGAATATTTAAGCGTCAGTATCGATCACGTTTGCCTTTTTGCAGTCGATACACGCAGTATCCACAAGATGGCGCCACTTTCATTTTAAGTTGTCCATGGCAATGGAAGTACTGTATAAGGGTCAAACAACTATTTTTATTATTTATGTGTATTTATGTGCGTTCATTTCACTTAAGTGAATTTATTTAGGATTCATATTTGAAATGAAAGCAAACAAGTAAATCAAAGACAGTGAATATAAGAGATATGCAGCTGCACCACACATGTAATCATATAAATATGTTCAGGCATTGCAGTGTAAAGTGTTTAAGGAAACAGAAATATGGAGTTGGGGTGAATTAAAAAAAGAAAGAGTATCAAACTGGAAGAGGGAAAGGAAGGAATCAAAGTGATTCATCTTCAGTAACTGCTTTATTCTGGTTAGTGTCAAAGTGGTTCCAGCGCTTATCCTGGGAACGCTGGGCGTGATGTGGGAATACACCCTGGATAGGATTCCAGTTCACACACACCTTCACACACTCATCCACACCTAGAAGCAATTTAGCTTTGCAAATTTGCCTGCAAGCATGTTTCATCCCAGCAGTGGGAGTGTCAAGAAATAAAATACACTTCATGGTATTTTTTTGACCAATCCTTATAGGATCCAGGAGGGGATTGTTTTGTCAGAGTCCAAAAGAGAGACTTGGAGAGGCTGTGCACTGAGGTCATGCAGCTACGGGAATTTCTGCCTAAAGTCATTAACGGTGACTTTCTGGATGCTCTGCACAAAGCCCGCTCTCTAGACACATGTAAGATGAATTAATATTGAGGATAATTATGTTTAGTATTGTTCCATTGTGAAATAGTGCAAGAAATCTACTCAACATTAGCTGATATTACAGTATATCTGTATTGCTCTGTATTGCTCCACATACCAAAATAATAAATAGTTATCATTTGACAAATTGCAAGTGACACTGGATTTAATCCCAGTAGAATAGTCTGAAAATTTTTGCCAACAGCTTTGATTCTCATTGTACTGCCTGAATGAAAACAAAGGGAAAGGGGCAATTTCTTGTAAATGTTAGTTGTGATCAGAGAAAAAATATTTCCACTATGTATAAATTTGTTTCTTCTGTTTAGTTGCTGGGCAGCACAGTGGTGCAGCAGGTAACGTTGTTGCCTCACATCTTCAGGGTCCCTAATTCGATCCTGGGCTTGGGTTACTGTCTGTGCAGTTTTCGCATGTCCACATGAGTTTCCTCCCACCTTCCCAAATGGGTTCACTAGTCCCCTTAAAGCAAAAGCTCACTGCAAATCAGTAAAGTTCTTCTGACTTCTGATGAAACATGACTCTCCTAACAGGGTGGTCTCTTCCAGGATGGCAATATCCACTGAATGGTTTGTTGAATGTGAAAGTGATGCAAATGCCCTTAACAGTCGCCAGATCCCAGCCCAGTTGAACATTTCAGTAATGCTATAATGCTTTGTAGGAAATCCATTCCTGTGCTGCTTGTTTTACAGTTAGGGAACAGAGCCAGGAGCAGCAGCAGCAGCTGAAGCAGGAGTGTTTGCACCTCTACTCCCGCCTCGATGCAGCACAGTCCGAGTGCCAGAGAGAGAGAGAGGTGAGGGAAATGGAGAGAGAACAAGAGAGATCTGATTGTGTAAAGAAAGGGTGGAACAGAACAGAAAAATATCTGTATGACAGATGCTTGGAATATCTACGTACAACATTAAAGGTGCAGTTTATGAGTGTTTTGGACCTGTAATAATCATACAGTTACAAAGATACCTTAGAAAAAACATGACTTGGAATATGGCCTGGCTCATTGCTTGAGTTTATTTTTGAATTTTCATTCAGGTTTCATATGCACAGACTTTTTCGTAAGAAATTGTAGCTGTAAACTCTAAGGTGTGCGTTTGCTCTCAGGAGAAACTGGTTCTAAGGGAGCGGTTATGGGAGAGCCGCGAGCAGCTGCAGCAGCAGGCAGAGTTCTGTACAGGCCTGGGTGCCGCAACCTGCACTGTGCTCTGGAGCGCATCCCGTAGAGAAGAGGCTGTAAGGGACATACTGGCTGATGTGAGTCACCTTAATAAAGGCGTCTGTCATGACTAAGACTGAAATGCTCTAAAACTTTAGTCCATTGTTAAGGCAATGTATGGACAAGGCATTAAACAGTGTTTTTCAGTTCATAATTTCCAAAATGCTAAATCTGTATTACAGTAAACCTGATCAGATAATTGGTAGGTATTTCCATTTGCTGTATTCTACCATACGTAATACAGAAAAATAAATAATAACCTATAAACCATGCAATGGTTCAAGTTAGTATGCTATATTGATAATGACAATTAAGTTACAAATTTGTTTTTATATCTTAGTTGGTTTTTATATAAAAGTAATCTCCTCTTATGAGTGCTTACATGTTTATTTAAATATATTTTTTATAAAGCAGTGTGCAGATGAATGAATTAGCAGAAGGCAGTTATCAGTAAATCTTCAAATCTTCACTTTGGGTTGATGTATTAGCTTACATACCAGGAGGTCCTTTTTTACTGATTGCTGTACTCAACTAATTGCTTACTCTGAGAGAAAGAGACATTGGGTCTGTGATCAAAGAGAGGTGAACATTAGCAATGCAGATGCAAGTGAAATGATCAACAATATTGAATTTTCACAAATAACAATGATGAAACGGGTGATATGGTGATGCAGCAGGTAGCATTGCTGCCTCACAGCTTCAGGATCCTTGGTTCAATCCTGGGCTCAAGTTACTATCTGTGCGGAGTTTCCTGTGTTCTCCACAGGTTTGCAGGGGTTTCCTTCAGTTTCTCCAGTTTCCTTCCACCTCGCAAAAACATGCTGGTAGGTAGACTGGCTACTCTAAATTGCTCCTAGGTGTGAGTCAGTGTGTCCTATCCAGGGACACATCCATATCCTATCAATATCCCATTCCTGCCCAATGTTCCCAGGATACGTTCCAGATCCTTTGCCTCCCTGACCAGGAAAAAGCGTTTACTGAAGATGATAAATGAACATTGATGAAATGAAATGTCAGTACATTCATACATGAATCTGCTGTGTGAAACAGAACAGCATTGAGTGGTTGGTATTTGTGACTTTTCTGTTGGTGAACACTGTTCAGATTAGCACATGGATGCCACATTGAACACAAAGTATGAGAAGTGATAGTCAATCATTATTATATTCACCTCTTTTATATGTGCTTCTCTGTGAAGGGAAAGCTGGAACCATTCCTAAGTGTAGCAGGTCAAACCCTGGAGAGTTTTGTGAAATCTCTGGACGAGGAGGAAAAAACCCAGCAGCAGAACTACAATTCCCACGAGCACCAGTTTGTGCTAGCACTGGCTGGTGTCATCACCAGTAAGGGTTAAGAGTCATTCGTTTCTTTTACGTTTATTTGCAGTATATAAAGCAGATTCAGAATATTGACTTATTTGCAGATTTGGCGGCGGTGGCTTGTGGGAGGGACTTCATTTCCAGCTCTGCGCATGTCTTGTTGGACACTCTGATGCAGCTGCTTGGGTTAATGAAGTCTGGGGTCTTTCCAAAGCTTAAAGTGTGGGTTAACACACACACACACACACACACACACGAGTGTGCATGTGCTCACATGGACATATACACTCACTGACCACCTTATTAGGGAAACCTGTACACCTTCTCATTCATTCATGAAAAAAATATTGCATGGTATTTTCCAGTCTAAAACTGGGAGCCCGTGCCCACTGTAGTCGCAGATTCCAGTTCTTGGCTGACAAGAGTGGAACCTGATGTGGTTTTTTTGCTGATGTAGCCCGTCTGCCTCAAGGTTCGACGTGCTGGACAGTCTGAGATGCTTTTCTGCTCATCACGGTTGTAAAGACTGGTTATTTGAGCTTGAACCAGTCCGTTCTCCTCTGACCTCTCTTATCAGCAAGGTGTTTTCACCTGCAGAACTGCTGCTCACTGGATTTTTTTGCTTTTTGCACCATGCTGTGTTTAATCTCTAGAGATTGCTGTGTGTGAAAATCCCAGGAGTTCAGCCTTTTCACAAATACTCAGTACATCCCACCTGGTACCAACAAACATGTCAAGTCAGAGTCACAGTGATCCCAATTTTTCCCCATTCTGTTTGATCTGAGCATTAACTGAAGCTCTTGCATGATGTAATGCATTGCACTGCTGCAACATGATTGGCTGATTGGATATTGCATGAATATTCAGACGTATAGGTGTTCCTAATAAAATGGTTAGTGAGTGTATACACACACACACACACACTCAGTTCTGCATAGCAGCATAGGAATTGTGTACCTTATTAAGATTGCTAATACAACTTCTATGTTAAACAATGCCTTCATGGACTAAATATAAATATACTCAGTAATCTACTGACTACCAGATGTTATAGTGAGTTTGTGTGTGTGTGTATGTGTGTGTGTGTATGTGTGTGTGCAGGCTGATGCTGATGGCTTTATACAACGTCAGCCTCAGCGTAAATGGACTGACGTACATCAGCGAGAGTCCTGCACTCCTGCCACTTATATGCACCCTGCTTGAAGGTGTGTGTATGTGTGTGGATTTGCATCTGTGACTGTGTGTGAGTGTGACTTGAGTGAGTGCAGCTGAGAAAGGCCTCCTGAGGCTTCAGACCTTATCTGATCTCAGCTTTGACGTCATGCCAACTGAAATGTGGCAGGGAGGATTAAGAACAGCTCTCTCTCTCTCTCTCTCTCTCTCTTTCTCTTTCTCGGGAGGGTATGACTACCATTTATAGTCATCCCACCAACAACACACACAAACTGTCTCTCTTTCCCTTTTTTCATATTATATATTTTTTCTTATTATATTATTTATTACTATATCAGCGTCACCTCTGGCACATTTGGAGCTCTAAGCAAGCATCGCCCTTTTGTGCAAACCACACCCTGTTCAATATTACGGCTTCTCCATTGTTACCAATCATTATTATCCTCACCAAACTGGTAGCCAAGGTCATTTACCTTGCATGGACTTTGTTGACAAATTTCTGGAACAGTTAAACTATATGTATTTTGAGCTGTCAAACAATATGCTGCAAAGTGGTGATCTGTGGTGATCTTTTCTATCATTTTGTGTTGGTTGTTTGTGCATTCTGGCTTCAATTCAGAAAGATTTGCTTATGAGCATATAGTGCAATATGTAGGGTAGATAAGGAATCATTTGTAACACTGAAGCATTGGGCAGCTGTTTGGGATTCAGCCTAAATCTAATGCTCTTAAGAATGAAGCTGTTACAGATTGTTCTGTTGGCATCGTTCCTGGTGTCTGTTGACCAGCCAGCTTTTTTAAGAGAAGAAGAAGAAGAAAAAGAGGAGGAAGAAGAAGCCTTTGTTTGTCACATAACAGCACAGTGAAATTCTTTTCTTTGCATATCCCAGTTTATCATGAAGTTGAGGTCCTGACAACAGGATTCACCTGATAAGATGATTGTGATTGCCATCATTTCATCATTTTCCATGATTTATTTATTTATTTATTTACAAAATGAGGCGTTTATGAGAGAATGTGTGAGAGAATGAAGTCACATGTATTGAGGTATCTTCAGGCAACACTTGGACATTTATTGAATATCTCTGTCACTTCTTCCTTCTCTTTCTCCCTCCCTTCATCTCCGTCTTTTCTGTCTATTGGTATCTTGTATTACATTTGTCTTAGGTTGCTAGAATTACTTTTTGTGATTATTGTTATGGCTCATCCTTGGGCTTTAGTAAGGTGCTATATAATCATTGTTATTATTATTTTTTTTTTATCATCATCAGACCGGGACTCAGAGGTATGTCTGCAGGCCCTACGGCTGCTCCAGTCGCTGCTAGTGGAGGGTGAATTACTGGCCCAAATCAATCCAGACCTCCAGCTTTCCCTTCCAGTGGAGAGAATCCATCAGTTGGCTTCAAGCCGCCACTCAGCCCTCAGACAGACGGCCCAAGAGATGTTGGAGGACATCAAGTGCGTCACCAAAACTTGTCACAGAACCTCAGAGAAAGAACAGTGATGACGTGGACACCTACAGACCTTGTACTAGTCCCAGTCCATACACACTGACGTTCTGTTCTCTGTGTGGGCCAATTTCAGCTCTCATTCTCCTTTATCTGTAGCCAATGTAATCACTTAAAAAGGTCAGAGGTCACAGGGCCCATTGAAATATGGCTCCCTGCTGATCTGACCTCCTGGGTAGTCTAGGAAGTAATGATAATGGTGAAAATGGCTAATGTTTCTCTCTGTTAAGAGTTGTACTGGTTAAGGATAGGGATTTTTTTACATTTATATATGCGTGTAATACATGTAGGACTGTTTCTAGCTGTTGTGATTAAGCCAAAGTTGGTTACATGTTCTGTATTTTGCTGTTCTATGCGTTACTAGTATTTTTTAATGGCTTGAAAAATATTAAAGTTTTTTTTTTAATTTATATTACAAGACTGTGGTAATCCATCATTGCAAACACACTCTCGGTGTACAAAAACCCTGTTGTTGCCTTTGACCATGTCCTGTTACTTCGGGTTATAAATATGAGGTTGCACACATGAAAAATGTCTTCATGAAAATGGGGAAAACCAAAGAACCTTTAACACAAGAGACAGATAGTTGCTGAGCTGCACAAGTCAAGTGATAGACATAAAGATTAGGTGTCTAGTAATGCCATCAAGTAAAATTAGGACCATAATAAAAATATTTTAAAACTCCGGAACGGGGACACAGTGGCTTAGTGGTTAACACGTTTGCCTCACACTTCCAGGGTTGGGGGTTTGAATGTGAGGAGTTTGTATGTTCTCCCTGTGCTTCAGGGATTTCCTCTGGGTACTTTGGTTTCCTCTTTGGTCTACTCCTCCACAGTACTAGTAGAGATTGGCATCTCTAAATTGTGCATAGTGTGTGAGTGTGTGTGCGATTGTGCACTGCGATGGGTTGGCACCCCATCCAGAGTGTCCCCTGCCTTGTGCCCCAAGGCTCCAGGCTCCCTGCGACCCTGTGTAGGACAAGCAGTACAGAAAATGGATGGATGGATGGAAGTCTGGAACAGTTGACAATTTGCCAGGAAGAGGGTATATGGGTGCAAAAAAGAAGGGTGTAGATGTTTTAGCATTTTAGAATTGCATGTTTTATAACAAGCCGTTTAGTTGGGTTGCTAGAAATAGGCCCTTCCTGAGAACATCTCACAAAATGTAACTGAACTTCACCAACAGTTACAGGAGCTACATCCTGAATCATGTTACAGCTGGATTATACCGAAATTTAAAGAACACCATCGCGATGTTTGGCATTTTATTTATTTATTATTTTTTTAAAATGTTAATTCCTTTCATGAGATTTTGTTTACTGTGATTAAGGATTTGTGATTCAGATTAGCAGATTAACTAGTAGCACCATTTTAGGAACTTTATTTGCACCAGACTGGTTAAATAGCAGATTTAATATATGGCCAATACCAAGATAAATACCTCACTATCTCGCTATAGAGCCCTGTAATGATCTACTGGTATTATGTGTCATTTTGGTTACATATTTGCGTTAAAGTCTTAGCACAATTCCGATGTTATTCTGTTTATTGCGTTACAAGCGGTTTGGGATGTGGCTTGCGTTGCTTGGCAACATGGGCTCCTGCGCGCGCCCTGCTCGGTGCTTTGACGCCAGAGTGACGTTAATAAAGTGAGTGAATGAGGGAGGGAGTGAGCCGGACCTCTTATGGTGAATTAGGATTGACCCGAGTCTACAGAGAGGATTGTATGCAGCAGTATCCAGAGTGAGCAGAAATCAAGAGGAGTGATTAAAAAAAAAAAACCCACACATTTCAACTTCTTAAACAAGATCCAAAGGCGTGAATGAGGCGACTGAGTGCAGGAATTTCAGCTCAGGGCAAAGCAGCTGCAAGTTACAGATGGAGACCTTTAACATTTTACAGTCCACACGGTGAGTTCTTATCACATATGATTAAAAAAAGACTTATTATTATTGTTCCTTAAACTATTCAGTGTTTCCGAGAAGCAAAGTTGAGCAAACTAATGGATAATAAACCTATGGTTTGATATTATTATTATTATTATTATTATTATTATTATTATTATATGATGGTTACCTATATATGACTCAGAGGTTGTTGTATATGCTTCATTATTTCCTGATGCATTAATGATTAGTGCATGTATTAAGTCATCATTATGAAAGCATTAATGTATATATTAATATATGCTTATTTGTGGACCTTACAATACACTCTGGGACAAAAAAGAGCTTCTTTCTGCCTTTTTTTTTTTTTGCAAAAAAAAAAAGTGCATGAAATTTAGTAATTCTGATTTAGCACTGAAATAAACATTAATAAACAATGCAAGACTGAAGCAACATGAAATATAAGTTATAGCCTAAATATAAGAATAGCCTTTCCTTTTTTATTTTTTTTTCCCAAATATTTTTATTGGATTATCATTAGTGTTGTTCCACTCGGTTTTAATGGTCTCTTACAGATGATAGACAAGCTGTTAAGAAGCTGTGTAAGGTGTATGAACATGGTTCCTAACTTTGCAACACTTTTTTTTTTTTTGGCAAAAAGCATCTTGACCTATATCACATAAAATATCACATATTTTTATTTAATTATGTTTTGTTTGTTTGTTTGTTTTGTTTTGTTATTTTCGGTCCTGGATGTTTGACTTATTTTGGATGATAAAACTTGCTTTCCTAGGAATCTGGTGTATTTCACCCAACTGCTACCTCAAAAAAAAAAAAAAAAAAAAAAAAATTCAGGAGATCTTAAATAGGAGAGATTAAATATCAGAGATGTGAGTTCTGCACAAAATCTTATAACCTAACTCATTCTTCTTTGTCTTTGTCTTATGAAAACACACAGAAATAGTGTGCACTTTGGTGGTGTAAGTAAAAAATGTTTTGATGGACATTATTGGCCTATGGATGGTGCTGTAACACCATTTCGGTCCTTCACTTAACAGCAATGATTTACTAGACTTACAAATAGCCAGTCATTAAATAAATAGGAGCCCACATGTACTACCGTGTACTGGTTTGCAACATCATATGATTTTACCTTTTACAGAATAATAACAATAATACTGCATTTGTGGACTTATTGTTTTTAATTTTGAATTGTGCACAAAACATCCTAGTAAAGAATGATGCACAGCCAGTAGTGAACTAGTAATGAATGATGCACAGCCAGTAGAATAGTCTTTTTATGTTATAAAAAATATAATTTTACAAGATGTTATGACATGAATATGTAATTTGTACCTTGGTACCACCCCAGTGACAAGGAAAGGTACAGTTTAGTCCTATTTTTCTGAGACTGAAGTTTGCTGCTAAAACAACCACCTGATTATGTTGCTTCAACTGTTTCATGATTAATCATGTAGCAGTTAACGACACTAACCATGGTGGTGCTGTCGGAGAATGGGCCAGACGCAATGAACCGGGTTGGTAAACCTGTCCAGGTTGGCTTCTATGAGATCATCCGTACACTGGGGAAAGGAAACTTTGCTGTGGTGAAGCTGGCAAGACACAAAGTCACTAAAACACAGGTTCCCTACATTACTGTCATGACCAGCAACTGTTTGTTCTTAATTAATATGTTATTAAATTATAGCTTGTTAAGTATGATTTGCCAGTATAGGACTTTAATGTCTGAAATTTGCTCAGATTGTTCTAATCAACTCACAGGTCGCCATTAAAATCATTGACAAAACCCGTTTGGATGCATCAGACTTGGAAAAACTCAACAGGGAAGTTAAAATCATGAAGCTTCTGAACCATCCACACATCATCAGACTCTACCAGGTCTGTGGGTTTATATTTACGCTCATCGACACACATTACAGAACACTTTGAACCAAAATGACTTATTAGTGAGGCAAAATACAGTCCGTGCATAAAGCTGTTAAAGGAGTGACAGCCTTATTAGCAGTGTGCCCCAGGTGTAAGAGGGCAGTTAACAAAGCAATCAGAAGTCACTACAATTCCAATATTGTTAATCATAATTTATTATTGTAGTTTCATATGATAATTAAATCAAAAATGATTTTGATTTGAAATTTAGAAATTAAAAAAAAACAACTTGTACACAGGTAGAGTTAAGCTCATGAGCTTTGGGTATCTTTTCCAGCTGTCACTCATGAAATAACACAGGGCAGATGAATGCATTTGACCACCTCCATATACTGTACATGAGGTCACACACTCCTGCAGTTAGTGTTGCTTTATTGGTCTCGCAGCCATGTGAATAGGGTAAATGTTTTACTAGTCCTTTTGAAGCCATCTTAAATGAAGTGCTACTTTTCCCACAACTGTTGCTTAACATCATTTCTATGAGTCTCTGTGGGGTTTACAAGAAAGGAAACAAATAAAACGACTTTTGGATCCAGTCTGTTCATTCTCCTATACACAACCTATTAATACTATATCATATAATGGAAAGACAAACAGGACATGCAGTCAGTCTTAGAGCAATTTTTCTATTTGGGCCCTCAGACTGTTTGACTGTGTGAATATAAGATATTCCTGTCCCTAATTTGCAGGTTATGGAAACCAAGAATATGTTGTACATTGTAACAGAGTATGCCAGTAATGGGGAAATGTTCGGTAAGTCTGATCATGAGCTCTTTCATCAAATCTGTCAGTTTGTATCTGAGAGAAAAATTCTTCTGCTTCAAACTGTTTGCTAGCACATCTGAATTTTTTTGTCTTTCTAAAGAGTATCTTGCATGCAACGGTCATATGAGTGAAGAAGAAGCTCGCAAGACATTTTGGCAAATCCTCTCTGCTGTAGAATATTGCCACAGATGCCACATTGTACATAGAGACCTTAAAGCTGAAAATTTACTGCTGGACAGCAACATGAACATCAAACTGGCAGGTAAACGACTGTTCATGTGAGCTGATTTCTTAATAAAAGTGAAATAGCATATTAAAAAACTAAATAATTATTCAGGAATGTTAGCCTGAATCCTGAATTAGTCTGAACCTCAGTACAAACAAATTCGTGGTAATGGCACTGAGGCTCGTAGTAAGTAATGGTCAGAACCAACATGGCTTCCAATGACAAAATGAAAAATACACATAGAGCAAACCCCACTGGTTTAGTTAGTACCATTAACTCAATCTAGCATAAACCCTCTTAAAAATATGTTAAAATAATGTTCTATGTGTTCTCTGATCTTCTAGACAAATATGTGGTATATACTTTTAAGTGTTACATCACAATACATTTGCATATACTGTCATCTTTTTCTCACTGTGTTCCTCAGACTTTGGTTTTGGAAATTTCTTTGTACCTGGAAAGCCTCTGAATACCTGGTGTGGAAGTCCACCTTATGCAGCACCAGAGATCTTCAAGGGAAGGGAATATGAAGGACCACAGCTAGACATCTGGGTAAATTTCTTAGATGAATAGTCCCATTGTCCATAACTAGACAGTTGGAGTGAAAAATGTGCCTTTTTAGTTGGGGCCCATAAAAGCTCACTGGGTGTTTTTTGTTTTTTACACCATTCTGAGACTGTTGTTAGTGAAAATCCCAGGAGATCAGCAGTTTCTTAAATACTCAAACCAGGTCTTTTTGCACCATTATAACTGCCACGTTCAAAGTCACTGACATCATATTTTCCCCCCATTCCGATGTTTGATGTGAATATTATGAGACGCTAAATCTTCTTTGATTTTCAGAGTCTAGGTGTGGTTCTCTATGTGCTAGTGTGTGGATATCTGCCCTTCGATGCTGCCTCACTTCCAGCTCTGAAACAGCGTGTCATAGAGGGACACTTTAGGATTCCTTACTTCATGTCTCAGGGTACAAATTCTACACACTCTCAAACCATGGATAATTGATATGTATGTCATGTTGAGCTAGTCAGACTTCAGCATTCTTCCTCTTGCTCTGCTCTTATCCAGAGTGTGAGAACCTGATACGGAGGATGCTGGTGGTGGATCCAGCCAAACGTATCAGTCTGGCACAAATCAAGCAGCACTGCTGGATGAAAGCTGTGCCGATAGCAGTGTGCCAGTCTTTATTTAACCCTCCTGAGCCTGAGAGGCACTGCCAGGCAAAGAGTTACAATGAGCAAGTGCTCGGTCTCATGCAGACGCTGGGCATTGACAAGCGGAGGACCATTGAAGTAAGCTGAGCTTGGGTCATTCTGTATGTGCTTGCAGTATCTAACATGTCAGTGTAACAATTGTAACAAAATTGTAACGAAAATATTTACAGTTTGGTCATCTTAAAATAGAATAAATTTATTGTTACCGCAAATGATCAAAAGCATTCTAACTGCGTAAAAAAAAATATTTTAAAAAATATTATGTTTATTCAGAATTTGCTTACTTAAAAATTCAATGTCAAAAAGTTGGGATGCCCACTAAAATACTTAACATCTGTATTTATTTCTCTAGTCTTTACAGAATGACAGCTACAACCACTTTTCTGCCATTTACTGGCTCTTGCTGGAGAGACTGATGACCAGACCAGAGCAAATAAAAAAAACTCCAGATTGGTCTAAAAAGCCGTGTTACTCAGTACCAGTGTTGGGAAGTTCATTAGATTCAGGTCCACCTATGTTACATTACAGAAACTCTCCCTCTCCCAGCAACTTACTGGATGCTCGATTAAGCAGAGCAGTACAAGTTAAAAATGGGGATGAAGAGGAGAAGCAGTTACCTCTTGACTGTACAGCTGAAAACAGGAGCACAATACACAGATACACTGACTCTGAGGTGCCGTCTTTTAAAAGCTTGTGTCACCAACCAAGTAAGTACACTGGAATTGTGTGATACTGTTACAAGAACATTCCAAAATAAGGAGTCATGAGCTGGTTATTAATTGGGGATGAGCTCTATTTCATGATGCATAGATCAAATTTCAGCTATTAAAAGTAGTTTTTAATCATTCATTCATTCACTATCCTGGTCCCTATTCTGTGCATATCCTGAGCCTATCCTGGGATTATTGGGAGGGGGACAGGGTCATATCCTTGAATGGGACACCTGTATATCTCAGTGGTTTTAATTCAGTAGTAATGAAAAGTTAACAGAATTTTGCCAGATTGTTCTGAGTGGACATCTTCACTAATATAAGGCAAATGAATGTGTTCTTATTGACTGAGAGCACTAGTGGCTGAGCTGAGCCAATATCTGGTGTTATATACACTGATCAGCCATGAATGAATGTTGGTTTGTTTAATTATATATAATAGTGTGCAACAGATGTTACGTACGTTAACACCACAGAGGAAAATACACAATAATATTAAAAGTAATAATAAGTATTTTCTGTCAACATCAATACACAATAAAAGACACATTTATTTTCTCTTTATATATAGCAAAAATATTTTGTAAGACATTTGATTTGTATCTTGTGTAATAAGTGTCTTTGGCTACTGAAAAACAATTTATTACATTCCTTGGAACAGTATTTTATTTAAAAAATTTTATAAATATGCAGTATCTTCATGTGACTTTTTAAAATATACATTTCTGTCTGTCAATATCTGCAGGTATTGTGGTGGATCAAGTGGATAGTGCCACTGCAGACAGCTCTCCTGCCTCTTCCTTCACTGTCTCCAGCACCTCTTTCACTTCCCCTGGGGCTCTTTTAGACCCACAAGTCTCTATGAAACAAGTTCAGGGACAGTATCCATTTTCACTTAAACCAGAAAGAAGCTCTCTCACTCATTCATCCGCCCTGAGGTTCCAAACAAGTCTGCAAGTTCCCAATTTCCAGGAGGGCAGAAGAGCCTCAGACACTTCACTGCCCCAAGGTAAGATCAGAGTGGGTACAAGAGTACAAGTACAAGAGTGTGGAGTTAGAAGAAGCTGGAGATAATACTCACGACAAAGGAATCTGAAATAGTTATACCATTAATGTTGTTCACTACCAAATTCTGTTAACAAGTCTATTTAAGCAAATTCTGTTTTCCCTCACCAGATAATAGTGCAGCAGGAGTGCCCATATTACATGTCATTTAATGTTATGAATAATGTTAAAAATTCTATATGCATACCCTGATATACAGTGAATATAAATACATACTCCTGCATGTGGAAAATTGCATGTGTTTGTGATGGAAAAATGATTTGTAACTGTATTTTGTGTATGTTTGTGAATTGTAAAATTTGTAACAAATCAAATTTTAAATGAAAACCAAGTAGAAACATTTTAGGGAAAAGAGAAAAACCTTAGAAAAAAAAAACTATCCACTTAGTATCCACTGTAGTAAAAACAGGGTATACAGTTAAGACTGTAAATTTATCATACTGTTCTTCCTTTAGTAGCAAAAAACTCTTATGTCCAGATCAATGCAAAGAATATAGTCTAAAATTAATCATAAAACTAATATTTAGGCTGTATTTATGGAATAAAACATGACAGGGCATAATGTCATAGGAAAATAATCAATGACGGGGTGATATGATGTGTATCATGTTTTTATAAACAGCAGTTACATTTTTTCTTAATTAAAGAATGACACATTATACTTCTAATGAAACATCATACTTTTTATCAGTTTATAATTTAATGTTGTGGATCATTGCATCATCAGTCTCTCTTTATTTCCTCCTTGAAATTAATAAGACAAAAAAAAAACCACAGCTTATCATGTTAATTGTGGACATCTACAACAGTAATTTGCCAAGTCCAATTCATATACAGTGTTATGAAAAATTAAGGTTCAGGCTGGAGGAGTTTGTAGCTTTCCTTGTAATGGCATGCCAACAAAATGGAAGTGCAACTAACCCTAACTCTAACTCTAGACATTATTTTCTATAAGGTTAGTTTGAAATTATAGCTATTATTTTAGTTCTTTTATAGGGGCACAGTGGATTAGTGGTTTGCGCATTTGCCTCACACCTCCAGGGTCAAGGGGTTGATTCCTGCCTCCACCCTGTGTGCGTGGAGTGTGCGTGGAGTGTGCATGTTCTCCTTTGGGGGTTTTCTCCTGGTACTCCTGTTTCCTCCCCCAGTCCAAAGATTACAGGCTGATTGGCCTACATCTCTAAATTGTCCATAGTGTGTGAGTGTGTGCGATTGTGCCCTGTGATGGGTTGGCACCCCGTCTAGGGTGTGCCCTGAGTCTCCTGGGATAGACTTCAGGCTCCCTGCAACCCTGTGCAGGATAAGATGGATGGATTTGAGTCTTTTAAAGAAAGCTCATTTCTGTCTTGTTAAAAATTCAGTGTTCTGCATTAACACTCTTACAGGTCTATGGGCTTTTCAAGAGCATTTGAGCAAGAATGTTCACACAACAGGCCAGTTTGGTTTGAACAAAGTTCCTATGCAGTACAAATGTCCCCAAATAACCAACCCAGAACACGCTAATAAACCTCCAACACAATCATGGGAGCATCTCCATGGCCAGACTGAAGGCCTTCAGCACCGTCAATGGTAAGAGTCTAGATGATTCATTTTGTCGGCTAACATGCGATGGAATAAAAAAGTGTAAAAAAAAAAAAAAAAAAAAAAAGATATATATATAGAATTTTATTTACAAATTAAAACTTGTAGTTGAGTTTGATCACTTCCATACACAAAAACTTCTATCTTTCAACTTTATACAACCTATTTTGACATACTGTATTTATGGACTTAAATGCATTTACAATACATTAGTGCATTGGTGCTCCATGCTGTCATTAATTCATGAAAATACGAATTTTATGTTTACATTTATGTCAGTGAATCAAATTTTATGTAAAAAAAAAATCAGATGTTTTCTTTTCATTTTGGTTTGATATGCACAGATATGAAAATACTATGTTAAGGCTGCTAATTATGGTTTTACATAATTAGAGTTTTTAATGCTCTGAGTGCAAGTTTTCTTCTCTTGTCTTTTTGCAGGACATCTAATATTCGTTGTCATCATTCCCATCTGCCACAAAAGACTTCTCCTCATCCTCCTCCTACTGTGGCTATCCAGAATCACGCCAGCTGTCCAGCACACCACTTAACTTCTTTATCCACTTCGGGTTACCGCAAATTTCACCACAACCCTTCATCCCTCCTTCACACTCCGCAGAGTCTGCTGTGTCCTCGACAAGATCCACCATCTCACTATTCCTGCTTGCCAGCAACCTACATGTGCTCCACTTCTAGCTGTTCTTCCTCAAACATGGTGGATTCCACCACACTGCTCCTGGAGGCACATCTGCAGATAAAACCAAGCTCACGCTGATGTTCATTAGTAGTTATGGAGGGTCCATTGGACCTGGTCATCTCTTTTGATTTTATAGTATTGTAACAAATTTTCTAGAGCTATTCCAGTTACAGTAGAAATGACAAATCTATCATTTTGACCTGGACAGAACACAAAGTCACTCTGGATAAGAGCGTATGCAAAATGACTACATGTAAATGTAAAATTCACTTACTATCAAGTCATTTTTACTCTCCTGAAATAATGGGAGCAATAGACTATGCACTATACTGTATGTGATTAATAAGGTCTAACCAGAGGATACACATATTTCTGGGCTACTGTATAAAATGCTGTTAAGTGTGCAAAAATAATAACAGAGGAGCAAAAATGTCCTATTTTTATTCCCAAGCACCTTATCCAAGGTCCTTACTGAGTGTTACCTTATCCAAGGTCCTTACTGAGTGTCTTTTCTCATGTATTGAAATAAGCAATAATTATTCTTTATATGCTCCTTGTTTTGCTTGATATGTACAATACAATCTGACTACGATTGGAGTGGAATGATGATAATAGAGCATTAATCAGAGTCATCAGTGATTACCTCGTGTGTGTTTTGTATTGTGCATAATCTGTATTTATTCACCCTGTGCATGCCATTATTGATATTTTTATGCCAAACAAAAGAACAATTTATTCATTCATTGTAAATATAAAAGGATGAATAATGTGCATTTTCTAGTTTTTGGCAAATTTCCTTCTTAATCCTCAAATGAATTCTAAATATGAATATACACTCACAGACCACTTTATTAGGAACACCTGTACACCCAATTCATGCAATTATCCAATCAGCCAATCATGTGGGAGAAGCGCAATGCATAAAATCATGAAGATACAGGTCAAGAGTTTCAGATAAAAAATGCAATGTCAGTGATCTTGACCTTGGCATGGTTGTTTGTGCCAGATGAGCTGGTTTGAGAATTTCAGAAAATGCTAAGGTCAGAGGAGAATGGCCAGACTGGTTACAGCTGTCGCGAAGGCTACGGTAACTCAAAAACAACCTTGGTGAGCAGAAAAGCATTTGAGAATGTCGGACCTTTGAGGCAGATGGGCTACAACAGCAGAAGACCACACTGGAGTTCAATCCCCTCAGCTGAAAATTGGAAAAAGACCAGGTGACTTTATTTTTTGATTTGGTTAATAATACATCTTTATTGAGATAATATCTTTAGTACATGCCTCAGGTGAGGGGCGTTTCAGTAAAACAAGGTTAGAGGAGAGAAGGCAAAGAAAAAGTCAGGTGACAAACAAGCAAAAAAGAGAAAAGATCAGACATAGGAAGAACGGTTAGGAGGCTGGATGATTGTATATAGAAACTCTTGCAAATCACAGCCCTACTTAACAGAAACTAATTTTGTAACCAAACTTATTTTTCTTGTTTGTTACTTCTTCAAAGAAAAGTAAATCAGCTTCCTAAATTTGATTTTATTCTGGAGTGGCTGGATTTGAAAGAACTTTCCAAACAGTGTCCATCCATTCCTCTTAATCTGTTTCTCCCCAATATACTAGATTATAATAATCTCAACAATTAGAGCCCCTGCTGAGCCATGCTCATGCACCCTCATCCACTTGTCTAAGAGGAAGGGGCAGGATTGGGTTTGTCATCGTGGGTGACAGGAATGCTGCGATCTCCACGCCCGTATTCTGAGCCACCTGTTTTTGGGCCGCAGATGGTGAGCAGGCCATCACCTGAAAGTGTACAGGTGATGGCTGACTGATCAACATTGGAGGGTAGACGGTAGCGGCGGTGGAACTCCCGTGAGACGTAGCCATGGTCGTCCTGTGGGAGAAGGTGGAGAACAAAGGAGAGGAGAGGCAGATGAGCATGAGGAGGATTTATTGGCGGAGGATGAATGGATTTCAGGGACAGCGTTGGAAAATAATAACATTCATGGGATGGTTGGAGGAAGCAATAAAAGATTAAAATGATGGTGAGAAACATGAACTCAGGACCTCATATTTGCTTGTGAGGTTTAAGATTAGGAAAGATAGGACTTTTTGTAAAAGACTCACGAATATCTAAGAGGAAAGGTCATTGGTTTATACAATAGAACATTGCTGGCATAGTGTGTTGGCATGTAAGGCAGTGACTCAAACATATTAATCAGGTCTTCTAGAGTTTGTAGGTTTTGTCATTTATGTACATTATATCTCTACAATATTGTTTTACCGTACCATAATCCTAGCTGAGGACAATTTAATAAATGAAACAAAGTCCCTTGCAATGAATGTTGACTAATAAGATTTAGGCAATTATCACAACTGCCAGACAAACAGCACATCCACAAAAATGCACATTCACACACTGAACATGGTAAAGGGTGGTTTAACCTGTAAAACATTACCCACAAGGCTTCACTAACTCCCACAGGGACCTTCACCCATGACGCAGAAACTACGTCAATCTGGTGAAAACATTACAAGCTGTTTCCCCTAATCCGTTCACTCCTTAAAGCATACATAAATTGGGGATACGATGAGTTGGATTGGTGAGAAAAATTAGAAAAGGAATGATGTAGAAAAGAAAACTGATCATGGAGCAGGAAGAGAAGACATGGGAAGATGCATTCTGTAGCCTAAAAGACCTCTGCCTTTCACACGCTGTAGAATATTTAAGCCATATTTTAATTCATTTTAATGTTTTCAAATTCTAGAAATTTGCACAGCACAAATCCTGCACCCACCATGCAACTGAGTTATTGCAAAGCCTTTATTCAGGAATGATTATCTCATGACTACAACTGCATGCTATTCATTGTGTTAATTTGCTTAGTTTTAATTAACACACATCTACTAAAACAGTGGCATCCATACTATACCAACTACATCATATTTCACCCCACCAAATCAGTGTGATCAGAGTTAAGAGTGGTTTTTAGGCCACAGGAATGGCACACGGTCATCGCAATACCATTTTTCACACTAATCACTTGATACATCCTGCTTAGAGATGCATTTAAATAACTCAGCCCCAGTTGCCTTTCTATTTATTCCCAAACAACTCATCATAAAATTCACTGTGCAGAAATAACAGAGACCAAATGCTGGGCCATGTGTGTAGCACCCTAAACCTTGTCACCCCAATTTCCAATCCAGCCATGCCTTTAAATCACTTCCATGAGAGGTCCATTACTATGCAATTCATGCAGACTTAATGAATCATATCTAACTAATGATGATTGTACTGTTGTTGGTCATTCGACCAAATCCCTTGAGCATTAAGAATTATGAAGCCACTATGAAGCCAGTACACTGCCAGATCATATTACACCAAGGAACCAATTAGATTCTTGGCCCTATATATTTAAAAATTAAGTGGTGCCACCCCTTAGTGTTCTTTTGCTTCCTTTTACCAGCCCATGTCCAAAACCTGGACATACCACTGAAAGAACCCTGCTCAAAAAGCCAGATAACCGATGCAAGACAACTGGGTAATAATTAGGACAAACAATTTGTTGTTCTACAAACAATTATTTGTTCTGCAAATAAAAGGAGAACATACTGTATATTAGCATGAGTACTCAAGTCAGCTCACCTGTCTCTCCCCATGCTTGCCATGAATCTCCACATAGTCATCTGACACCTTTATGCTGAGCTCCTCAGGGGAGAAGTGTTTCACATCCAGGTAAACCATGAACCTGTCCCTGTCAGACCTCACCTGGGGAAGAAAGAAAGATGCTATGGATTTAAATAATCGAATGTAGGTCTCATGGAGATCTCTAGCAGACCATGTAGTCTGTAGCCTGAGTGAAAAGTAACACTTAAGATTACATCGAAATAAGTCTCACACCACCAATTCAACTTCTACCATCTTTAAATTTTAGATGATAGGCCAGTGCTATATCCTGATAGGATGATAGGATTATGCTAATCACGCTTCCTTTTGGCTAGTTGTTATCACCTGTTCATGTCCTAGTGCATTTTCTGTAACATTAGGCACATTTGTCTTCTACATAACAACTTGTAGAAAAAAACAACACAAAAAGTTGCACTAATTCAAACCTCCTGATAGATACTTCATCACGTGACCAAACCTCTACATGAAGGCCCAATGCTTTGCATAGTTTCAACTTTTTCCTGCTCCAAACACACCCGATACAGCTCATGAGCTAATTATCAAGCCCTTCATAAGTTGGATCAGGCATGTTGGGACCAGTAAACGCCTCCAGGACTGGAGTTATGGATCCCTGAGACATCTCTGAGACCTGCACTCTCAGTCTACAGCCAACTAGCCCCTTACCTCAGAGATGCCAGAGTTGGAGGAGTCCAGGAAACTGCGGAAGAGGGCGTGGCGGTAGTAAGGGCTGATGGTGGTGGAAGTGAAGGGGAAGAGGTCATGATCAAACAGACCATCTCCAAAGAACTGGTCAAAGAGGCGAGAAGGGTAGCTCAGGGCACGTCTGAACCACGGGTACTGGATGGCAATATCCATAACTTCTCAGCTTGCTGTTGCTGGGTCAATCTTGGTCCAATTCTAAGCCTTTGCTTTGGACACCCTTTAAAAGAGTGTGCTTGAAGAGAATAAGTGCAGTGGAGGGAGCTGAGAGGAGGCTGTGCAAGGATCCAAGAGAAGACAGGAATTGTCAAAGGGTGTGTACTACCCTTGACTGTGGCCACAACCTGCCTTTATATACAGAAAGAGCCAGGAAAAGGGGCTTACAATTAGATCCATCTGGAATAGCATGAGCTCATGGTGGGAATGGTAGTGTCAGCAGAATGGCACTGATGACAATCTGGCCCTAGCTGCCAAAACAAACTAAAGCAGAGGATTGGAATTTGAATAGCTAGGGAAATTTGGAATAGGTCACGGTTTGGCAAATTAAACATCTTGGGCCACTTCCTATAGCAGTTTGAATGCAAATGCTTCCTGGGTTGACTACAGCTGTATATGCTCAGTTGCATTTGCTCTCTTTGTCTGTGTGGGTTTCCTCCTGGGTTCTCCAGTTTCCTCCCACCTCGAAAAAACATGGCAGTAGATAGACTGACTACAGTAAATTCACCCTAAGTAAGGGTAAGTGTGTGAGGTGTCGTGTGGTGGCCTGGTATCTCATCCAGAGTGTATTCCTTCATTACGCCCACTGTTGCTAGAATAGTCTCTGGATCCACCAGGACACCTGACCAGGATAAATAGGTTACTGAAGATGAATGCATGAATCAATGAGAACTACTAAAGTAAAAATCTGTCTCAGTACCTTGGCCATTGACTCAATTACAAACAATGCTTTATCCATAATTCATCATGCTATGTATCTTTTAGTTGCATTTAGAAAAAAGAACTAAGGCAAATAAGGCCATATAGGTCTCTATTCCATTAAACACAATCCAATGATAATTCCTACACCAAGCAAAGGGAGCAGGGTGTCATTATCAGTGAACTAAGGACCAAACTATATTAAATAAATTTATTTAAATAACTGGCTGTGACTTGCCTCAACAAACACACATTCTATATGTCTGTGTGGCTACAGTCAGGTCAGGACCATCCTAAACTTTTGCCCTGATCCCAGATCTGATGGTGGCATTTAGGTAATCCTTGTGGCATTCACCTCACCATGAGAAGGCTTAACCAAAATGCACCAGTGAGGTCTATTTCCAGCTAACAAAGCACTATGGTTGCAACAAACACAAGCCAGCTTGACTGCTTGGGTGTTTTCCATCAAGGGCAGTCAGGGACCGGATATTACTGGCCTTTAATCCCTGGACACATTTTCATCTTGCTCAGCAGCTTTTGATTGCTCATGGCTTTTTCTCAATGGGTTGAACAGTGAGAGGACAAACCACAACAGTTATAAGAATGCCACTCTAACCTGGGGCAAATAAGGACAGTCTGCATCCATAGACCCAATGCTTGATCATTCAAAAGGCGTAATACTAAGTCATGCACGTTCGTGTTTTTCTAAAAGCTTCAGGGCTTAAAATGCAGAATTCTGAAATGAACACCAGTATTAGCTAAATCTAATAGAAATTCTGCATGCCAACATGAAACTCGATCTGCTGTAAAGATTTAATTTAATGGATGTAACATATGAAATCAGAAGTACTTTTGAAATAATAAAGTGAATCCACTTTAGAAAATATTACACAATCTAGATGATGTTACTGACTTCAGTTATAATCAGGCCCTCTGTAATAAATAAAAACAAATTGTTAAATCAGTTTACTGCCTGTGGGATTTTCCCATGGGTTTCCTCCCACCACCCAAAAACATGCCAGTAGCCCTGACTATGCTAAATTACCCCTTAGTCATGAATGAGTGTGTGAATAGCGTGTGCATGGTGCTCTCTAATGGACTGACATGCCATCCAGGGTGTATTGCCACCTCACACACAGGGTTGCTGTGTTAGGCTCTAGGAAGAGGCAGTTACTGAAAATGACTGAATGAACTTCCCAAACCTGCTACTATTAGCACCAGTACAGCATAGTGCATGCAATAGTGATGACTTCCAATTCTTTATATTTGCTCTTTTATTAGCACATTAATGTTCTTACAGTTACCTCCATTGAAATGTGCTGCTGTCAACCAAGCATTTGAAAAAATAAATGAAGCACATCACCCTCTGGTGGTAATCAGTTTAGAGAAACTTCTTACAAAGGAAAAAAATTATCTGGAAAATTAAGAAATTTTATTGATGGGACAATAAGATTCTGCATGAAAGCACCTATCCAGAGCAAAAAACTTTTAGCTTAAGAACTCTTATATTCTCTTACACAACATTGTACACTTATTGTAAACAGTAATATTTAATAGCGTTCATGATACAACACACAATGCAATACAACACACAAAGAAGTAAAAGACAATCTTTCTTAAAAAAAAAAAAAAAAGATTTAGAACAATGAACTCAATTTAGTTTATCTAAAAATGTTCAAATGTGTTTTAATTGTACATGTGAGCAATAATTAAATTTTAACTTCAAACCAAAATTGGAATTTACCTTGACTCCCTCAGTTTTAGTTCTTTTAAATCTTTTAGTAGATCAAAACTGTCAAATTACACAAGAAGCAAAACCGCCATTGCAGAATGTTTGAACAGCCTCAGTTCATAAAATATTTTCCACTAATGCCCCAAAACTCTTAGAGATGAGCTATGGCCGATACTCATTTTTCACAGCTCATCTGTGCATTCAGATATGGATCGCTCACGTTTCTCGCGAGCTGTAACGAAGTTCAGCAGGTCAATGGCCGTCACTACTCCAAACACCATGTGCTTCATTACGGTGGACCCGTCTGTCAAATCTGAAAGGAAAGGACAAGGTTAGGCCACCTTTTTTATTTATTACAGATAAGGAGACATGGACTTTGGATATTTAAATAAACATTTCCCAAAACATAGCCATTTAGCAATATTATCAGAGCTCCACCATATATCTCAGCTACTGAGCAAATGTTAATCTTTATAAAGTCCTCATTCACAGCTCTGTCCATTTTAAATTCTGCTGAAATACTAACATCTTTTGAGTAACCAACATTTTTTTTTTTTTTAAATGTTGCTATTTGACAAATAAGCTGATATTCCATGGCCACTAAATCTTGTTTTATAGCAAATAATCAGAACTAAATCTAAGAAATTTTTTTAAAAAAGGCAAGGCGTAAGTGCATACAGTGTGTCTATGATGTACAGAACATTATTTATTGTAAGATATACTGCAAATATTGGGAGAGGGAAAGGGCGACTATGGGATGGATAATGTCCCTACATCAAGAAAAATGTGTCTTCCCTTTTCCAGTGGCCGAAATTTTTGGGCTAGTTTCAGGTCTTTTGTGTGGTTTTTGAAATGTAGTTGGGCTGGAAATTTTGCTGAAACAAACCTGTTGTATCGAACACAGTTGAACAAAGGTACATCTAAAACCCCTCAGAATGAGTCACTTTACTGTATGCTGGATGACTTTGTCCATGATGTTGCAGACTTTCAACTCCCTGTTACGGAGTTAATTTCAGTCGATAGTAGCCTATAGCATAAGTTACAAAATTAAATCTGGAGTCTATGGCATTATGCATGTCATCCTGCCCTACCAAGAGCTGTCACGAGCTGCTGCTGATCAAAATCTATGTCTGAAAGGGATGGAGAGAACTCGTTCCACTAAGGAATTAATATGGTGTTTTAATTTGCAATAGGTAAAAACAAATGCCACTGTTTCCATCTAGTTAGTCTTCATCAGGGCATGGTCCTCCTTGATGAAATGAGTCTATCACTCAATCACCTTCAGAGGTGAATTTAATCCAATTTAGGAGTTTTTGGCTGCGAGTACCACAGCCAACAACAGACTGGAGATTGGGAATGTACAATCTATAGGTAGATGTTCTGGTTGGGGATTCAACTGCAAAACACAATTCTATGTTCATTCTTGTTTTAGATGGCCCAACAATAGGGATAATTTTTTTGCAAAACAAAACAATATTTTTGAAATGCATATTCTGTGATCATTCAGTAGTATCAAAACATGTTACATGTAGGGTTATGAGTGCTAAATAGATTACTCAGCATCAAACTGGATATAGAAGTCTCAATAGCAGTTGTCTTCCCATAATTAGTACAAGTTCGGGAGCCAGGGCACAGAGTTTTGGATGGTATGTCCAGAACTGACACATTAACTACATCCATGGCCAAAAAAACTGGCAGTGAAACAAGAACATAGTGCCACACTGTGTGAAATTCGTGTCACGATGGCTAGCAGCAACATGGCATAATTATTTTTCAACTAGCTTGTTGTGCAAGTCACAAACAGTGAACTCATACCCTTGAATTTCTTTATCTGGGGAAAACTTTGCCCTATTACACTGATGATGGGGCACAAATGGGAAGTCATGACATTTAAAAAAACTGAGCACTTACACTGAATCTGCTCATGCACCACCAGGGCGAAGTGATCTGTCTCCAGGATCCGAGAAAGTTTTCCGAGGTTATCAGTTAAACGAATCTGAGAAAAGGTGGTTTCATGTTAGTAATTCAGTTTTTTTTCCATAACATAGCACTAGCTACTAGCTCAATAAAGATGGCTGTGTGATGAACCTGTTTGAACTGTTTGTAGAGCACTTTGCTGACGGGATCAGATGGTTTGATCTTTCCAGCTAGCAGAGAGGCTAACATGTTCCCCAGGGTGACCATACCAAGAATGACCCTAATACACAGAGGAAAAACACTTGGTGAGCCAACAGGTGCCACTTGTACACTTTGTAAGCACCAAGTTTGTGCTAACACCACCTTTCTCTTTTTATTAAATGATTCAAACAAATGTTGTAGCATGCAAAAGACAAACCAGTAAGAACCTTTTCTCACTGACCAAAGGCAATGCTACAGTAGAAGATTAAGAATCTTGTGGTAATGTGTGTGTGTGTGTGTGTGTGTGTATTAGGCTTACCAGAATGAATTGCACTGTATGAATGACATTTTTTTTTCTTTTAAGTAATTACCATTCAAATGCAGTATTGAAAAGAATGTTTTGTACCCCAGGTGTGAATGTGTGTGTATATGAGCGAGTAAGACACCCACCCAGCCTCATCTACAACTGGCGCTTGGTCAAACGCCTTTTCTTTCAGAATCTTGATGGTTTTTTGACAGCTGACTGTGGGCAAAACAGTGAGAGGTGCCGAAAGGTTCAAACTCTGTAGCCTGAGATTCCACCACCTAAAAGAAAGAAGAGAAAGAGTTGAAACTTTGTTGAAAGTGCTTTTTGTTTAATAGCATCATCTGGCATTTTCTAAAGCTAAAGCAAAACATAAAAAAATCCATACCATAACGGACATCACTTATGTGTAACATTATAAAACACGCAGTCCTTACCAGGGCTTGCTAACCATGAAGTCTTCTGCAGTGAGGAAACCCTTTTGGAACATCCAGTTGTCACTTAGGAACTTGGACCTAAATAAAAAAAGATGAATTATTATCTTTTGAGCACAACTAGGGGCACATATACTGAACAGAAATAACTGGAAAACACTATTTAAAGCACTATATAAATTGTTGGCATGAGTAACTATGGCAACGCTTCCTTATGAGAACTTGTTATATTTACAAACTACCTGCAAATTCAAAACCAAATTCCTTGTCTAGAATATACTACTCCTAGGACACAGGTTAGCTACATGTCAACCCAGAATTAGCTATGCAAATATAGTTGTACATGTTTAAAAAAATAAACCATTCCGTTAGGACAATCTCTGATGGTTTCCATTACATAATAGAACTTTATTGGATGTTGGTTTAATGGTTTCCATCAGAGGGCCTTCTTTCATGGGTCCATGACTACCGTCAGAATATAACTTGATAAGCCTTCAGTATCCATTAGGAACACCACATTCCTTTAAACTATCATTATATACCACCAAAACCAAAGGCTTTTCATATATTATATATTATATTGGTACTAATAGAATGTATAAACTTTTGAACCAATCCTTAGGGTCTCATCGGGGATCCTAGCCATCAAACTAGGCATCTGTGAGCTCATGTATGTGGAAGAGGGCTGATAGCGATTTCCTCAGTGTGTGTTATGCTGCCCTGTGATGCAGTAGGGAGAGCTGGCTGGTGTATTGGAATTGGCAGATGACCAAATCAAAGAGAAATGGGGGGAAAAATTGTTCTTTTTCCCCCCAGCAATGAAGCAAAACTGTAGCTTTTGCCTTGACACACTTTTGCCCTTTTATCTTTAATCTCCCTTAAATAATCCTCCATCATCCCTTGTTTTCTCTACGGCAACGTAGAATTTCTCTACTCACATGTAGTTGCGGATGGAATCAGGAAGAATGACCACACAGCGCTGCCCTTCCTTCAGCTCTTTAGCCATCTTCACGGCTGCTGCCATGGCTGTGCCTGAACTGCCACCTAAAGACATCAGGTGTGAAATTATGAATAAAGCACAAGGTTGAGGTTGAATTGATTGTGTCTTACTGATGTGTAAAAATGCTAAAGCACCAAGAGTCTGTTTTTTCAGGGAAACAATTTAGTGTACCGTACCACAAAGCAGGCCCTCGTCTCTTATAAGCATACGAGCCATAGCGAATGACTCCTCATCATTGGACTTGTACCAGCTGTCTACCACCTTACAAAGAAACATATACAAACACAGGGTTAGGAATCGATACCTAGTAATCTTGGGTGCAATCATATAAAATTAAGCTACCCAGTAATACACATCATTATAGTGGTTGATATATCCACAAATATACATTATAATATTTTACTAAATAATAAATTGTAATATTACAATTTATATTACAAGTAATCTACAAATACCTACTGAAGGACTTTTGGTTTAAGGTTAGCTGCTACTGAAGTTACTGAAGGTGCTTACAAATTATATATATATATATATATATATATATATATATATATATATATATATAATTTTTATTTTTTTTTTCCCATTTGTCTAACAAGTCAGTTAAACTGCAGTGAAACAAACTAGAGAACAAATTTACAGTAAAATGTTTAGTGATGTACTGTGAGCTGATTATGGACTATCCTTGTTTAACCTTCAAACCGGAGGAGTTCAATGAAACACTAGACTCAGATTTAAAGTAATTAACACAGTGCGCATAAAAAGACAAACTAATCAAGAACTAACACAAAATAGGTGATCTCAATAGGGTAACAAACCAATGACAGGACAGAAACCAAAACAAACACAAGCACATGGTATTCTGTGACATAAAGGGGGAGAAACCGTGACATGTTTGATGGAGCTGGTGTTTAATTGACAGAGGAATTAATAAGATAGCAGGGATGATATTTTTCAACCATAGGGACACAGACATTTGAAGAAAATCTATGAGGAAACCGCCTCCACAGGTTTGAATCCACAGTCTGGGTAAGAGATTAAATAGCAAAAATACTGAAAGTTAAACAAAGCACAAGTAACATAGGAAATGAACTAATAGGGTAAATAGCTAAAATGCCAAGCACAACTGGAATGAAATATATACTAGTTCAATATAGGCTTTATCTAATGAAGGGCTTGATGACAACAAAGTGTCACCTAAGCTTTGGGGGAAAAAACGGAGGCTAAAATTATCTAGTAAAAACTTTTAAAACACAGACAGGTACTTGGAGAGCAGTTAGTATTTCTTTTTAATGAGTTTTTGCACAGAGTCATCCTTACTCTGACTGCTCCAATCTGCTCTTCGTCTCTTTCTCTCTCCCTCTCTTGTGAAATTGTAACATTTCACTTCCTACCAATCATGAGTCAGCACTATGTTGTTTGTAAAGTCACCTTACCTTTTGGGATCTTATCCAATATTGTTATCTAGGAGAGATATTTACGAATGTGGGTGTGTGTTTGCATATGAGTGTGTGTGTTTTTACGTAAGCATTCACTTACGGATCTGTCAAGCACAGTGGGAATGAAGTCATATCCAATGCCCTCCACCTCGTACTGAGTCTTATCAGTCTGGTTTAGCTCCTCTGGTTCAGCCAGAATGGATCCCTCTGGGTCCACAGCAACAATCTGATAAGAGAGCCATTGGAATTTTTTTCTTAGTCTTTGTATATTTAAATCATTTAGTAATTTTCCTATTAAGATTAAGTCATGATTTTAGAAGCTGTATACTGTAGCATTCACAGCAATATGCTTTTTAACTATAATTAACATGTAATAGATAAATACAATCAGCATTTATGTAATATAAATACACAGATAAAGTCGGTACTGTTGATAATTTGCCAGATGTGTAAAGAACAAAATACTTCAAAGTGTACTGTAAATAATTAATGACAGGGTGGTTGACGCAGCCTGACGCAGGTTTTAAAATTTACAGTAGTAGATTATCCACAAAGCATGTTATTTCACGTTATCACTTACATAAGTGCTATAAACTGTCGTTTCCTCACCACACCTGCCTATCTTTTTTTTTTTTCAATCTAACATAGCTTACTCAGAAACCCTTAACAGGCAACTATGCCATAATCAATGACTTGGCACAATTTTACTTTGTTAAATAACAGCACATTTTAAAAACATTTATTATTAGATATAGATTATGTGGAGCGTCTGCCATAAAAGTCCGTGTGAATTAGTTGTTACTATAGAAACAATGAGAATGAGTGCATGAATGAGTGCAATTAGAATGAGTGCATGAATATAAACCTGTGATTTGAATTATAGCAGAGTCATGCTTGAACAATCAGAATTCAACACTGCTGTGGTAGAAGGAAAACTAACACAGTTTGAACAGAAATGTTAACAGCTATATCCTGGTTGTAAATAATAAGTATCATCTTCCTAGTACAATGTATAAATTTGAACTAAATAATAAACATGACTGTATGCATTATATAAATGCAAATATACAAAACTTAACCTATTAACAAGTAACAAGTTAAGTGTTTTACAACACTCCTAAAATCTGGTGTCCTCTGACACAAAGTACACATACAACTCGCTAGCATTCACCTTAATGTTGGGGCATTTCTCCTTCAGTTTGCGGGCTACACCAGTGATGGTGCCCCCAGTGCCAGCTCCTGCTACCAGCATGTCCACTTTTCCTATGCAAAGAGACAGAGACCTTAGAAATGCATCTAGCACAAGGTATTCAGCATATAAGTTAATAAAGCTGTTAGTGTATGGGTAAATAAACTGCAAACATAAACGGGAAATTTCTTGATGTAAGGAAAGTGATGCTAACCATCGCACTGCTCTAGGATTTCCTCAGCTGTGGTGTCATAGTGAGCCAGGGGGTTGCTGGGGTTGCGGTACTGGTCCAAGATGTGAGAATTGGGGATTTCATTCTTCAGGCGCCAAGCCACGCCCACATGGGACTCCGGGGAATCAAAACGGGCGCTGGTGGGTGTGCGGACTATCTCCGCACCCAGAGCTCTCAACACGTCCACCTATACACACAAATGTTTATTTTCTTATAGAATGTCTGTTAATACACTTCATATCAACTGTTACATATCTGTAGATGGTTGTACCTTTTCCATACTCATTTTTTCAGGCATGACGATGATGCAGCGGTAGCCCTTCACAGCAGCAGCCAGAGCTAGGCCAATACCTGACACAGAAACAGGACGCACAAGTTAAACTACCAGAATAATGAAACTGGGCTGCATGATTACATTTCAACAGTTATCAGACATACACATGTGCTCTCTCTCTCTCTCACACACACACACATAATTACTTAAAAGATAAAAAAAGGTCATATTCAAACAGTGCAATTCATTCTGATAAGCCTAACACGCACACACACACACACACACACACACACACACAGTGATTACCAGTGTTTCCAGAAGTAGGCTCTATGATGGTATCTCCAGGTTTAAGGATGCCTGCTCTCTCTGCATCCTCAACCATGCGCAGACTGATCCTATCTTTAACACTGCCACCGGCATTGAAGAACTCACACTTTGCCACTACACACACATACACACACAAAATCTAAAATGCTGAACTAATTAAACAATGAAATATGTTATTTTAAAGCAGGTACTCTTGACGTCCTACTCACACAGCTCACACTTGAGTCCGTAAGTCTTGTTGATCTTGTTGATGCGTACCATTGGCGTGTCCCCAATTTTTCTGAGGATGTTGGGCAAGATGCTTGGATCATTTGTCCTTTAAATGGTTAAAAAAAAATTAATAATAATAAAAATACAGTGTTCAGTGAAAGCATACAGTATTATGGCAAAACAAATAAGGACCTTACTGGTACACTATAGGGTCAAACAAAAACAATGACATACTGTATAACCTACTGCAGGCTGAGAAAATTAGTTTTCAAACCAGGTGACTGGCCAGTTGAAACATGCAGAAGCTCAAGTTACTTTACGGGAAAATGGTAGTCAAAACCAAGTTGGAGCTTGTTCCATCTGGTTCAACAGGCTTAAATAAATGGAAGTCACCATCATAAATGAACGGAAACACATATATGGTTCAAATAACAGGAAAACAATAATAGAATATTATAGGTGTGAACTGTAATTTCTAAAACTGGTTTTAGACATGTAATAAAATCACATAATGTAAGATACTTGACGAAAAACTGGTTTGCAATATTGGCATTCCAGAGGATGCACAGGGTTCTCTCATTTCAGGTTTCCATTTATATTTTTCTGGCCAAGAATATACTGGCCAAAGAAAAATACTTTGAACAGAAGGTGTGAGCTGAGTTGGGAGTTAAAGGAAAGCCTTGCAGACTTTCCTCCCAGGCAGCAGGAAGCTAAAAACTACAGACTACACCTTTAAAATGGTAGTCGCCCTGCAGCCTTTCAATATGTTGTGCAAGAGTCCTGAGAAATGATAAAATAAACTACTTAATTAATAATCACTATTGCACAATTACAATTACAGTGAGGGGAATTAAGTATTCAGACATTTTTGTTTTTGCTATTTAATATACTTCCAAGTGCACATATCCACTTCAAAATTACATACAATGTCTGACTTATATTACTTAGTTATATAAACAAAAAAAGTGAGTATTCATAAGCATAAACAACGATACATTTGAAAAATAATATCAATAGGGGAAAAAGTACTTTGACACCACAAACAAACTAGCACTTTGGTGCAAAGCTGCTGTTGGCAACTACAGCTTTGCAATCTGTGCCAAGTAATTTGCTTTTTGCAGCATCGTGTTTCAGTTTTGGCCCCTTCCTCTTGGCAAATCATCTTCAATTACCCATGGTTACGAGGATCCCACTGATGGCCATGGACACAATTTCTAAATCCTCCCTTAATTTTCACTGGGATTCAAGTCAGAGATTGGCTAGGCATGCAAGGCCTTCTTGGGTTACACTACATGACCAAAGGTATGTGGACGCCTGACCATCTCGCCCATATGTGCTTACTGAAAATCCCATTCCAAAGTTGGTCCCTCTTTGTTGCAATAACAGTCATCACTCTTCTGGGAAGGCTTTCCACTAGATTTTTGAGTGCTGCTGTTGGAATTTCTAAACAGCTACAATAGCATGAGTGAGGCCTGGAACTGATGTCAGGAGAGGAGGCCTGAGGTGTAGTCAGTATTCCAGTTCATCCCAAAAGTGTTCAGTGGGGTTGAGATCAGGGCTCTGTGCAGGACACTCGAGTTCTTCCACACCAACTTTGACAAACCGTGTCTTCATGGACCTCAATTTGTGCACAGAAGCATTGTCATGCTGGCACACGTTGTGAAGTGAAATTGTAATGCTTCAGCATATAAAGACATCTGATACAATTATGTGCAACCAACTTTGTGGCAACAGTTTGGGGAAAGCCCACATAATGTATGGGTGTGATGGTCACATACTTTTGTCTGTATGTTTGAGGTCGTTATCTTGTTGAAACGCCTTTCTCTTCAGATTCTGTTTCTTTGACCATGAGATTAAATTCTCCTCTGATACGTCCCCATGCATTGCTCCATTCATGTTTCATATCATGATGCTCGAACCTCTGTACTTCACTGTGGGTATGGTGTTCTTCAGCTCATCCTCACAACCCTTCTTTGAACATGACAAGATGAATTATTTCCAAAGAGTACTATTTTTGTTTCATCTGACCAGTGTATTGTTCCAAAGTGTTATGATTTGTCCAAATGTTTTAGATACACATCTCTGTGCTAGTTTTGGTGGGGTATAGGAAAGGAGAGGATTGAGTTGAAGTTCATTGCTTGTTGTTCTCTGTGGAACTGCTGTTCCTGCTGCTTTCAGGTTCTCACTGCAGGCTTCTCTCTTACCTTCCTGATCATTAGTCTGAGAGCGCATTGTGAAATCTTGAATGGCTCCCATGTCCGGAAACGATTAGTTGTGGTTCCATGAACTTTCCACCTGCATATTATCGAACCAAGTGTACTGACAAGGATGTTTAAGGTGTTTGATATGGCTCTGTCACTTTTTCCACTCGACTGTTGGTAACGTTGTCCCTGAAAGCTTTAGGACCTTTAGAGTGATTGCTACTTGATGCATGAAATCTTCCCAACCAATGGCAATGTCTTTTAAAGTGACACCACTCTAAAAGACATGTGTACACATACAAATACACAAAGTATCTACTTTTTTCCCCCTATCAATTTTGTTTTTTTAAACACTTTTTTTTTAATTTTAATATAATGTAACGCTATGAATAGTCTATAATGTTATGTTCATAATGTTAAACTACAATTCCTGGACTTCGAACATTTTAGCAAGATTCATCAATCCCCTCCCACCCCTTCCCCCATCGAAGCTCTTCAGTCTGCTTCTTACATACTTCCTTACAACCCTCTCAGTTCCTTACAAAACTCTCAGTTGATGAACTGAGGTAGGAATCTGAATGTTGCTCACCTGAGTGCATGTAAGTGTGGGGAATCAGTAAGTGGTGCTCCCAGGCTCCATGTGCACTTGCTGGGAAGGTCAGGACGGATCCATTTCTCGAGGTCAGTCTCAGTGCTTTCACTCTGGAACAGTCCACCAGTAATGCTGGTGGTGGTGTTGTTCTTTTTGCCAGCAAAGGGGCAGACAGGTTTGGAGAGATCATTCTCTTTAGTGGAAGGCACTGAAGGCATGATTCACTGCAGAAGATGAGAGGGTGAGGTCAGTTCCTCTCAATCTATAAACTGAAAGATGTTACAGAAAACCGAACTTGATTTTTTTTTTTTTTTTTTAAAAAGTGGGTTTGGAGCCAGCCTCTCATTACAAACAAGGGAGAAGTTATCGTATCCTTCCCATACTGTATAAGAGTTTCACTAGGAAAATTACATCACACCTCTTCCCCGGTTTTAAGACACAGTATGCTAATTCATGTGTCCAGGTTTACAGTGAAAAAACTGATCATTTTTAGAGAGCAAGCCTCTGACAAAAAAAAAAAGATTACATCTAAACATAATATTTAACATTTTGTTTACATTTGTTTTATTTTCCTCTTTTCCTTCAAATTAAAAAAAAAAAAACACATCCTTTTCTTCCATCAATTAAATCTTTTTTTATGTATAATATTGCCAGACCAGATAATCAATTACATCCAACAAGGAGAGTTTTGACTTTTTTATTTTTTTTATTTTTATAACCAACCTAGCACAAACCCACAGGAGGAGAATTAATCAGTGACAGGTGAAACATTTTAATCCTTGCTTCAGCTGGGATAAATATACTGGATGGAAACTGACTGAATGGAAATGATCTGTATTTAACACACTGTTACAGCTGTGCAAACTGAACTCCTGGCGCCAGCTTTGAAAAAACATGTCTGACTTGAGTGCCTTGACATGAACTGACCAGAGAACAAGGTCAGCCCATCTGTGTCTCTGGCTACGTAAACTATTACTTTACAAATGAAACATAGGGAAATTGAGAAAATATTTAAGCATCAATGATAATGATCTATGTGATTATGAAGATGTATCTTCATCATTTCTGCATCATTTCCATGGTGTGACCACATGGAAGTGAACCATAAGTAATATGCCGTGAACAGCACACAGTAGCTGTTTGGACAGCTTTGAGAAAACACATCTCACTTTGCTCAGCATGCCTCCGTCTCCTTAGAAATAACACACACCATTACCCATTTCGAGTCAGTGGGCTAGTAGGAATGTAGCTCTAACCCTTAAGTGCATTTTTGTTTGGAGAACATTTGCCTTGCACCTCTGGGGTTGGGGGTTCGAATCCCACATCTAGAGCTATTTTTGCTTGCCATCATGGAGTGATCCTCAAGTAACCAAATTCTTGGTATCTGCAACTCAATACTGTACAGCAACAGACATTAGAAAGGGAATGAAATGCAAGTGCAAAAGTGGCACAATCTTCATCTAGCTACATCATGCATGTTCATGGGTCATGGCATAAACCCCTTACATAAGCTGTAGTCTTACTAAATAGAGGTCTTTAAAGGTCCAAATTGTAGATTTACAGATGAGTCACTGCTGGCCTTGACCAAGACCCAACGTAAATACACAGCCCATAGGACAGCACAAGCTGTAATAAGAAGTGCAGGCCAAGAAAACTGATCACAACATTCTGAAACTGTACGACATGAATAGTTAGCCTGAATGAAGTAGAACTGAAGGGAATTAACCCATTTGCTATAATGTCCTTATCGGTACTTTCAGGATCACCACGAGGGATCCGCTCGATTACATGAGAAAATAAGTTTTATCCTATAGAATTTAATCAGCTTACAGGATCACATTCTCCTTAATGACACCCCGTAACAGCTCAATTTCCAAAGCATCAGTTATTGCAGACAACCGGAAATATTTTTGAAAAATTCCAATGCAACAGGCAAGATCTGTGAAATTGCACAGATGTCTATCCAGGTGTGAAAAATAATGAGATGGATCATAAACCAATAGGTATTTTGGGCTGGAATTTTCCTTACAGCTGGAGGAAGATAAACATCTGAACAGAAAAAAAAATGTGTAGCAGCTATAAAGGATTTATTTAACTAAGATTCTTATGTAAAAACTAAGGGTTATGCCTATAAATAAAGCACAATTTTCAAGCTACGGTTAGTTTTACCTCAGGAGGCTCAGTAAGATCATTTGTACAAGATTAGATATTTGAATAATTAGCAGCAGTCATTAGTGTAAATGGAAAAGCAGCGGTGAGAGCATGCACCCCTGTGGAGCACCAGCGCTGAGCGTGCAGATGCTGGACATGAATTTTTCCAGCCTCACCTGCTGCTTCCTGGCTGTCAGGAAGTTGGTGATCCACTGGCAGGTGGAAACTGGCACTCTGACCTTGGCGAGTTTACAGTGGAGGATGTCTGAGATGACAGTTTTGAACACTGAACTAAAGTCAACAAACAAGTCCCTAGCATAGGCTCTTGGGTAGTCAAGGTGTTGCGGTATGAAATGCAGTCCCATGTTGATTGTATTGTCCACTGACCCATTTGTCCTGTCTGCGAACTAATGCGGGCCTGTGATGTCCTTGGTTGTTGGGGTTTTTTTGTGGTATTGGTATGCAGAGACGCAGGAAGATGTTTTCTATTAAGGGTGCTGGAATTTTAAGCAGCATGTATGGGGTGTTTGGTGTGACACCCAAATCAGTCAAATCGTTTTTCTTTTTACAGAGAATGCGTGTTGATTACAGTAATATATCAGATCAGACCATAAGGTGGTGATTAAATTTCTATAACAGCACCTTCAGCACCCCTGCTCTCTGCATCCTATGATATTAGGATGTTTGTTCTATTGAACAAGTGAGGGGGAGCTTTTTTTTTTAAACCTGCAGTAGAACTCATTCAGGTCATCAGCCAGTTGTTGATTTGCAAATGAGTTAGAAGGAAGTCTCCTTAGGTGTTGAAGGACTTTCAAAATTACCTCAAAATAGCCTTTGGATGATAACTTGTTTTTTGAATTTGTTTCTTTTAACCACTTTGATTTCCTTAGGCAGTGTGTTCCTAATCCAACTTTACACGATCTCCGCTTCTGTCTCATTCAGCTTTGTTTTGAACCATTATTTGTCATTGTTGAATTTCTTGCAGGACCTAATGGACACACATGTTCTCACAAAAATTAATGTACAATGATATGGTGTATGAATTCCAGTCAGTGTGGTCAAAGCAGTGCTGTAGCTCCAGCTTTGCCTCACTAGTCCATTTCTTCATGTTGAGATCTATCAGCTTAGCAGATTGTAGTTTCTGGTTATAAGTGGGAAGCATGTTAGAAGGTGCATGGGGGATAGCTAGAGCAGTATGCATCTCTTAGAATAGTACAGCAGTGCTTCAGAGTGTTTTCACTCCTGGTGGGACACTTAATATGCTGTCTGTATTTAGATAGTCCATGTCTGAGGTTTGCTCCATAATAATAAAAGGAGCATGTAGGTGATTCTGCTCCATGCTGTTAATTTGGTTGTTCAGGTTTTAGCTCATACAGACTTGAGGCAGGATGTAAATGTTTACCAGAACAAACTACGCCTAGTTTCAGTGAAACACAAGCCTTTGGAGCGTCCTTATGTGTTTTGTTAAGGAGCAGCACTTCGTCCATTTTGTTGTGAGAGGAGTTAAAGGAGGTGTAAACGCACGAGCTCTGCTCGGCTGCCTCTCCTCAGTGGTCTGAGCCGCGCGCGCGCGCGCGCGCACAGACACACACGGACGCGCGCGCGCACACACGCGTCCCCAGTCAGTGCCTCTCAGTTCTCCCCTTAGCTCCTTCAGAGTAGACGGTCAAAATACTCTGTGTTAAAAAAGTATGGTAACAATCACTCGGAGCCATCCACGGAACCAATCACATCACATGACATCACATCCACTGCTTATTTACTTTCCTTTCATTAAAACAGTCCAAAACTGAGTAATACAGCCAACGGCCCAGACACAGGAGTCACACAACCTGCGCACATTCCCAGATCCTGAACAGGGCGGGCTTTAGGACCCGGGAATAAAAAGAAAAAGCGCCATGTGGGTCCGAGGAAACAACGAAATCCTTCAAATCCGTAAATCCTTTTACAACCTCGTTTCCATAAAGCTATTTAACTAATGTAAACTAACAAAATAAAACTACAGGTGTATAAAAAAAACAGAAGGACTTTCCGGAATATGTCCGAGAGCAGCTCAGGTACAGCAGCACGTGCAGTAAATTGCCATTTAACATCATCATCATGATCATCATGATCATCATCATGAGCTGAGCGCAAATCTGATGTAACTCCAACAGGCTTCAATTCTGTGTGTAATTTTCCACTAGGCTATCATAACAGATCATAATTCTATATAAAATGTCAGTAATATTTTATATAGCCTATGGCAGAAATAATTACCGAATAGCAACAAAACGCATTGGGGAATAAAACGTTCTTAGTATTACATGCAGTTGGATATTAGCCTTAAGAACACTTTCTTTTACTCAATTTTAAATAAAAATCTCATTTTCATTAATGTATTGCATATTTAATTTCCTCAATCCATCAGTGAATTAAAAGCTGGTTTACCTTTACAGATGCAGTTCAGAGATTGTGAGTTAAAGTGGTAAGAATGTCCCCAGTCGCTCAGATCTGACCAGAATGAGAAAGTAAGCGCGAGTCTTCACATTTAAAGGATAAGGGGCCCGGCGATTACGTCACACTCAAACCGGAAGCAAAGTTCCACAAAAAATGTTTTGCCTATTTTATAAACCTCACCCTAAAAGTGTTTGTTAATTGAAAATGTTTGGCACCTATTCAAACGTTCAAACTGCATCACAAATTTGTACGTTTTGCCCAACTGTTTTCCAGCAAACATTCTAGGCGTGCTGTGATTGGCTGAAATGAAGGCGTGTAAGCTACGATCAGGCCACGCCCACATGTGAATAAGAGTCTGGAGCCAAAAAAAGACCAGAGCCCCAATATAGAGCCATGTTCACTACACAGGGCATTAACTAACACGTGGGAAATGTGCAGAAGAGTTTGAAAGATGTATTCAGTGTTTCTGAATACTAGTTCTATGTTCTTATATATCGTGTATATACTGTGTTTATTTTCCAACTACACTCACTGGCCACTTTATTAAGTACACCTACCAGATACTCTACCTGACCATCACACTCATATGTGGTTCTTCCCCAAACTACTGTCACAAAGTTGGGAGTGTGCAATTGTATAGAATGTCTGTATGCTGTAGTGTTACAATTTCCCTTCACTGGAAATAAGAACCCAAACCTGTTCCAGCATGACAATGCCCCTGTGCACAAAGCAAGCTCCATGAAGACATGGTTTGCCATGGATGGAGTGGAAGAACACGTGTGTCCTGCACATAGCCCTGATCTCTCTCCCACTAAACACCTTTGGGATGAACTGGAACTCCGACTTCTCACCAGACCTCCTCACCAACATCAGTGTCTGACCTCACTATTGCTCTTGTGGATGAATGAGCACAAATTCCCACAGCCAAAATCCAAAATCTAGTGGAAAGCCTTCCCAGAAGAGTGGAGCTTATTATAACCCTTTAACTGTCACTCATTAGGTGATGGAAAAATTTAACCATAAATACCTATTACTAGAGCACCACAAAATGTCTAACAGATTTTTTCATAACTTGACCCTTTTTTTTTTTTTTTTTGAAATTATAGACCTCTACCGTCAGTTTATGGTAAAAGATGCTCTTCACAAATTGCTATATTGCTGGGCAGATTTTTTTCTTCTCATACGTTTTTTGCTGTCAAAGCCAGCTCTACCGCATGGTTGAGAAGTCAGTTAAAAGGGTAACAGTAAAGGAGGAACTAAATCTGGAATGGGATGTTTAAAATACACATATGGGTGTTATGGTCAGGTGTCCACAAACTTTTGGCCATATAGTGTAGGCGCACAATTATTCAGTGTCGCAGTGTATTTTGCTATACACAATTTGTCATCCCATTCATTAATGGGTTGCCATTACACATCAGCTAATTTTGGGGAGATCATATAAAAAACTAATAATGTTTAGTATATACCTCAGATATTATTTGTATTACAGGTCCTTTGACATTTTCTACCCAAATCCACACCGAATAGTTCAATAACAGACTTTTGGTGAAGTCTCTTTCTTCTTCTTGTATCCAAGTCACAAACACAGCAGATGAGTCTTCTATATTTGTCTAACTAAGCAAGTGAATGAACAAACCTGAAACCCAACATATTAAAATGCATTTAAAGTCATGTCTGATAAACAGTTTTAATTGCCAGGTCAGAGATCACAAGACAAAAGATGCAAGTTGTAACACTTTTCTGTACATTCACACATTACATTACTGTGCAGGCCAAACTGACAGCTGCACAAGTATTATTTACTATTAAGGCTGTGCTAAAAGTCAGAACCACAACCACAATTAAAGACAAAACCAAATACAAGGACGGAATTAATAACAATGTACTTTTATTGAGAAACTGAGCTTTCATATTCGTGTGATCTTAAAAAAACAAAAAGAGAAAAAAAAAAAGGGTAAAAGTAAGGTACAGAACAAAGTCCAATGTTCCAAGCAAATGTTGGTCATTTGGGGTGGGGAGAGCACTACACCGAAGGGTAAAAACCAAAAAGGGTTCACATGATGACTCAAAACCTTCCAGAGCGTTCACGATCCCTTGATCTCCTCCTCTCCCGGTCGCGACGGCCGCGGTCCCGCGAGCGAGAGCGACGGTCACGAGACCGAGAACGAGAGCGGTGCCTAGAGGATTAGACAAACCAGCACGTTAAGGCTTACACATAAACTGAACAAAAATTCAAAAAGGCATTCAGTATGAAGAACATAGTAACACTCCAGCTTGTGCCACATTTGTATTTACAAAAAGTTGCCACCATTTTTCTGTACCTTTTCCTACGGCGTCCGTACAGTTCCCTCCTCAGCTCGCGAGAGATCGGCTTTAGGTGCATGAAGTTACAGAAGCCACCTCGAGTGCACTCCCTGTGGAGAGACAACATGCTGCAGTGAGACATCATGCAGTAGGAGCACGCATTGCTGAAAAAGCTACTGTGCCCTGATTGTTTGGTTGTCAATTCTGAAACTACGTTCAAAGAATATAAATAAAAGAATAAAGAAATAAAAAAATAATATAAAAAATGTAATCAAATACAAGCCACATTTTTATGTAGTTGCACAGACTTCTGGACAATCCTAGTTTATACAGGGTTTATACCTGTGATTCTTACACAGGGTTTATACCTGTGCTGCGAAAACAATACAGATAAAACCCGTCAGGAAGGAAGTCACCCGAATGTAGTACCAGAGGTGACAGCAGTCCCAAACATCACATACACATTTTCTACAGTACTTAATGTACAACAAAATACACCCAGTTCAGATTTGGCATTTTGCAATGTGAACACACTAAAAATCATATTGAATTAATAAATCGGTTGTGTAAACAAAGTCTATTCTACAAAACTTGTCTTTTAGCTTGGGCAAAACTATTAAGAAGTGTGAGAAATCCATGTTAGATCCATGTTTCCACTAAACACACTACTCATTGTGAAATCCAGTGTACAATCCACTAAATGATTGGAGTCCACCTGCTACTTGTGAGGATGGGATGAAATTATCGTAGCTGTGAGAAACGCTATCTGCCCACCAGCTGCACTTTACTGATACAGCTTGCAGTGAGCGCGAACCGAGGTCACTTGCTGTTTTCCCTTTCAAACACAATCATAATATAATCCTATTTAGGAAGTGTACTTAGGTTAACTAATTACTTAATAAACAACGTACTACAGGTATTCTGTATGAAGTGACTGAGGTTTACGTTTTCAGTTTCAAAAGTACAGGCAATTTTTTAAAATTACGAGATTGTAAAACTTATTTCAAGATTGTTATACTGACCCCATTTCATACTGCCTGCAGCAGGCTTCTCTGAAGTCAGTAACCGGAGAGAGTTCGGCATGGATGGGCTGGCTGTTGAACCAGCGGTTATTCAGGTCCATCACAGCTTTCTCGGCATCCTCCTCACGCCGGAACTGCTCAAACACACGGGGGGAAAAAGCAGCTTTTAAATGAAAATACTGAAGCCATTTAGAGGATGTAATAAAAATAATAAACTGTAATTTAGGACAATAGAGAAACTGGACTAAAGCATTGAGGATCAGATAAAGCTGCTTATTGACAGTTATACCACAGCATTGTTAAATTCTCAGATCTGACTGGTCAGGTGTTGATTAATATTCTATAACAGCAGTTCATTCAAAAAGTTTATATTAATGTGTTCCTTCTAATATACACAAGGTTTTCACAGATCACATAGTCTAAATCTAATAAAAAATAATAAAAAAGCTATTTAACAAAGAAAAATATAATTATGGCGATATATATGATATGGTGAAGTTTTCTCTAAGGAGACATTTATAACTTATTGAAGGAGTCTAAAGTTTCAAATTAGTAAAGGAAAGCAGTGTTTAAACAATCAACAAAAAAAAAAAGAAACGAAAGGAAAAAAGAGAGGCTGTTGAGGGAGTGACTGTTTACAGCTGTTGGAATGTAAGTGAGAACAGGAACTAACTTGTCTCATGGATGTTGGACAACATGAAACAACTATAAACAGTTAAATGTGTTGATAATAAATTTTAAAAAATGTCATCACTGGCAAACTGGTTTGGTATAAGAGGAATAAAACACTTCACCCTTCTGCATAGTGCCACCCTCCAATTACACCACCCTGGCACTGATTACATCCGTACAAAATTACTGCTGTACATCACACATCCCAGGAGCTTGTGTCATTGTCTTACAAACTGACATCTGTTTTAAGAGCAATGTTTCTTAATTCTTATTCGAATTGATCATTCAGAAACTTTGGAGGTTGGATATTTACTGGGTGTTACATATTTACATAACTTCCACAAATACAATGTGTGAGCTGCACATTTATAGAAAACAGTACATCACACTACACTGAAGGAGAGCCTACGTCTTAAGGTCTTGTTACAGAAATATACTGGATACACTAAGTTTCACTGTTGTAGCAAGAAAATATGACTGAAATGTGCAGCGTGTTCCTGTAATAGCTACATCAGTACACGGCTTTCTGGATCTGAGGTCTGTCTCTTACCTTCACATAAACGTTGCCGACAAGGTGATCGCCCAGATTATCACACACATTCATCTCCTCCACCTCACCGTACTTCTCCTCCATTTCTGTGAAGACTTCCTAAAATTGAGATTTGATGTCATTAAAAAAGATGTGCATAAAAAAACAAAACAAAACAACAACAAAAAAAAAAACATGCAGTTGTGTGCAAGTTTGAAGCTCACCTCGAAAAACTCATCATAATGCTCCTGCATTTCCACGTCGCTCACGGCACCTAGGAACAAAAGCGGTTTATAAATTTGCATTTACAATGGAGTTTAAAAATTTAAAGTAACTGCTACAACTGTGTTCACACTAACAATGGGCAAAGTGACAGGCAACCATTCATTTGCTATTCAAGTTGGATTCCAATCATTTATCTGCTAAATAACAGAGTGTGGTACGCAAAATAGGGGAAACACAGGCATTTGTAAATTATATTTTGGACTGTAAACATTTTGGCTACTATCCTTTCCTATTGTGAACACCATCAAAAACAGTAGCTGTAGCCTTTATACACCCATAAGAGACAAAGTGGGAAAGACATCAGCAACAATGCAAGACAACTAACTGACCACAACAACATTTAACAGTAGTGTATAGTTATTGTACTGTCTTGTGCTGTTTGCACACGTTTGAACGTGCACTTTATGTAGTACTGTGTGGTCTCATGTAGTTCTGTTGTTTTATGTAGCACCATGGAGCTGGTCATGGTCTGTTTCGTTTCACTGTGTACTGTACTAGCTGTATATGGCCACTTGACTTGATCTCAGGGTATAGAATCCAAGTCAACAGTAAATCTGTGCAAATCTTAAATGACTGTAAAGTAAAGGAATACTGCAGAAGCTCAGCGGTTGAGGTTCTGCATCAGAGACCAGTAAGTCCTGGGTTCCAGTCACACAACTGTATGAGAGCGACTGTTCAGCACAGCTTAATCCCTCCATACTGCCATAAACCCACACTGACCTTTATATTTAATGCTAAACTGCATGCACCATCAGACCTAAAACTGAATCACTTATATAAACTTAAACTATTTTCTATTGTAAAGGTTGTTATCAAGGCAGGGAAAAAAAAAAAAAAAAAAAAAAAAGACCCTTCAATCACTAGACATCTCCTGATTTCTACGTGTTAAAATTATCTTCTGTTGATGCTGTATTATAATATGATGAGGTGCAGCAAAAGCTGTGTGAGAACCTGTAAATATTGCTAAGATCCACAAGCGTTACACGTTTTACTGTACATCAGCAACAACAAAAAGGGAACTGGAGATCTTTAATGGACTGATGAGGGTTTAGTGTGTGGTGTGCAATGCTCCAGGCCACCGGCGCCGCCTCTTATTAACCACACAGCTGCAACTGAACAAGGGTTCGTCTGATTAACCTGAGGATAACAATAATTGTGCAATAATGGGACTTACAGCGAGAGGCGTCAGCTGTCTGAGCACTGTTCTGAGGGTTACGGTAGATGTTCTGGATCAAAATAGTCTGTGGATAGAGAAATAAAATAAAAAGAAATGTTATGCTAAAGCTGTAAGCAATCACTGCAACAGAAAAATGCAAAGCATTCAGACGAAACAGTTTTAAAATGGTACTTAATTTTTATACAAGTAACAAAGTCATTTTATACACTATCTTCTAATGATTGATTCTGTTCTATTTTTTTCTTTCAAACTATCTATGATTTCTTGTTTTTATTTAATCTTATCATTTTTCTCATGTTAGTTCTTAATGATTTAAATGAATAAATAAATATATATTATTACTGATGCTTGTAGAATCACCTGCTTGATTCTTATTTTTATGTTATGGCCTTTTTAATTTCTTGTGAAATTATTAAAAACACGATTAATGATTAGTGTACAGAGCTTGATTTTGTGTATAAAGAATGATTCTACTAGAAGCGTTTCCACATCATACATATGCACATACAGCTGTCAGTTTAATAGGTACACCTATTACAAAAGCCACTTTGTGTATGACACTTAGCTTTGAGCTAAAGTGACTTACAGTTGGTCCGAGCAGTCGAAGGGCTTGGCGTGTTGCTTAAAGCCTAGCAGTTATAGCCAAGATTTGAAATCTCTGACCAAATATTATCTGGGTGGTGAATCATTCAGCGGACATGGCTGTGTCATCTTAGTGTTGCAAGTGTTATCATGTCACTGCTAGGCGGCAAAAAGTCCCTCATCCAAAACGGGCAGCCAAACAGCAGGTCTCACGACACGACGACGCACCAGAGCATGATTAACAAATTGTGCATAACAAAAAATAGTCTATTGCTGTCCATGCACAAGGTGGACTCACAAGGCAGCAAGGCAGGAGTGTCTAATAAAGTGGGCAGTAAGAATACATAATGTTTAAAAATGCCATTAAAGCTGCTGTACCTGATATACTCGTACCAGAGGCATACACAGCATGCTAATACCATGCTAGTGTCATTTCTGTACTGAGAATGATCCACCAGGCCATTAATTTCTAGTTTAGTGTGGTCACTGACCAGCCTGAAATACAGATTGAACAAATTTTCTGATCTGATGTATTTTATGCCGTGAGCAGCTGTGAAGTTCACTGACACAACACAGATCATGCCTGTGAACTCAGGACACAATTTTTCAAGCAAGCTTTATTGATCAGTTACTGAGCAAGTATTCACATTACAAGCTTCTTTGCTCAGATCTTGGAGGTTCATATTCGTAACCACAACTGACCAATATCTGTTTTTAACATCAGCACATTTGTTTCCTGAAACTCCCCCAATGGTCAGTTGTTTTGAAAGCTGCTCGGTTCTGATAGCGTCCTTCCAATTTTGCTTGAATGATGAATCTGATTGTTCTCACTCCTCACGTATGGCCACATATTGTATATGCATCCAAGCTAGGACCACGTAAATTGGCTCAATTTTGCTTTGAATTTGAGTTTGGATTTTTGTGTCCACGCGGTCCTGAAAAATCTGATTTGTGTCACAATAAGGCAGAAAATTTGTGATTTGTGTCACTTCAGCCAGGTAATTTAAGCATAGCCCAAGGGAGTTTTCACATATGCAGTGTTTAATCCATTTGAAACGAACCTGTGTGTCTTGTTCAGGCAGGTGAAAATAAAGCAATCACACTCAGGTACAAACCAAACCTGGTCTGAGAACAGCTTGAATGAGAAGGTCTTGGCGCAGTTCCAGTTAAACTCTAGCACAGTTTGATTGCAAAGGGAAAGTGAATCGAATATGTATTGACCCAAATACAGGAAGTGAACCAATCATGCTGTGTATTTTGGGTTTTGCTCTTATTTGGATTAACATGTATGAAAGAGCTCTAAGAGGATGTCTATTCGGGATCAAAATCTGGCCATAATCAGAGATCTGAGATCAATTCTGTGCATAAGTTTGAAAAAGTGTGACTGGTGCATTCGCTGATCTATCCATTCCTGCATGAAGCCTGATGGATCTGTGGAATCTGGTGGTGATGGTTAAAGATGATGAAGTGGAAAATGTAGAGTTTTTGTTTCACATTGAGAGAAACAATAGCATACCTGGCTGAAAGTTGGTTTATTATGGAGTCTGGAGCAGCGATCTCCATGTCGACATGCTCCAATCTTAAAGTAGAAGGAGCAGTTGACCCTGGGTGAAGGAGAAAAATGAGATGCAAAAACAAACAAACAAACGTTACAGAATGTTATTTTCCAACAGCTAAACCTCGCTTAACTCGTTTTCGTTTAGACCATTCAATAAAGTCAGCGTTGTGCTATATTATACAAACTGGGATGAAATTAAATTAAGAGTTATACAAAATACAGTAGGTTAACACGTTTTTAGAATAAGACCGCTAGCATCTCTGACTGCAAGCAAATTAAAAGCATCACGAGCTGAAAGTGAGCTAGCATAGCACAACATAGCTAATCTGGTGTGTGTGTGTGTAAAGTCTAGACTGAATTAAACTACAACAAAAACAACGCTCTAGTCGATTTTCCTCAGTTTATCACCCAGTATCGCTTAATAAAAGGCAGAACACATTGGGGCGGTAAACTATAATCAGGTCCTGGGTAATGAAATGCACGCTTCCCTGCTTCACGCCTGTTCAAGCCCCTGACCCGCTTCTCCGCCTGCTCGCTCGCTAGCTACATTAGCATAGCTATCCACACACGAACAATTAAAATATCCGCCCTCTCTGCCTACTGCTTTACTATATACTCACTTCACATTGATAATATTCAAATATATGTCATGGAATTTGCTTTTTCCACATGCGGGGCAACATTAACCAAGAAATGGGTTCTTTTTTCACTCACTTGTCTTTCTCTGTACCAAAAATGGACGCTAGGTACTCCGCCATCTTCCCGTCGTCGGGTCACTTGTGTTCTTCGTCATCAAATTACGCGTCTGTCGTCACCCAATAGTGAGCATTCGAGCAGATTCCACGCCTCGCGCGTGAATTTTCTTTGCCTACTCTTATTCCGACAAAGCCCGCCTCCTGCACTGTATTGGATAATGTTTCACAGACAGCAGTGAACTGACCAATCAGAGCGCTGCGTGTGAGTACGAACTTCTAGCGGGATACATATGAATACGGGTGGGAAGTTAATTCCTTCCCCAATCTAAAGCCCGCCTCCTGCACTGTATTGGCTAGACTATCATAGGCAGCAGTGGGTTTGTACGTATTGCATATTTTTGTTTTATGCCGTATACTATATAATGTTTGGGTTCTTTAGCCGCTTTCGTTTTTTTTTATTTGAATAAGTAAAGAATAAAAGATAGATCTCTGTATTTCTTCATAATATGTATGTCAGTGGTTCCCAGCCTTATGGCTGCTGTACACATTTTGTGACCATGTTTATGTTCATGTCTAATTTTACCCTAGTAATGATTAATGAATTATTAAAATAAATCTGCAGAAATTAATGCGTGATTCTAGCACACCTCTCAAAACTGAGCGCTTTAGAGATTTAGAGATTTTTATCCGAAAAATCCGAAAATTCGGATTTATTTCTATTGTATGTAGTAGGTGTTATGTATTAATCTGGCCGCCAGGGGGCGACACACTCCTGTGGTGAAAATAGATTTTGCGTGAACTCATAATATGTTTGCGTGAAACCGACCACATAATACACATTTATATCACACTAAGACGAAACACTAGCAATAAATATGTTTTAATTTTTTATTACTAAAAAACAAATCTTACAACTGAGATACAGTACAGTGACTAGTCTTTGTATATGTCGGGTATTTTCCCATAATTCCAGCGCACCGGAAACACACAGGTTTACAGCACTGAGAAGGCTGAGAGCGGTATATTTCCCTTCGGCGAAAAAAAAATATATTACGCCATGTTTCTTAAATAAACACTTATTTATTTATTTTCAACTTCTTCCATTTTTATACTCAGAAAATAAACAGACCGGCGTTATGGTAAGAACTACTTTACTCGTGTTGTTAACCAGAGTAGCCTGGCCTGGATCTCATAAGCTTCCACACTCCCTATAGAGTGAGTGCACTAGGCTGGCTGTAATATAGCGACTTCCACGCGTTATGTAGTGCACTGTAGAGTCAAGAGGGAGGCAATTGGGATACAGCCAGCGTATAGGCGAAAATAGGTGTACAATGGGTAGTCTAGTTGTGTGTTTGAGAAAAACTGTATTTATATTTATCTAATAAATGGTGTGAGTATGGAATAAGACCTGCCTTAAGTCTAATCCAGCCTATTTTACATAAGCTTTATGTTTTGAGCTTACTCCTAAAGCAATAATAGTTACTCTTACAAACACTTCTTTGGGTGTACTTATATATGATCTTTGTTGGTCATTTTTTCCTGAACAGGACAGTCAGGAGGAAACGGACATGTGGTACACCCACCCAGTCTACGCCCGTTACTGGCAGCATTACCAGCAGGCTATGAGCTGGTACCAGAGGCACCGGCGGGCGTACAGCAAGGCCATACAGGCTGCATATGACCCTGCTCTGTACCCTGTGTTTCCCACCCCTTCATGTCGCTATGCAGACTGGCAGGATGAAGAGACAGTGCACAGAGCCCCTACACAACCAAGGAGACAGAGGGAGGAAGAAGAAGACAACTCAGAGGTTGAGGAAGAGTCTGAGAGCTCGGAGGAAAGCGAGCTTGAATATGATGTCAGCAAAATGGACATCACGGCCGAGCTGCGGCAATACTTCGCTCAGACGGAGCGCCACAGAGAGGAACTGAGTATGTGTGTGCATCAAATAGCAAGACGAATTTACTTTTTTAGTTTTGCACTGGAGGTACTAGGGATTTACGAAGCTGTAAATATGCTACACACTGCATCAAGTACTTAATCAGTCCCATAAGCTGGCTAGTCTTGTTTAGGATACATCAGAAAAGCAACTGCCCTATTGTCCAGAGATCACAAGTTTGAATCCCAGTGCTGTGATCCATGGCCAATAGTCAAAGAGAGCAAATTTGGCTGTGCTCTCTGGGTGGGAGGGATGGCGTACTCTGCTTCCCCTTTCAATCACAGTGCCATTAACCAGTCATGGTCGTCTGTGAGCTCATGTATGCTGGCCTGTGACACAGCATTAGCAACAATTTGAGAAGATCCAGCTGGCTGTCTCCATGTGTCACATGTTAGCCTTCATCCTCCCCAGTTTGTAGCTGATGTTTGATAGAGGAGATCTGGCTGGTGGGTGGGAATTGACAGGTGACCAAACTGAGGAGAACAATGGGCAACAAAAGAAAAAGACGTTATGTACCTTAACAATGTTGTTTGAAGCAAGTACACTCTTGGGTAAAAAAAAAAAATGGACCAAACCCAAAATGGCAAATATTAAGCTTTTAATGGTCTTAACAACAAATCATTGGTCAGAAAATGAGCAAGAATTAAACAAATGCACTCCTGAGAGCTCCCGCACCACCATTTGCTGGTTTACTTTTGAACTGTTTGGGGGAAAAGCTAGAAACAGGGAAATTCACTTATACAGTCTTCTTGTACGCAAAGGTGAAATCATGATAATGATTAAAATGTTTGGTGTAAAATTGAAACTGACACGTGTCTGGGTGTACAAAATTTTCCAAAAATATCTTCTGGGATTTTTTTTTTTTTTTTAAAAGATTAGTCATCATTTGGTGATCTGCCACACCTCATGCAGCCCATCAAGAGCCTCAAGGCTTAAACATTTACAGAAATAAAGGGAAAAGCTCTTCCATACTAAGTATCTTTATCTAGTTAATTCTTGCTAATTTTCTGACCAATGATTTGTTGTTAAGATTGTTGTTAAAAGCTTAATAATTTGCCACTTTGGGCTTGGCCCGTTATGTTTGCCCAGAAGTATATGTATTTTTGCCCGTACAGCATACTTTTATTTACAGAATGTCTATTACTTGTCCTATGTAAAACTAAACTGTCCTTCATCAACAAAAGACGTACACTGTGAACACCATGTCTTGGCTGACTTTTGTACCAATTGTGTAAATCTGATTCTTTTGCCAATCTTTTGCTATGACTTTTAACACTGCTGTATATCATACATATTATTCTCTTATTGTACAGTTAACATTGTGAGTTGTGCCAAAGCATTCCTATATAATTTGGCAAAATATGACAAAGTTGTGTCTCCAGCACTTGTTACAGTGTCAGACTTTTTTTCTTGCTGTTGTGCAGAGAGGCAGCAGCAGATGGAAGCAGAGCGACAGGAAGCCTATGTACCAGCTGACCAGGACCTGCACCATTCTTGGCGGCGGAGTGCCGAAGCCCCGGCCGAACGCCCAGGTGAGAGGAGGAGTGCCGAGATGAAGCGGCTCTACGGAAAAGATGCGGCCAAGATCCAGGGCATGGAAACGGCCATGCAGCTCACCTTTGACCGCAACTGTGACCGCAAACAGCCCAAATACTGGCCTGTAATACCATTAAACCTCTAGAGGGATCGACTCAAGCTACTCCATAATGCTCTTTAACTCTAATGCAAACCACTTTTACATAAATACAACATACATCCTATTTATATCAAAATTTCTTTGTCGTACTGAGGGGCTACTCAGAACGTTTGGCCTTATTGTGCAAATCCATTTGTATTTATAGTAGTTAGATTTTGAGTCTCATTAAAAATAGTCTTTGTTGTTGCTGTTACTCTCACACTTTCAAATGAAAAAACATTTCCTGTGTTTCAGTAGTGCACTGCTAGACTCCAAGGCTCTCTCTCATGACACTTTGCTAATCCTCTTTTTCACTGATGGAAAAGTTCTGTCCTGCTCCTTTTTTAATTTCACACAGTGCTGTTCATCAATCCTCTGTGGGTTTTTTTTCTCCCTCTTCCAAGTCCACGAATGATTAAGATATCGTATACATCGAGCCACAGCTCTTTTTTTTTTTTCCATGGCCGATTCTCACTAACTAGGTCAGAGGCTCCCCCACGTTTTCAGTCCGTTCTGTCTGTGCTTCTTCTCCACTTTTCCTGTGCTTTGGATGCTCTTTGGTGGTCAATTTAGCATGTTCTTGTATGATAAAGTGCTTTTTAATATCCATGGATGGTGATTTTTGTAATAAAATGCATTGGATTAAAATATGAATACGACTGTTGATTTGAAAATGGATTGAGTGTGTTAGTAATGGTATGTCTGCATGTTTAAATAAAAAAAAAAACAAGGAAGTTCAGTATAATGCTTTGTTCCAATTGGATGATTAATGGTGTTAATTTTAACACTTAATGGTTTTTAATGTGTTGTAATTCATAATGAAAGCTTTTACAAAGCTACAAGTCTGGGAGATAAGTGATTGTTATTTGTGTAGTGAGGAAAAAGTGTGTAGGCACATAGAAATGTGGAGATTTGCTCCTCAGGCTGCAGTATTTAGCAGCCTTGGCTCATCAGTGTGTTTGCCCACTTGGAGAACCTTCGGCATTATGCCAGACAGCCCAAACTTGAATAGAGTTCCCAGCCTGCCCGGATTCTGGTTTCCATGGCTACTTTTTTTCCTGAGCATCCGGCAATTTATATTCCCTTGCGCTCCCTGAGCAGTCATTCTTACTCTGTACAATCTCGTGTGTGTTCACTAACCAAATTTACTTGGGGTGGTGTTTGGCTACTAAGAGAGGGGACTTTAGTTTGTCCTGAGTGTTTCAGGCTGTAAAGTGGGTCTCATTGAGCTCAATCCAGAGACAATGCATTGAATATGATTAGGATTTGATCTTCTTCACCAACTTCATAGATACACTGTTTCTGCCATGATAAATGTAAATCCTTCAATTTCATTCACTTGCATCTCATCACAAAAAGAGCAGCATGCCAGAAACAGAAGATATCACATCACATATCTAATTATCACATGCATTGATGGAATGCACTTTTAAGGCTCAAAAGCACTTGTTGCAATACCCAAGCTCCCCACCACACTCCTTTGTGCCTAAAGAGGCCCCATGTGGGTGCCCCAAGCACCAACGTCATTGATGTGACCCGAGTTGGGACAGTGGGCACAAACTGGAACAGCACTTTTATTTTGTTGTGCAGGACCTCCACTCGCTTCACTAAAGCACCGGCTTTCCAGACTCCTGCAAACTTAATACGATGGGTGAGTTCTTTCATACTTAAAAATCATCAATCTGAAGTTCTGTCCTTTCATAAAGCCTTTTAAACTAAGTGGCTCTGCATAATCGAGGATTATTTATGAAGCGTAGTGGAATCGCAATGTATTTGTTGGCTACTTGGCTGCATAACTGAATCACTTTTTCCTGTAGGCTACATTCCTTCCACTGAATATTTGGCTTTGACTAAATAATTAAAAAGATTGTTTGTTAGGATTAAGGGTCACTGTGAATGGATTTTGTAACTGCTTGTTGCATTTGTATGTTTAACTTGTGATGCACATTAGCTTCCCAATGTTTCCTTCATTCAAATCCTTAATAAGATGTGGACTACATAGAATTTACATATATATAGTTCTGCATACACTTTCATATATATAATTTATAAATTTTTATATCTTGCTCAGCCATCTAGAAACCTATGCATTATACATTCTCTTCATGGGCTAATGACACTACCATGGTGGTGTGTGTGTGTGTGCCCTTAAGTGTGCTGCTGGCCCTAATCACATTAAATGGAGCAGATTCATGGGAAAGAATTCCTCGCCTCATTTGTTCTCACTGTGTCTTTGGAATGATAACTTTCCCACCACCCATCCTCAGCCAGCGCTCTATACACAGTGAGACTTTACGGCTGCTGGCTGTGCTAACCTGACACCAGCACTTCTGCAGCGAGGATTGATCGATCTCACATTAGGGTTTAGTATGTCCTAATGACAATATGTCATACTTCACTGGAGAAGAAAGTGCAAAGTGTGTAAGAAGAAACCCGCTTTATCTAAAAGTATAAATAAACTGTGAAAGCTAAAGGTCCTTGACTGGTTTTGGGTGAGACTGAAGATATTCCATCTGCAGTTCGTACAGCGTTTACCTTAATTTCCATGGTGGCAGGTGACGTCCCATTAACCATCTTAAGAAACGTCCAGTCTGGGATCTTACATAATACCCATGTGGGCCAAGCGATTTAAGATTCAACCCAAATTGGATTATGTCCTGAACTCTCCATGGAGATCCCATCTACTCTTATTCAAATGTAAAGAGCAAGGGTTGTCCCGATGTCGATGTTTCTCTTTTGCTCTTTTCAGTCTTTTTCTGTGCATATGTTTAGTTATCACTGACCACTAAATTAGGTTTGAAGTAAAGGAAATGTGGTGCATTATCTGCTCAAATATAACTCAATGGGTTAAATCTAGTTATAAAAGACTACACAAGAGTAAAGCTACTGAAATCTGAAATACATAATGACAAATTTGTTTCTGTTGGGTTTAACCAAACTGTTCCAGTTTCCATGTGATATTTACCAGTTGGAAATCTTATAATTGGTCAGTTTGAATCACTAGAACTATGCAGTTTCTATTCAAATGTAACATAAATACCCTTTCTTCACTGAGCTGAGATCAGCTTTGCATTCTAGTTAGGATTAGGACTCGAGGATTGAGAGCTGCTTCTGAACCAGCACACAAATACGGACTGCGCCTTCGCCCCAGGGCTGTTCTTATTGCCACTGAGAGCCGTGTGACTTTCCATTTAGCTCCTTTGCAGCGTCAGTTTCTTAGCAACAGTTCACCCACCTATTCTCTCACACACACTACATCATCTCGCCTCGCTGCCTAGCATTAAACACACACAGAATCACGATGGCTGCAGAAGAATGTTGCTCCATATTTGGGGCCGCTATCTTGTGCATGATGCTTGCCAAAGTATCCCTGCTGTTACCACAGGAACAGTGGAGCACTGATGCTATAAAACAGAAGCTGTAGGCATTTGCTTTCCAGACTGTGAAAGCTAGGCTAAGGACATATTGCCAAGCTGTAGAGAGTTATACAAAGAGATATTATTGCTAATGGTGTCACAATCAATTCCCAGGGACATTGCAGTTTCTTTCATCCTAAGAGATTGTCTTTTCGATAGTTGTATAATATAATTATTATTGTGAACAGAGAATAGAATAATAATTCCAGAATAATCGTTTCTTTCCAAAAAACATCAACATACTATGTCTTTATAATGTTACTTTTGCTGATTTTTCGCATTAAATACAGTTACTTTACTTCACTTCATGTTGTAAAGTAATTACATAAAAATTTTGAATTTCAACTTGCATCATGCTAATTGGTGACTAATTTTAGATTAGCAAAATGTTTACTGAATGTTAGTATTCATGTTCTTTTTGGTTGGGTTTTCTGGGAACTAGGTTTCTGGGCAATTATGAGAACATTAGCACAAATGTTTGTATTATGTTATAGCTTTTGACTATTGAACATTAAGAAGAGCCTTGTTACTTCGAATGTTTTCAGAACATTGCAAGAAGGTTACTTTAGTAACATTGATGCGGCGCTGTCATAGAACTTGTCAAATACATTACTGAATGTTCAGATAAAAGTTTGTGCTTGCTGGGCATCCACTTTTGCTATTTGTTAGCATCGTTAACATGCTTCAAAAAAAAAAGTTGAGAAAAACAAAAATAAAAATGACTTGCCTTACTTTACTAAACTGATGATTAGTTGAAATATTCCTTTAAATGAAAGATATTGATGTAAAGAGCTTATCCTTCATTAGCATCTTCATTAGCATAAAAGAGTTGCTGCGTCAGTATTTCTCTGTTCAGAGTGGCTAATGTTTACATGGCTGAGCTGAAAACTTTGATGTGTGAGGTTCTGTCCATGCGCAGTGAAGCATATAATGCCTTTTTTATTTGCTAATTGTTTTTTCTTTACTGCACAGTGGTTTATAATTTTTAATTACTGCTCATGTAGCCTACTACATCAGTAAGTCTATTGCTATATGGAGACACATTTTCTAAGAAAGGCTTATAATTCAGACCAAATAATTGATGAATATTATTCCATGTGGATGTTGCTTTTTATAAGTGATGACAGGAAAAACTTCTGAAATGGGGTCCATTTATTTATTCAAGGCTTCCTGTCTGAGTAGCAGTTGGGAGACTGTAATGCCAGAACATTTTATCTTTTTCTTCTGACATGCTTTCTTTCTAAGCAGCAAACACATGGTTGTCATTAACATAGCTGCATAAATGTATTTTCAAGCAATCAAGGCAGAATTTCTAGAAGGTAAATGGTGCAGAACCATTCATTTCTGAGGGATTTTTAAAAAATTCTCCCTTCAGCTAGTATTAGGAGTTTAGACATGCCCATTCCTTTGATGCCATGATGTGACTTCACCCTTGCAAATCTGGTCCATAAGGATTATGGGACAGGATCAGGCAGGGGATTTAAACTTAACAACTATAATAATTTAGGAAGATAGTAAGAGGGTCATAAGAGTCATGACCTGCTTCTGTTTTAAGTGGGAGATATTGTACCTTGTTGGGAGGCTATAAGGTCAATGATGACTGCTGCTGGGCGTGTGTGTGTGTGTATATATATACACATATAGCCTAAGAGGTCCAAAGAGGTCCTCATAAGGATAGGATAGTACGAAATGTCCTCACAATCACATGATCCTCACAAAAATGTTTTACAGCTTTTATTCTAAGTATTTAATAAAAGCCAAGCCTTTTTGGTTACTGAGGTTAAGGTTAGGGTTAGGTTTAGGTTTAAGTTTAGGCATAGCATTAATTAACTAGAGTAATCTTTATGTCACTGGAAGGTCCTCCCAAAGATAGGGAAATGAGTGGCTGTGTGTTCAAAATGTTCTGCTACATTTGAGCACTAAGGTTTAAACAATATTTAGAACAATAACATGGCACAAACAGCAAAAAAGCAGAACAGATTTTATTGTTGTAGACAGTGGCAGCTTGTCTGTAGGGGAACATAGAGCAGGGCATACCATATACATCAGCCGTTCAACATGTTAACCTTCATAAAGCCCTTATTCACCACGCCATACATTTTAAGTTCTGTTGAAATACTAATTTCCTCGTCTGAAAGAACAATAATTTAAAAAATGCTGCAAATGTTAAAAATATTGACATATAAGCTGATATTCCGTTAGTTTGGTCGCAATGCTGTGCAGTTGTGCGACAGCATGCTCAGTGCCCCATTTAGTTTCCATAGAGTTATTTTTGCACCTAGTGGTCAAAAATAGGAACTGCAACAAGCACTAATAGAGGTCCATTGGGGCAGGAATCACGCTGCCCCATACTTACTCTCTAGGAATATTTTCAGTGGAGGAGGAGAAGTAGACAGGGTGGTCAGTGTCAGGGTTGCCAGGGTTGTATTTTTGTTACCTGAAATTGGGCTAGTTTAAAAGTACTCCATGGCCAGGAGGATTATGGTGTGGATATTGTCCGTATATCAGAAACATGTGTGCAATGGCTGAGAAAAAGAAGAAAAATGTGTCTTGTTTTCTTTTCTTTTTTTTTTTTTTGACTAAATTTTGATCTAGTTTCAGGTCTTTTGTGTGGTTTTGGAAATGTAATTGGGCTGGAAATTTTCCTGAAACATGGCAACCCTAGTTAATTATATTTACGAAGCACACTTGCTGTATCAAACAGAGTTGAACAATAGTACATCAATGAACAATAGTAAAACGAGCTGCTAGACTGTATGCTGAATGACTGTCTACTGCCTATTACAGGGATAATAAAAAAAAAATCACTAGCTATATAGATTAATGTTATTCTGCCCTGCTAAAATCTATGGTGATGAGCCACTGCTGAAAGCTATTATGGATTCTATGTAAATACTGAAATATATTTAGGCAAGCACTGACAGAATCAGGAAGAAATCATGCAAAATATATATTTTTATGTTTTTGAATGAACAATGAATCAAATGCCTATGATTGTAAATGACTTCTTTTAAAAAAAAAACACTTTTCTCATTGGAGTTTTGCTATTTTAAAATCATGTATGGATGCATGGGTGATATATAATGCAATCCTGCAGCTTGTGGGGAATAGGAAGTGCCATTTCAGACACGTGGATGGAAATACAGATTTTTTCTTTTGTTTTAGCAAATAAACTCATTTTTCGATTTTCATATAAAGGCAGATTTCACTGGCCAATAACTTGGAGACAGATGTTCATCAGCAGTGGCTACCTTACCTCACTTACATGCAGTTCAGCCTCATGCAAATAAAAAAACTGCCTTTTACTCAGCAATTTTATCTACCATTATTTGCATAAAAACATCTTATGGAAACAACGTAATTCAAATTTAGATTCACTAACAAAATGAATAAACTGTTCACAGACAAATGTTGCTCTGTATTTAGTATTTCTCAGATTGACAGGTCCATTATAACCCAGAATGGTGTTAGTGGGAGGCAGGCTTTGGGGTTGATGGGGTTGGGGGTGCTTTGGCCCCATGGCATGTGGCCCATGTACTATTTCTCCCCCCAACCATCTCCATCGTCTCTTTGTGTGTTTGTCACTCCCTGTTCCCTCCAGACCCAGGCCTCCTCCAATGATGCGGCTTACTAAACAAAAACAAAGGCGTCTGGGGAACCCAGGAGCAGCTGTCTCTCTCTCTCTCTCTCTCTCTCTCTGAGTGTGAGTGTGTGTGTGTGTGTGCGTGTGGTGAGGAGTGTGATTTAGAGAAAAGGAAAGTGTATTGAACCAGAAGGGAAAACAGCCTTGTAGGTGCTCTAAACATCTCGTAATTGATTTTGAATATCCAGCAACGATGTCACTTTTAAGCATTTTACAAGCAAAATTTTGCAGGTGAAAAAAGGGTGATTTCTTTATTTGATTTGAGTGCAATCTTTATTAATTCTGTGTTCTGTTGATGACATTTGGTCACTGCTTTCCAAACGATTCCCAAATTCAGCACTGAAAATGTGACACGAACATTACTTAAATCCAACTACGGAATGACTGATAGCTGAAAAGGGGGTGGAGCTAAGGTGGGGGTGGGGCATAGAAGGACAGAGACATATAGAGCCTTAAATGGGTCACTGTGGCAGACTGTTACCTTTACTGTCCTGATTTGTTAGTGCGAAGGACTCAAGAGTCCACCCCATCAAAAGATATGTCACCCTATTTCTGATAAACCTTCTAAAGCTTCTCAGAGCCTGAAATAGGATATTTACGTATGAAATGTTATAGTCTCTTCATGATACTGTTTGTTCAGCAGATAAGCATTTGATTATGTCTTGTTATGCCCTATTCAGAATGTCCACCTAAAGGTTCAGTGGATTCACTTCAGTGGATTCGGTCATGAATAAGTCATTCCTTAGGCAAAAGTGAGAGTATAATAATTAGACTAACAATAATTTTGTGGGTATATGTGCATTTTTGGGATTTCATGCATACACACACAACCATAAGAACGCCACTGCATCACGAATGTCAGTGTTCCATCAAGACCAAGTTCAGTGGGCAGCAGTAGAGTCACTGGGTGCATCTCATTCAGCTCCCTAGCTCCCTAGGTCGTGAATCAGTATATCGTGTACACTAGTACATGCATTGGTAAGGACCAATACACACTGGGACACTGATGACTCAATTTCTGGTGACATGACTACGTAATCTCATTGTAAAATGTCACCACTGGCATTTATCAACAACAGGCAGGACTGATATTGTTCTGATATTATATGTTATATAAATCTGTTAGCTTAATCACAGGTGTTTCTCTCATGGTACTTCAAACAGGATCATAGGCTAGCTAGTGGATTGTTTTCAATCATTAAACAAGTCGTTAGACTCAAACAAACCGTATATAGAACGTCAAATAAAGTAAAAAATGGATAACATAAGTAATCATCATGAGAGAGCTACAGCAATGATAACAAGCTATTTAGATTTGTAGACAAAGTTGGCCAAGAGTTCGTTCGCCATTTTTTTTTTTGAGCTGAGAGGCTTCAGAAAATATGACGCCTTTCCAGTAAGGGAACATAGTGAGCATTGGTGCTCCCTGGTTTTTGCAGTGCATTGTGGGATTTTTTTACAGTGCGAATGTTCCAGTGCACTGGAAGGTTTTTTGCGATGAGACAGCCCTTAAAATGGCCGACTCCCTCATCAGTGCCCTGACTACTAAACTAGTGAGCTGATTGAGATGCACCCATTGAAAAGAATCTCCCATGACCGTCTCCATAGCAACAGGGCCACAGAATCAAAACAAGGTCAAAGGCAGTTGTGGTGTGGTGTGCTGGTACACATGGTTAGCACAGGCAAATTTATATATAACATCAATGCTAGAATCAAGACTTACAGATGGGAATATAAGAGAATCTTTATAAAACTGACCATAGTTTGCTATAGATTTACTATAAAACACTATCCACTTTAAACATATTCACTGCATTAAAACCTTCTTAGTGAGTCTATATGCTTAATGGTTCTCAACTGATGTCCTGAGGAACAACCTCTTTGCAAAGTTTTTGTATTTTCCCTGCTCTAACACAAGTTATAATAAACAACTTGAACCATGCATAATATGTTAAATTAGGGAAAACAAGAAAATGAAGTGATTTATAATCACTTCATTAACAACTATAAACAGTGTACAGTGTGGTACTTAGCTTTAATGTCCCTTACAATGATCCTTATGGTGCCATGGTTTTGTAAAACTCCCTGCTTAACCCTGTAAGAGGAGCATTACAAGAAGGTTTAAACAAACTCAACAGCAGAAGGTCAGGTGTCTTCATTATAGTGTTAATATTCTCTGGATCCGCTTGTTTATGGAATATTCAAACAATCATAATTTACACTGCAACACAGTTATTAGCCATCTAGAAAAGAAGTTGTTACTAGTGTATGCTTGTGATTGTATGCTTGTGAAGATGACTCAATTGATTTAGAAATGTACTGTATGAGTTTCCAGAAGCATGCCATCCACATTAGTCATCACTTACCCTTTTACAAGTTGCCCAAACACCGTCTTGACCACCACATGACTGTCTCCAAGTTTCCTAAACAAATGCATCATAAATTTATTCCCCTAGCATAATTTAGTATTTGTAACTTGTAGCACAGCATTGTTTTTACGCTTTAGACAGTGCCCGCATCTCACCTTCCAGTTAGATTGTGGACTTAGTAAGTTTTTTTGCTGGTGTTTATGGAGGTTTCAAAAGAAGGTCTTGTTGTGTCTCATCTTTTCCACATGAAAGAGGCATAATGGCCTCATTACTGAAGGAGGCATGTCTGCTGTCAGTTTGTTCCACATTAACCAGACATAGTCATCAGTACATCTGGCTTTTAAACACCCTATGTAGTCCTGTTAAGTCATATTAGCTATTCAAACAATGGATTATTTCACAATTGGGGTATCATTAGTGTCCCACTGATATTACATTTAAAATGTGCATGTAAGGCAAAGGTAAATAACATTTTAAACACAGGTAAAGTGTCACATCAACCTATGTTCGTGTTTAAGTTAAATAACTTAAAACATAACTATCCATCGCAAAAATGCATCCCAGATCACTATAATTACACTCTACCTTAAAATATAAACACACATTATTAAAATACTTCAATCACATTATTTTGCATTTAATGTGTGAATCTAACATAAATTTAACAAGCTGAAACATCCTTTTCCATGAGTCAACCATTTTAGTTTCCATGAGGGTTCCATGAGTCAACCCACATCATTCGATCACTCTGAACACTTTCACCCCTATGAAATATTTGGAATATGCTGTATGTCACATGTTCAACAGGACGTTACATCATCCGAAGTTCCTGAAGATCATGGGTAGAAGAAACTAAGTTTTCTTATTCCTTTTTCTTTATTTCCAATGATATCATGACATTGACTGATACAGTCCTGCTACATAAATTATAGTTTGAAAGTTTCTTTATTAATTAAATCAAATACATTTGACCTCAATCAGTAGAATGTCCCTAATGTCATTATGTCATCAGAATTGATGCTAGGTAACTACGTTTTGTATATTCGCTAATTCTGTGTTAAAAACCTCAACCCTGTTACTCATTAAAGAGCAAAATGCGATCACCGTCAGCAACAAAACTTGAGATTGTTGCCTGTGATGGATTAAGATTCAATGTTGAAAATAAATAAATAAATAGCTAGATAGATAGATAGATAGCTAAATAAATAAATAAATAAATGGTATCACATTAATTTATTTGCCATGTGGAATGGCCCCAAGCATAAAAATACAGGATGCGCAAAATAATTTACCCCATTGTGTATCTTTTTAGAATTAAAAGTATTTATTATCTAATTTCAAACAGCCTTTAGCAAGGGAGCGGTGAATAATGGATTGAGAATAAGTGAACACTGCGTATCTGTGTGCGTGACAGAAAATAATGGACTATCTCCTTAGGGAGTTTGTATTTTTAAATATAGCTACACAGGTATCATAAGAGGTTCATAAAGCATTCATAAAGAGCTCATTATGGAAACTGGGAGGATTTAGGAATTACTATTCTTGTGTTTGCAGCACAGCTACAGTGTTCCTAATGTTTATTAGCATATGCCCAAACACTAAATCATACACTAAAATGTATCTTTGATAAACTTTCTTTCTGTTTAATAGTTTTTTCTTTTTTAATGGAACCATTAGCAAGATAGATTTTTATGTTTAGCTAAAGCACTCCAGTGACAGCCCCTCTTTGAAATACAAGCTAGTTTATTTGGTAGCATCCTAACACAAGCTAGCTAGCTATTGTTTCTATGATGCTTCTGTGATAGGTTTGGTTATGACCGTAGATAAGGAAATCATGTAAACAGCATCAAATATTTTGTGGATGTGACATTTTTTAATTATTTGATTAATTTAAGAAAGAATGCTGGTTTATACATGTCACTAGGTAGTACACATTTAGTGATTATATTTGTAGTAAACTGTATGCTGTTGTCTGTGTATCTTCTTTCTTTCTATCTTTCTTTTTAACTTCCAAAATACAATTAAATTGTCAAATAACATCATGGTTAGCTTAATTAGAAATGATTTATTTATCAGTTTAAATGTGCTGATGTTTGACAGGGCTATATTATGTATCTTTAATTAGGCTACATGAACCCATTACAATGTTCAATAACTGAATATCAGTTGATCTATTAGCTGCTGATTGTGTAGTTTTTAATGACTATTGGACCCTGGAGTCCCATATACCCTTTCTCAACTGAAGACGGTCAGAGTCTTTTATTGTCAGCCATTTTGTGCAGCATTATGTGGGTGGTGTGGCGTTAATTTCAGATCCTCCCCCTTCTGTTTTTAACAACTCGCTCCTTGGTCTCAATTATTACTTGCAGCTTATGTCTAGACCTTAGCTTGACCTTAGTTAAGCTATAATACACTGTACAAAATAGGTCCATGCTTAGTCACAAAGCTGTAAAGGATTATGTTTAGGAGGGAAGGCTTCATGGTAGGAGGTTTTGGCATGTCTCAAAGCTACAACAACCCGGTGTCATGCAAAATTCCTAAAAATTGTAATGTGTGTGAGCGATATATATGACTGCTAACCTTGGTCTAGCCTTGACTGTTCTTAGTTTTATATACAACATGTCCCATGGGAATTATAAATTTGGAATTGTGATAATGAGCTCAAAGATACCCTTAAAAAAGAAGAGAGGAGCTTTTAGTGACCTGAGAGATGATGTGTTAAAAAGCCTCAGGGTTTGTAGTGAGAGCTTGGCAGGAAGTGGAAATCCCCTAATTATACCGCTTTCTCCAGATGCACAGATTTATGGAGCAGGTTTTCACCTATTAGAAGGGATGTGGTTTTTCATGGAGATCTTAAGTACACTTGTATGGATAAAGTGAGGAGCAATTTGGTTGAAGTGGAACCAACAGTTAGGTGTTGACCTTGGTGGAGATATATCTTTGCTGCTTTAATGTTCATAGATAATGTTCATGGGGAAAGATGATATACTGGCATCATTGTAACATAATAAGCAAATATGAAATGGTTATAAGCCGACTGGTAACATGCTATGCAGCATAAATGATGACATACAAAACAATTCAATTTTCCACTCAAATAGTAGGAAAAACTACTTCAAACATTATTCACACTGAAAATTTTTAACGTTAGTTTTCACTCAAAATCACATATGGCAAAAGTATTGGCACCCATAAAAGAAATAATTACGATACATGCAAATAAGTTCATTTTCTTCATTTTTAGTCTCCAATAATGCATTCCTTTGAGGTTACATGCAAAACATGAGGTTACATGTAAAATCCCTTTGCCATCTATCACCATGGGAAAAAAAACAAAAAGCTGTCATAGAAGCTAAAAGAGACAGATTGTGGTAGATGTGACCAAGTCAGAAAATTCATATTAAACATACATAATCATTAAAAATACCATTAATAGCAATCATAATGACCATAATATTTTTTCTCAGATAGCTTAAACTAGTTTGAAACAGTGATGCTTAAATACTTCTAACAGAGTGTTAAAAATGTTTAAGATGTTCATGTATGTAAAAATTAAAAATCATGTATGTTCACTGCGCAATAGAATCAGATTAAGTATGAGTTAACCCTTATATGAGGAAAGCTGCTCTGAGACATACATTCCTGGCATGTTACAGCCCCTTCATCATCAATCACATCATAACTCTCTGCACATGATTCATGAAATCAATCCCTGGTCCATTCATGAGCTTATTAATTCTCAGCTTTGTCTCGCTTCCACAACCTCTCTGCCACCCTCTCTTTAATTGATCCTTTGGTGTCATTGTGCTCTGAAATATATGTTAATTAATCATCAGAATTTGTTGGCTTATAACAGGTTATATGCACAGAACTCACAGGTATATAAAAGGGCTAAATCCATGATATTACATTGTACACTTATTATGACATATTTATTTATCCAACCCTAGCTGAGGCATCATTGTGTGTGTGTGTGTGTGTGTGTGTGTGTGAGACTAGAGAGCAGAAACTGTGCCACACACTGCTGTCCCTCAGATACAACACAATAAGTTTATCTGCAATTATGATTATGCTGTTGTTTCATTGCACAGTTAACTGAGGGTTCCTCAGCCCCGCCCCCCTCAGAATGAAAATCAATTACAGCATATCTGATTGGCTACTTATTTCATTACGTTTCCCCTGATGTTACATTCTGAAACTGCATATAAAAATAATGTTAGTGAAAAGAATTAGTATATGATTTATACATAATATATTTTTCATGGGGGAAGGGGAGGGTGGTGTTAGTGGTTGTGTCTGTTGTGTGTCTGAGTGTTGCCTCACACTTCCAGGGTTGGGGGTTTGAATCCTGCCTCCACCCTGTGTGCATGGAGTTTGCATGTTCTCCCTGGGCTTCAGGGATTTCCTCAGAGTACTCTGGTTTCCTTCACAGTCCAAACACGTGCCTTGTAGGCTGATTGGCATCTTTGAATTGTCTGTAGTGTGTGAAAGGGTGTGTGAGTGTGTGTGCAGTTGTGCCCTGCGATGGGTTGGCACCCCGTCCAGGGTGTCCCCCACCTTATGCCCTGAGTCCCCCGGGATAGGCTCCAGGCTCCCTGTGACCTGTGTAGGATAATCAGTATGGAAAATGGATGGATGGATGGGTATTTTTCATCCAGATTCAAACAAAAGGTGAAAACAGCACAAAAATAATCACACTCCATAAGCCACTTTAGCTCCTAAACCTGTCTTTCAGCAGACAGCAATTTATCAGGACAGTCTTTATCACACGGGCATATATCTTGGTATATAAACCGGTCTTAAAATTTGACAACTGTAACAAGATAACCTCTTTACATTACTGACATAGCCCCATCTTACATTTAATTTAAGATAATTACATATACAATAGTGCCTAGACATCTGAAAAGATAAATGTCTGAGTGGTCTCTAGTCTATACGCACACATTAGGCTGTTTATACTGGCTCTTATGGCTATAGTCATTCCCCGTATGTTATACGTGCAGCTGTTGGTGTTTATGTCTACTCTTAGTGTATATGAAAAGGTTTATGGCACGAGGTGATGAAGATTTATTATTGAGCTTTAAATATAAGGCTTAAGGCTAATGCACTTCACTTCTCCTCTAACCTTGTGTCTGACCTGAGAATAATGATGCATTAGTGCTGATCTGTGATCAGTCCCATCTGACTCAAACATAAACTTGATGATATAATGTAATAGTGTTTTTGTGCAGCTGTAAAATCATTGCCTTTTCTCTACAACGTCTGCTCCTTGTAAAATATGGGCTCGTGTCCTCTTCGAGCTGATAAGTCACCTTAAATGGTAATGATGATGTTAAGGGATTACAGTGACTCCTTTTTCCCCCTAGCCAGCTGTGCTTGGACGTACGCCTGTGTAAGGCCTGATGCATCCATCAGAGGCAGCGTAAGGCCACGTGCATGATATTTAATACTATTTAAGAGGATTCAGGGCAGATGACATCGTTTTGTTTGTGTGCATGGTTTATTATTAGAAAATAGAAAATGGTGGACATAAACCGTTGTCCCAGCTTTCTCGTAAATGGCACATATCACTGGAAATGTTTGGATATGAAGAGTACTTCAGCTCTTATAAACTTCTTTCCTTTCCAAGGGTGTCTCTTGAGTGGTTTATTTCTCCTGGTTTACTTTTCAGTGCATTTTGTGTACCTAGTCTAATGTCAACCATTTATGAAAGAGAGGGAAAGAGATACGACTATATAAGATGGATAACATTATATACTGCAGTACTAAATTATATTATATGCATATAGTATAAGACGAAATGGCAACACACTAGACTACCATGGATAGAATATACATGCTACAATACTAGACTATTAGTATGCATTTATGACTATATAGTACCAAACTAGATAATTTGCATAGATCTATATTTTACATACCTTATAAAGTATGCCTATATGTTAGTATAATAGACTACTAGTATATCTAGATATCTAAGAAAAATAGTACTAAATTAGAATGTTTGCATATAAGACTATATTGTTCTAAACTGGACTTTAAGTATTTATATAAAACAATAGGTCAGTATTTATGTAAAACAATAGGTCAGTATTTATATAAAACAATAGGTCAGTATTTATATAAAACAAATGTCTTAAAGCAGATTATTTTGGGCCTTTGCGGAATCAAGCCCAACAGTACTGCCAATTGTTGTAAGAAAAAATACACAGAAAATACATGGTGTGAAGAAGTGAGGATGAGGCTAATTTCTTTCTAGCCCAATCTTTAGATCATGCAGCCTATCACTGAGAGTGTTTACACTATCAGTTGATTACACAGAGAAAACACCCACTAGATTTGATCTCTGCTACATCCATAAACATGTCATGAGCACTGATTGAGAAGATGCATGTGAAATACAGTCATGGGTGTAATGAACACAAATGAGGCCACTTATTTACTCTTTTCATCCTGTTTTTCCTTAAAATGCTTTTGGGGAGAAACTAAAAATAGGAGTACACATTGTCCTATTAAGTACAAATACAAATTACACAAAAGAACTGTAGGTTTAGTGTTTTTGTTTTGAAGGAAAGGTTACAACTTTCCTGTTTACCATATTTGGTATTCGGTGAAAATGCAGCATGAACCTAATAGAACATTACCAGCTTTATCTGACTTTAAAAGTGTGTGTGTGTGTGTGTGTGTGTGTGTGTGTGTGTATTAGTTTGCCACCAAGACCTCATGATATAATGCATTCCTCAAACCTAATAGTTGCTTTGTCGAGCTATTAATAGATAGTAGGTTTTAGCCCTCCAGTCTAATAGCATGACCAGCCATCACTGGTCCCAAGATCAAGCATTATATTGTACCATATAGTGTAGTACTAAACTAGAATGTACGCATATAAGGCTCTATAGCATGTAAGTAGAATATGCACAAAATTACTAGGTATGTGGTACAAACTGAGCTTATTGCATATATCTGAATGATGCTACAGTAAGTACACATGCATGTACTGGATTATAGTGTGCATATACGACTAGATGTCACTAAAGTAGTCCATTAGCATATTCCTATATGTCATAAAGCTATAATGCGGTCCTAGATGATGTGTATATGCCTATGATATTAAGGCTACTGGTATCTAAGACTATTAAGAATGAACTAGAATGCATGCACTAAACTAGATTATTAGTAGTAGACTATTGCTCTCAAACAGGCTCAATCTGATTTGACGGCACATCACATCTTCGAGAAGGATTGTGCGTGTGTGTGTGTGTGTGTGTGTGTGTGTGAGAGAGAGAGAGAGAGAGAGAGGCGCGCGCGAATCCACTGAGCAAAGTGTTGTTAGTGAGGATTCTCCAAATGGATGGAACGAAACCAGCTATGGAGGCGACGAGCGAGGAGAATCAGGATGAAAGGGAGGAGAGCAAAGGTACAGAAAAGGACTTCTCCTCTATGTGTGTGTGTTTTTTTTTTTGAAAAAACATTTGTTAATTCGTCCATACTGAGCGTTTGTCGCGTGCGCGCCGCTCGAGCAGACAGAAAGCCGCGCGCCCTTCAGCATCATTCAGTGCACTGCTTTATCCATGCAGTGTTTCATAGCCTTCCTTATAATTACTCAATTATTTCTAATTGTTGATTAGGTGAAAGGAAAGAAAAAAGGTGTCACAGAGCTGGTTTGGTTTAATGTTGACGTAATGTTTTCGTTCTGCATCAGTGAAGAGCGCGTGCACACGCCAAGTGATGGTGACTTGTCAAAACGGTGCAGCGTCGTGCAATAAAATCCTTCAATCACTTAAAGGGATCATGTTTGATATCCTGCAGGTTAATGCTGATTTAGTTCACTGTGCAGGCACATCCGTGTTAAGAAGTATTTGGAGCGTTTGTGTGGCTTTACTCGGTGGTATTTTTATGCAGTGTCGCATTTTACGCGAGGTGTTGTTTACCTTATTTACATTGTTTACCCTTTACAGCCTCAGCCTTTGATTTCATTAGTGATTGCATTGTTATGGCAGGATTAAGTGAGTATGAGCGTGAGGTTTCCACAGCCTGTGCTATATTACTGTCAGCAAGTGACTGAATTAATCGCCATTAATGCTTCCACGTCAAGTTTCCAGGTTGTGTTTGGATGAAAAAGGCAGTTTTATTCCTGAGAAAGGAATCAATGAGACAAAACCACATCACACACTGAAACACACCTGATCACACAGTGTTACCCTGAATTACTGCACAAAAGAAATGATATAGGCTTATAGAGGCTTTACAATAGAGGTGTGTGTGTGTGTGGGTGTGTGTGTGTTTGTATGGGTGTGGGTTGGTGTACGTGTAAATTGTGAACGCATTAAGCATTGACTATGTATATTATAATTAGTTCAGTTCATAGAAAGATCAGCTCTTCTTTGTATTTGGAATAAATCAGGCTAAAAGCAATGAACACACCTGATCTATAGTGTTATTCTATAAAAAAAAAAAAGACGAAGAAGAATGCAGGGCAACACATTAGTGTGTGTTTGTATGGTTATGAGTGTGTATGGTTTTGCATTTGGGAAATCAGCCAAATATTTCAATCTGAACTCCTAATCCATAGTCATACATCTATTTATAATCTATATTATTTTTAAACACCTCTTTTATATATATATATATATATATATATATATATATATATATATATATATATATATATATATATAGAAGAGGTGTTTAAAAATATATATTATATATATATATATATATATATATATATATATATATATATATGTAAACTGATGTACAGCGACCATAAGGTCTCAAGTGCATTGGAGCATCCCTGCCCCCCTTCTTCACCTCCAGCCTTGATTGATTTTACTCGAGCACTTTGGTTCAATATGTAACATTTTAGCCCTTCTTTTGTTGCTAGAGTCCTTTTGTGCACAGAAATTAATATGAGACTCTCTCAATCAAGTATTCTCTTGAGTATTTCCTATGCTTAATGGACAGATGAACATAAATAGTGGAGTCGTCCTCAACCGCACCCTTTTGGTACACCGTCGCACTGCCTGTTGTGTTCATGTAGAAAAGCTATATGTACGGAGTTTTGGCTATTCTAGAAAAATCGGTCACATTGCGCACCACTTGTGATATCCTTATTATAAATAAATAAATAAATAAATAAAATGTATACAAAATGAACACACTCCCAAATTGCTGTAACATCAGTCAATAGACATGAACTGATCATCAGACCATTTCGCCAAAGAAACACCATGATGTATTCTTAAAAAAAAAATTTAAGATTTCTCTTCAATTTAACATAATTATTAGAATGGGGAGCTTAGATAAAGTTAGGTAATTTACTAACATTAGATATTAATTTTTTTTAAATGTTATTGATTTGTGCATTAAATCATAAACTTGCAATTTATGTGTTTTAACTGTCTATTTAATTATTTTCTGTGGTAACATTAATTTGTTTTATCACATTTTAAAGCTTTCTGTCTATTTAAAACAACACAAATGCAACTGTTATGGCCCAAAATTGTCAGAATAATTATGGCGATTTCACTATTGAGCAAAATAATCTGGATTTATCACTGTGCAGCCATAGCCACCATATTGATTAGATTTTAAGAATTTTTAAAGTATTAATCTCATGTATAAGAACTGGGCAGTTTATATTGCTTATTTGAGTAGCAATAAGTATAGTTTAGTGTGTAGAAAAGTGCTGTCCTTCAGGATGAAATGTGGCAGAGGTGGACTTTATTGTTTACTTAGATGAGTAATTACTTGAGATGGTACCTTAACTGCTTTGTGTAAAACAGTTGTGGGAAGCTAAGACACTGAAACAGGCAAGATATGATTATAACTGATGCTGTTGTACTGGTGAGATTTATGGCAAGGACTCGGAAACCTGATTTTGTAGATTAAATGATGTAAAAGAATTGTGGTTAGAGCACATTTTTTCATTGATAGAGGCTTTTATCCAAAGAAATTGAGAAATTGAACATTGACCCATCTGAAAATTACATCACTCTCTGACTGCTGACCTGAGAGGTTCACTATGGAAGTATATAATCCCGTACATAGTACTGATATTTTTCTGATTGCTTGCTGATCTGGAACTCAGATGGACTTATTGGACTGCCTACAGAAAATCTGTACACTCAGTGAATCAACAGCCCATGTGCCATTTTAAGTTCTTTGCATTTATAGCTTAATACAGTGTCAGCCCAACTATAGCATCTGACAAGATGTGACATCATCTGGCATTAGGATGTGCTCTTGTTGCTTTATATTTCTCTCTTTTTTCTCTCCATCTCTTGCTATTCTTGTTTTGAGGTCTTCTCTTTATTAAAATCTGAATGTCTCTAGTTCCTGACTAGAAAGTCAGGCTTTCTTTACCGCACACTTCCTTCTCTTGCATAACTCATGTTCGCACTTTCACATACACTCCTTTGCTAGAGTAGGTGCTGAGGGGGATTACATCATCGCTGTGATGAGAGGACGGTAGAGGGAGAGAGTGAGGCCATACAACACAACACAGGAGAATGGCAGCATTATATTTGTTGCACCTATTACATCAGTGTTGAGAAAAAGAGAACGCGAATGTGCGGTGTTTTTTTTTTTTTGTCACAAACTCTTCCACAAGTCAGTGGCCATATATTTATTTGTTAGCCAAATTCGTCACTGAGCCGAGTGAAGCAGCGTGTTGTGTGACCAGTAATCACTAAAACATGGGACTGGCTGGCAATGATTTGCTCCTAATTACAGTCCACTGGAAGATGATTTTGAATAGCAATCACTAAATTACTTGAATTTAGTCGGTCTGATTTTAAAGGTCGCAGTTTAGTCAACTTAGGCATGTGACGAAAATACATGTTCATATGATGTCATGAATTAGTGCAATTTAAAGTTTAAAGTCACTTGGCCCCTCTGCCTTTCATTGGCTGTTGTCCATTTCTTCATCTTCATTAATTGATCTTACAAAGAAACCCTGTTTTTATTCCTGTTCCTATTTTTTGCCCATCTTTCTCTCTATTTTGAATGTGTGTGGGATTCTGGGAGCATGTGAGAGATCACTCACACAGAAGAGAGAGAGAGAGACACACACACACACACAGAGGGAGAGGGAGAGAGAGAGAGATAGAGGAGGGCCTCATGTGCCTCTAATTTGGAACATCTCGCTCAGGGGCACGCTGACAGACTCCATCTGCCACTGCAAACTCATGAGTGTGTTTAACTAGGTTTGTATGTGTGCGTGCATGACTATAGTGTGTGTTGGTATGAATAGCTGTAGCAGGCAGGTTGGCACAGCACGCCCAGTTCCTGTATTATGCCAGGCTTCTCCGTACTTATGGATTCTCTCCATTGGGCCTACTGGTGCACAATCTGCCAACCTCACTCTTGTACCACCCTTCAGAATCTCTTCATTTAAGAGGCAAGGAGGCAAGGAGGGAAATAGAGGGTGCACCTCTTTCCTTCAAGACACACCCAGCCCAGTTGTTTAACATTTTTCTGAGAAGCTGAGCGACCAACAGTACCTCAAGTTTGAAAATTCACAAGAATTACAAATGGGTCAGGCTAGGGCAAAAGTCGGGGTTAGCGGTCACAGTTTTTCCTATGACTCTGTATGAAATCTGTAAGAATTCCTACAAATGCTGTGTTGGAGAACATGAACATACTATCCATAAAACACAAAATTCACTCATCACCCTGTTAGTAACAAAGTTTTAGGCTAAAAGTTTGACACTGCATCGAGTTCTTCTCTGGCTCGCAGCAACTGTGCGATTACACCTCATGGCTGTGGAGGAGAAGCTCTGCTACAGCCGACCGTGTGTTAAGCCAAGAAGGAGCTAAAAATGGCAAATGCCTCCCACTCGCAGCTGAACAGGCGTTCTGTGTGAGGCTTCAGCAGGCCTCAAGCTTGCTTTCTGAGATTTTATGTGGAGACTGTGGATGTTTCAAGGTGAAGCAGCCAAAAAAAGGCTGTCTGCAAGGAGGACTAGTTTTTACCATTGTAAAGATTTCTGAAACCCTTACAATAGCATATGTTATTATGGTGTGCCAAATGTTTCACAGTTTACTGATGGTTCAGAAAAATCCAAAAGCAAAACTTCAAAGGGTTTTGGTGCTGAAAGGTTTATAGGTACAAACAATCTAAGGCAAGCCTACTTTCTGTATCTACCTAACAATTAATCAACCATTTTGATGGAATTTAGCTGAAACTTGCTGTTTTAATTGTCAAAACTCAAACAAACGCATGTCAAAAAACCCAGACAAATAATTGTCAAAACTCAAACAATGCACCAAAACACAAGTTTTTAGATATTTTATTTGACATTTACCAAAACATGAGGAGAATTACACCAAATATAACAACATATAGCTGCAGGCAGAGATCTGCGGGGTCCAAGCACCCCAATGTTCCAGTTTTTACCAATTTGCATTAAGAAACCAGAGTTTTGTGATGGTAGCTCAATTCTATCCTTGTGAAACCATGCTGATTGACCAATGATGCTTACGTTGTTGAAGAAATCAATTCCTCATTAGAAATTCATTTACATATTATTTCAAAGATGCAGTATAGCAAATTTCAGCTTGATTGCACTTAAGGTTTATGAGAAACACTTATCTAAATGTAACCTCATCCCCTATAGATGGCCACTCCCCAACCTTTGCAGACATTCTCAGAATCTGGTTCTTAGTATGGCTTTCAAGTTCAGTGCAAATGCATGCAAACAGTCATGAGTTATGGCTTTTTGAGTAAACCAAGCTCTGTCCCACTAGGATTCATTGGCATGGGCCAGCCATTGTTTAGAAATTTCAACATGCTTGTGATAATTATTGAGGTTTGGTTGCTGTGATTTGACACCAATTTCATGAAGATATGCCAAAAAATCCTAGCACTAGCTCACAAAAGTTGGTTTTGCATATTGTCCAAATTGTGATTTTGTTCACACAAATCCAAGGAATAAGAGGGAAAAATAGTCTCACGGTTCTCAAGATATGGGCCAAAAATATATGGTTTTCTTATTTCACTGGGTAGTAGGGAGGATTTTGCACCTTCCTACCAAATTTCGAGTTTCTATGATTTACAGTATTAGTTTCCCATCACATTTTTCTGAGGAAACAGAATAATAAGAAAAATCATAACAATTTTAATAGGTACCCTAAATATTCTGATTTAAATAACCTCTCCTTTAACTTTTAATCTTTTTCAGAACATTAACATAGATCAAGCTGGATGCACTTTTGCTGTTGAGCATTTATTAAAACCAAGCCTGTGTTATTTCAGTGCTTAATTAAAGTGGCTGGCTTTAAACACCATCTTACATAAGATGAAGTGTTGAACATTTGCCATGGCTCAGACCAGCAGTAATGAGATGAGGTTCCATGTTGGAGTGGATCTTTGTGTACTTGTATTGTTCCCAGTTACCCATTTTGGTTGTTATGTCTGAATCTCTCTGTTGTGTTGCCAGTGTTCAAGATGGAAGGATTGGGCTAGTTGTTAATAAGTAATGTATGTATGCAAGGAAGGGCAAAATACATTTAATAAAGCATTGTAAAATAGATTTAAAATTACTGCAACTTCGTAAAAATACAGAAATCTTTTTCGTAAAACAAGACATGTAATCTGCATTGCCACTTCAGTTGATACGGCTGATATTACCGTTCTGGTAAATTATAGCTAACGCTGGGCATCCTTCAGAAACCATACTGATGGTATCACTAGAAGGGTTGATCAGTTATACTGTCTGATTTCTAAAATATTACTGTTCCACAAATGCTAACCTGCTGTTATATTTTTCTCTTTGTGTTGGCAAGAGCTTAAGATCACTCCAAGTTTATATCGTCCTGCCTGTTTGCATTCACCTTGCTAAATAGTGAAAAGCATGATGAATAATAAAAGACAATACAGATCAAGTGAAATCTTTTTAACACTGACAGTAACAATAGTATAAATTTTGAAACATGATGGATTGAAGCTACATTGCTTATTCATTGTGAAGTCTTACCAGAGAATAGTAGTGCTAGTGCTTGCTTTAAAACCTACAAGCACTGCAAGTATCGGTTTACATGTTGTCAGTTCTGCCATTTTCGAAATTACAAAACGAAAAATTGTCTAAATGCTAATTACAGAGGTTTTTTTTTTTTTCCAAATGACTGCCCAGTCCTGTGTGTGTGTGTGTGTGTGTGTGTGTGTGTAGGAGCTGGGGTGAAGGCAGGGTGAAAGTGTGGTGACCTGAACAGCTGTTTGAGACTGGCTGCATTGATGAATGTAGACAGAATGGCAGATGAAGAGCTAGAGGCCACACACACACACATATACACACTCCTACAGTACTGGGACTAAAACCACAGGATGGGCCATTGATCAGTCTGGCTTGATGGTGCTGAGAGGGGGACCACTTTAAACACTTTGTACTTAATTACAGCCATTTAGTAAAGCAGTCTGTCCTTCAGCAAGCCTGTTTGGAATCAGCTTGTAACCTCTATCATTATAAATTGATGCATCGAGACCCAGACAACAGTGAAGATAAAACAGTTCAGCCTGTACTTAGCGTAGTATACTTAGCAAAGGGTTCAGTGCGAAGAGATAGTATCAGGTTATTGTTTATTAATGTGTTGTGTGGTTGGAGCATGAGCCCCATGTACAGAGAGACAGTTGCACAGAAGCAAGAAATGGGATTTCCTGTTTGATAAACAAGATACTTGCCTCATTTAGCAAGAAACTTGTTTTTATGCCTCTATCAAAAATACAATATACTGTATACAGTTTAAATAATTGTATATTACATACATTATATAGCACATTAAAAGCAAGTTTAGAACATGTTTTAGAGAGGATTAAAGGAGATTAAAACACATAGGAAAAGAATTAATATAGAGGAATTAAGAATTAAGCAACAGAATTTGATATATGAATATAAAATGCAGTATAAGAAAAGGCGAGTTCTAATAATGTCTAATTATGACAATATAAACATATTGAATTGACAGTATGTATTTTTTTAATAATATTTAATAGTATGGGGGATTACTTTTGGAAGCTGTCAGGGTTTATGCGTAACTAGGTCAACACTTTTAATACGGTGCCACAGTCATCAGTGGCCTGGCGTCTATGGGCATGCTCACTGGAGTGGAAGGATGGCCATCCTCTCTATGCTGTCCATCATGTAAGTTTGTCACTTGACTTTTCTGTTGTGAAGAGTGGCAGAAAGTATCTGTTGTTAGTGTACCTATGTTCTTATAAACTGGCCCTAGACATTTATAGATTTAAACATTCGATACTGGATTGCTGCATTTTTTGCAGTTCACAGAATCATTTATTATGCTCAATATTAATATCAATATCAATATATTGATTAATATCAAGTCTGCTCGTTCCTAAGACAATTATGCATGAGGATTTATATTCCTAAAATGTCTGAAAATTACACAAATTATAGTAAGAATGACTTTGGTATATGATGTTATGTTGTGATAAGGAAATCTGAATATCATATAATCCTCAAATAATATGTGCTAGCCTACTGTTTTAAGGTTACGCTTACCTTAAGCATAAGCAGGCCTGAGTGATACCTCAGAGAGAATATGTATAAAATAGGATTGTTTGGCAATGTAGAACGCTAACAGCATGTTAGCAAGAGACATAACACCCAAGTGAGGTGAAAGATTCATCAGGATATTGGAATTTGCATTGGGATTGAATTTATAGCCAGGTAGGTAAAAATTATAGTGTACATTTCCTAGGATGTACATTAAGAAACAGATCACAGAAAACTGAGTCCCTAAAACGCTCTTCTATTGTAAAATATAAAATAAAAAAATCCCATATTTTGTCAAAGTACCAGTGAAATAAAAAATAAATGAATAAAAAATGGGGTTATTGCTGTTTTCTTCAGACAGATTCATAAAAATGGTGGCTAGTTACATAATTTAGCTTTCAGTAACATCTATAGCATCAGCTAGTTAGATTCAAGCTACAAAACACCATTTTGTTGCTGATGCCTTTCTCTTTTTCAGACTAACTACTGCCTTTCTGAGTCTCTTATGCAGTTTTGCTCTATTGTGGCCAAAATTGTATTACAATTTCAGCCAGTTTAAAAATTTCTGCCACAGTCTCATTTCTACTTGTACACTGCTCAACACTATTGTTATACTCTTTCACCACTAGTACGGCCTAATGTGTGTGATCTGTTCAATCTGTGGTTAATAGTATGTTCTAGATAGGGCACATTCTTTTGCTGATTGCAAATTACACAGAAGCACAGACCATGATCCATCAGGACAAAGAGCCATGGCCACGTTCCAACAGCTTGAACAGATGTATTTGACAGTACTTCAGTGTTTCTCTCGCTTGAGAGAGAATTCTTTCCCAGGAAGAAAACTGGCCTGCAAATTAATATGCACGACTCCTAAAAAGGAATGGCCTTTGGCAGATATAGGTTTGTCCTTTAAATATTCACTGCCGCTTGAATAAAGATGTTTATTTTTATGCTACGTTGTTAACCACACAGTGGAAAGTCAATTAAATTAGCATTAAAGTCAGCCAGTGCTTCAGCTGCATTTTCTTAGCTGGATGAAGCTTTAAATTCTGTCCTTGTCAAAAAGGCCTCATTTAAATTGATTTGTTTGGCTTAATTAAACATTTTTCAATAAAGTCATTGTCATTTTTTGTGTGGTCATTGATAGTTCCCACCCACTAGCATAACAGAGATATGAGAACCCAGCGACGTCTTCCCTTCCCATCCACATCTTTTCAAACTGCTGCTCCTGCAGTGTAACAGGGTATCTAAACACACCTGGAGGTGCCAACTGTACTAATGGCCCTCTTCTATATAAATGAGCTAACACAAGCCTAGAATTTGCAGAGCTACTCTAAGGAATGCCATACTTTCTCCCCAGACAGCATTAAAGCTCTCTTGGACTCCTGATCATGGCTGGCTATGTGATTGTACAACAATTGGGCAATGCTTACCCTGCCTTCACACTAGCAGAGCGACACAGTGCCACGCTTCTGGTGAAACAGCAAACGACATTTGCAGACCTGTTCGCAAAATATCTGGGGGAGCATGGGCTGAAAAGCAAAAAGAGCCCCATCTTGCCATCCCCCACCCTACCCACACATCCACGCCATCTGTGTGTAAAAATAAGGGAAAAACGTTGGGACATGCTGTTATTGGAAAATAATCAATTTCAGGGTGGTAATGTTCCTCACATTAGGCCACATCACAATGCCTGGTCGTGTTTTATTCCTTATACATGCCAGCCATTAGGGCAGGTTGTACAACTGAATTGGTTTAAACCTTTTAATGGCTTCCATTCCTCACTGGTGGTGGTAGTAATTTCATCGCAACTTTGTACTTCATACCATTGGTAGTGCTGTTGTTCTTGGTTTGATATAAAATGACATGGATATATTGTTTGTCTGCAAAAACTGCTCTGATGGTGGTTTACATTCTGTTGACAGAAATGATGAACAAGATTATGGGATAAGGAACAAAAGAATATACGTATGTATGCTAGCTTCCTGATTCGGGTTATAGTCTACGCAGGCATCATTCACGCTTTAGACACACCCAATGGCTTGTTACCCTCTGCTGTTTATTACTATATCCACGGTCAAGCTCAAACATATACATTTTTCCTTGCTCTTTCTCACTCTTGTGCTGTTTCTATCTCTCTCACACTGACACGCTCGTTCTCTCACACACACCCTGGGGGTACATGTGTGTGGGAAGTGTGTGGAAACTGTGGCAACGCTGAGACAGTCAACTGCGCTCAATTGGGTCATGGGTAACATGCTTCCATGACAACCGCTTTTCACCGGCCCCTGGGCCGAAAAATGCTTTTTGCTCACTCTCCCTTCTCTCTCACTCGCTCTCTGTCTCTCTCTTCGTTTGTTTGTTTCCCTCACATGCTTGCTTTTTCATTTCACTAATTCTTGGTCCGAACTGTCTGGCATTGACTCTACTGTACTGCTCTCCAAGGGAACAAATTTTTCAGCTTTATGGGGAACTTCAGAGATAAACAGCAGACCATGCTGAAAGCCTTCAAAAAAATTGCAGTAGACGCACACTGAGCCTAGTGTTCAGCTGTGTAGAGAGGAAGTCTTTTGTATTGTTTTCAGATTGTTGCCAGGCCTCTTCAAAGCGTTTTGGATACAGCATGGTGATTTTTCCACGCAAATCATTTTTTAATTATAGGACCGTTTCATTAAACCAGTAGTTGATCAAAACTGGAATTGGTCTTGGTTTGGACAAGAAAATGTTATCAGAATGTTCAGTAATGTATATGACAGGTGCTAAGACAATGTAATGTAGCAAAATTAACAAAAAAGAAATACATTTTTGGCCCCAGCCAACAAAAGTCCTGTGTTTCAGCATTTTTTGATAGAAAATTTAAGGTGGCATCTCTAATAAATATAGTTATCTGATGTAAACGGACAGAATACCCCTTTAGCATAATTAACTGAAATATTTTTATAACTAAAAATGTTGCAGTAACATTATAGGTATGTTTTGTCGATAAACATGGCCAAAAGAAAAAGAGGCATTTTGACTGACTTTCCCACATCCCTTCAAGATTATCTTGTTTACACAGCTCTAAGTGCTTCACACAAAACTCTTAATAGCCTTTATTGAAGATTTTGTGAACTTTTGTCAGACCACTGACTACATCTTGTTTTATATATCTTTGTTTTTCCATAAAAAAAAATGACATACAGAAGTGTGTATACATGGCAGCGCAGAGTGCCAGTCAGATTGCAACCTTCATATGCACATTCACACAGGACTGTTTTTTTAGTCCCACTCCCACCCGCTCCTGCAGTTATTTTGGTGTGCTTTTGTTTTCTGACAAACTTAGCTGGATTTATTTCCCAAGATATAAACAAATTAGTCATTTAAACCACAGTGACCATAAGCAGAATAAAGTATTTACTGAAACTATTATTTCCGAGCACAGTAAATCCTTCGTACAGCGTCATGCGAGCAACTCTCTGCGTCCAACACATTCCCATTTAATGAACGTGGCCTTTCTTTGTCCCATGAGCTTCATATCTGACCGCCCGCTCCCACCCACATGAAAATAAAGACCACCTGCTCATGCAACCTTTTTGTGGGATCCCATGCAATCACGGTCGCATGCACTCAGACTGTGTCTGATTAAAACAGAGGCTAACATGGAGTGATAACGGTCTTCTGAATCATTTCTGCTCTAGATATTGAGATCTGTTGTCCTCATGCTTGCTCATTTTGTGGTAATGTTAGTCGGTATAGCCTGATCTGACCTGACTCACCCAACGTACCCTGAAGCTAAATGCTAAATAAAATGAAAGCTGAACTGATCTCTTAACCAGGAACAGTGCCATCTCAGACTCTTACTCTAATCGACTCCTTCCTTTTTGGCCTTAATCAGGCAGGGCCGTAGTTCGTTTTATTTGCTGTCTTGCCTTTGGAGAATGTTCCTATGGTAAGTTTGCTTTATTGATGGTGTTAATCTTAGGTACATCAGAAGAAGCAATAACGTTTTAAAGGCTGGTGTGCCTGCTGTTTTAATATGGACTATGTCGTTAGTTTCCCAGCACAGAGCCCTCAGGTACCACCAATTTACATCACACATGTTTGCAGCAGGAGGCAGGAAAAATCAGTTACAAGGTTGTAATTTTTTTTATTGAGTGAGAAGATAAATGCATGGCAGAATGTAAATATGAGAGAGGTTATGTAGACTAAATAATGATGTCCTTTTTTATTAAAGAGATGATTCAGAGACTCATTGGCCCATAACATTTGCTGTAATGAGTAGGTCATTGATTTCCTATACATCTGGAAACAGCTCTATCCAACTAATGCACTTTCTAACTTTCTTTGCAGATGAGAGAGATGAGAAGGAGCATAAACATTTCCATAGGTGACCACTGAACCACTGCAAAAGTCATAGGACTTATGCTTTTACAGTCAATACAGTCCATTGGAAGGCACATTAGAGGTTCTTTTTATTATTTAAAAGTTTATTCAGTAATTCTGACAGAGGTTAGTTGAAGCTAGCTGTATCAAAATTACACATTTACAGGCATTATTATGCATTAAAGGTGTAGTCCGTGAATGGGATGGAGGCTAGGACTTTTGAAATATTACATTCAAACGAATACAGCCTTTTCTTCAGTGACCACTCCAAAGCTTAGGCTAGAACACCTGAGGGGGAGCTCTCTGAATTGACAGGCAACATGATTGACAGGCAAGTAGCCTATTTGTCCTGATTGGTTGGATGTTGATGGTCCACATAAATCTTTGTTTCTTACAGAACCTGGGGTGCCACAGAGACCAGAGATTCTTCCCTGAGCATTTATTTTAAATTAATTTTAATGACTTCAACAAAAATTACAAAGTTACAGACTTAAAAATTACTTAATGGACTTTAAATCTGAAATTGGAAGACTAAATGCAACTGATGTTGTTCCAGCATAGCTACAGGACTTACGAAATTTTAGCCTCAGAATCATCTTTTGATATAAAATAACTAACAAAACTAAAATAAATAATCAATATTACTATACCATACCAATACTTCTTGTGCATGTATAGTAAAACTGTGTTGTCTGACACAGTTCAGTGGACCTGTAGACTCTGATTACTTGTGTCCATACAAATGATATTATTGTATATTACATTGGATGTTGAATGGTGGAAATTACATTGAATGTTGGACTGGTCCCATCTACCCAAATCACAGTCAGCTGTTTCAGTGAAAGAACACTCAGAACTCTGTTCTCAGAACTCTGTTAAAATGAGTTTACCTCTAAAACCATAGTTAGGTCTAGTACTGGAGTTTGACTCTGTATTGAGGCAGCTAGTGTGGCCACCATATCTCAGTTTTCCTCATTACGCCATGAGACTTAATTGGATAAATCAATTATGTAATGTTCCTTCATGCTCTTATGCAATCACTCATCAGAACTTCAGCTCCTCACTTAGCACCCACTGCTTCTTAGACTTAACTCTTTCTTCAAACAGTAGATATTATGACTCGTTCCAGAACTAGAGCCTGATCAGTGCAGTGAATGGCAACTCCGTCATCCCTTACTGTCCTTTGTGCTGTTTCTAGAGCATTAAAGCATCAAAGCAGGAGATTTTTACGGCCATTAAATATTTTAACATTCATGGTTTTGAATTGCATAGTTACTCTGGCATCTATTTTGGGATCCATCTAGAAAGATTTTAATAGCTTAAAGGTGAGGTCTGTAGTTAGAACACTTTTTAAATATTTGTCAAAGTTCGTGAGCTGTCAGATATCTGCTCAGATATCTCTGTAGTGGCACAGGCACTGGAAACTTTAGGGCTTAACTGTGCAGAGCTGAGCAGACTGATTGCAAATTTCATTCATACGTGGCCATGTATAAAGACAGCATAACCTCTGCACTAACCTATTTTTACCAGCTATTATATAAGATTCAAATGATCATAGAACATAGTATCTCCCCTGTCCATCTTACATCTCCATCTTGCTCATATCACCATTCCTGAATCTCACTCAACAAGGCATTACTTTCCTAAAATGCTTCCCTCCATTTTCCTCCATTTTGTCCTTTTATGGCATCTAAGATTTTATAAAATTATCACAATGTACACATATAAATCATCTGTCAACGATTACTTTGATCACAGGTTAATGTGTCAGACTTTTATGGCTCCTGCTGTAAACCATATCAATAAAGAAATATTGTCCTCTTGCACTGACCTGTATTACTGACAGCTAGTTTGGATTTAGCCTTAGTCTTTTGTCATAAATACATAATAGTTTTAGTGCTATTTTTGTGATTTATCTTAGCTCAGGTTTAGTTGCTAAAAAGCTACAGCAATTTTCCTCAACTAAACATGTTCTATGTTTTAATGTTCTCTTAAATGGAATACCAGAATGCTTTGCAAATGCACATTGCCATTGTTCTTAGTGTTAGCTAACTAAAAGGCTAATTTGATTAACATAGAAGTGATAAAAACTCCAGTAGTTTGCATCATATTTTATCCAGTGGTCTGCATTCACCCATGTTTTAAAAGCCGCACTGAAATATTTATGCTAATAAATAACTCTCATTCTGTAATTGCAAAAAGAATACACAAATAAAATCCATTTCTGATATTTTTATCTCGTTTCTATTCGTTGAGGACAATATCATTGTATTTAGTCATAGATTTTGAGTCATTTTTAATTAGTTATTAGTTAGTTTAATTTTCATATTGTTTTTGTTATGGTAAAAGGCTCAGCCATTTTCTGTCTAAGTTTTCATCAACAAAATTAATAGGAACGTTCAGGCATTCTAGCAACAGATTGGCCATGCATGTTTTGGTGGGTGTGGTTTGAGAGGGAACACTGAAGGGAAAGGCTGTACTTGTTTGGTTTTGGTTTTCCAAACATAAATGTATTCACCAAAATTACCGACTGTACCTTTAAGATGTAGTGTGTATTTAACATTGCAGGGCAACATACAAGACAGAACAGGGAGCTCTGTACACCGGATGACATAAAGTGCCAGTAGCTATACAACTGAAACACAGCATCAGTGTACAAAATTATAGTTTCAGTAAAACAGCATGTGCTGCAGAGTACAATAAGTATAAAGGAGGTTATGGGTAACTAGAGCGTACACACATTAACCACACAGAACAGCAGCAGCATCAGGATAAATATGAGGGATTAACTGTGCAGAACTGAGCAGACTGACTGCAAATTTCATTCATATGTGGCTGCATATGAGAGTGTAAGAGCATATAAAGAGAGCATAACATCTGTACAGATATTCCTGTGTGATAAATTAAGATATAGCAATATAGCGCTTGATGTGATGATATTGTGAAATATAGGACTTGAATCAAATACAATGACCTTTTCTAATTGCAATTTTCTAAGCATTTTTCTTCATATGACTGTACAGTAAAGATTTTTTTGACAAAGAGGAAGCGTTTCCACATGCCGTTCGCTTCACGGTGATTGGAAAGTGTTCAGGATGCCGATGGAAAAGGGTTTCCATGGAAACACTAAAGTGGAATGTGCAAGAGCATGTGATTGTAACACCCTCTTTTATTCTCAATATGTGTGTATGCTCTGTGTGTGTATGCCTCTGTGTGTGTGTGTATGCCTCTGTGTGTATGTGTGTACGCATGTGTGTATGTGTGTTTAGCATAGCTATTTTTAACAGCTATTATGATTTAAATGATCATAGAACATGGTATCTCCCCTCTCCATCTTGTCCATAACACCATTCCTGAATCTCACCCAACAAAGCAACTCTCTCTTCCATCACTTTTCCTATAATGCTTCCCTCTATTTTCCTCCATTTTGTCCTTTTATGGAATCTATGTTTTTTTTATGAAATCATCACAATGTACATGTATAAATCATCTGTCAACGATTACATTGATCACAGGTTAATGTGTCAGACTTTATGGCTCCTGCTGATTACAGCAGTGCTGTAGGATGCATTAAAGGGCAGCGCTGTGGAACAGATGGTTTTGTATATTCAGGGTGACTATATGGCTTGGAAATAAATTTGCATCAGTAACTTGATGAGTGGGTCAAAGGACTCGGAGCTTTCAAGGACTTAACTTTAGATCTGTGTTTTGTCCTGGATTATAGTTCTTGGCTTTGTTTGGTTTATTTGTCATGCCAAAGATTTACCTCTGTCTCACTTATCTGTAAAAAAAAGAAATGCTGTTTCCAGAATTTGTGTGAGATTTCTTCTGTGCTGTGAAACAATTTTGAAAATTACTTTCTTTGCATGTCTTCACGCATTGTTAATGAGTTGTGACACAAGAAACATGATGGTTCTTTGTATGCACCAAAAAAAGGGATTTTGGCTCGTGCTTTTCTCAACAATAAATTTAAACAGTTGCTTCAATTTCTGCTGCTGCAGAAATGACTCAAATTCAGCGTGCTGTGCATCCTGTGAATATACCAAGTATACCTAAAATATTCCCACAATCATAGACATCAAATTTTTCAGGGGTGCTCATAACAAATTCGTAACTTGATACAATTTCATAAACTACATAGAGGGCTTCAGATTACATGCAAAATCCTGATGGTTAATGCTTTTATATAAATGGCATCCATAAAATGCATTATTGTCTGTCAGAATGAGCAAATCTCTGCTGTCTATATGTGACAAACATGTACACTGACGTTCTGTTTCAGCACCAGAGCAGCATGCTGAGCTGGTATAGAAGCTATATGATATAATATTCATTATATGATATTCATTATTCATATACCATATATCATATATGATGATATATGGTATATCAATAACTATCTGTCCCAAACTGCATACCAGCACAACAAAAAGTATGGCAAAAAAATTGTACACTGCTGTAGATTACCTGTTACCATAAACTGTGTACTATTTTACCATACTATTGAGTATGCTAGTATGTGGTATGGGACACAGCCATTGAACCACCAGCTTTCCCTCTGAACAGGTAGTATATAAGACTGAAATTGGACACTACAGAGGATAATACCACTAGTATTATACTTCAATATGTGTTAAACATACATATGATTAAATGGGCCTGGGATTTTTTAAAAATCTGATGCCCTCAGTTTACCACTCACGTGATATTTAACGTTTCCCATGGCTACAGTATGAAAATGACAAGTATTTAAAAGTTCTGGAGTATATTTTCCTTCAGTACTATTTCTTAGAAAGACATTGGAAAAAGTCTTGGAAATAGTAGGGGAATTTGTGATGTTCATTGGTTTCTGTATCATTGTGCCTTCAGTTCCTGCATAATTTCCTTTCTGAATAAGGGCCAAAGCCACAGGGTCTTAAAAAACTGAAACATTTGCTTATGCATTTCAAAGCCTTGCTCAAAGTTTAAAAAGGAAGAAATTTAATCCAATTTCAATATTATTGCTTTGTCAGTGTAAAAAATCTAATTCACACCAATAGGGATGTTGTTTTATATGGATTGACTGGTATGACCCAGATAACAATTTTTAGGATAACAGAATGTTTATTGATTGTTTTTACATAGCATTCCTACAAAGTTTTTTTTTTGTATGAAAGTTAACAGAAATGCTTAATGCATGCAACTATTATACTGTATATCTGGGGACATTGTGAAGCAATCCATTATAATATCATATTTTTAGAATATCGCCAGAATGTTAGTTTTGCAGTGTTCCAGCCTAACCGTACCGAGCCTGTCGAACACATTACTGAATGTTGTCATAATGTTCTCTGTTATCTCATGCTCTTTGTAGATGATGGGTTGAAAATAACTAATATGAATTTGTCATGATGAGGATTAGTTGAATGAGTTGCACAATACCACATGTCTTGGGCTTTTGCCTTTGAAGCAATACAGCTACCAGACCAAGAGTGTAACTGTAACTGTAGCTGTACAGTAACTGTAGCATTCCACAGTGCTGGAATGAACATCAATGTCTCCATTCCTTATGCAAAGAGATAAAGGCTTGTTTCTTCAGACATTATCTAGTATAATGCTTCTGTATATTTCTCTGCACTGGCATCTATTGTTAAAGCATTCTTAGGTTGAAATTGTTCTTTTGAGTTACCACTTAGAACACTCTAGCACTTTTAGGGACCAGTATTAGTCTCTTGTCTTTCAGGGTTCATATTTTCCAAGTACGTTTTATTGTTGCATACTCAGCTGTTAAGCTGAATAAGACCACCTGCCAGATGACTATAACTAACTGGACAAAGACACATTTTTGTTTCTCTGACTCTTAAAGGAAACAATAATTAAGATGTCTAACTGTAAAATATCAGCTTTAATGGAAACTCACATTAAAAAAATCAAAATTGCACATATTTTCCACTTTAACAAAGTTAACCAAAGAAGACATATTTGATGCCCATGCTTTACTCCTTCAGACTTGCATTAGAGCTTTGTGTGAAGTGTGTGATGCTTTTGGCATGCAGTTGATACTATGAATGATAATAATTAAAGTCATTTATCCCCACACATTAGCCTCAGAGCCAGAAAATCACTTGGCTAATGTGTGGTGAGTACAGCCATGCTGACTGCTGTTGTGTCTCACTAATCTAATATTGCAGTCTAATCACTTTCTCGTCTTTCCGTCTGACTGCAGGTTGCTTGGACTGCTGCATTAAATGTCTGGGTGGCGTGCCGTACGCCTCACTGGTGGCCACCATCCTGTGCTTCTCAGGCGTGGCTCTGTTCTGCGGCTGCGGGCATGTGGCACTGACGAGCACCATGACAATGCTGGAGAACCACTTCTCCCACATCACAGCCGACCATGCCACCCTCGGTGACGTGTGAGTGTGTATGGGGGTGGGGGGATAGGGATAAATGCGCATTTAAATATATGTATACATACACACCAGATGGTACCAAAAATGTGACAGAAAATGACAACTGTGGATCTGTTTACAGTTACGTTTACAATGTTTTACATTTCACATTTTATGAGCTGTGTGCATTTGGATTGGTGGTTCTGTGGCTTGCATAAATATGTATGACAAACAAAGAAAGGGAGTAGGAGGGGAAAGGAGACACATGTAGACGAAGAGAGGCACAGGAAATAGGAATGTATTTTAGGTAACATTATGTATCACCATCTGCTGCAGCCTTGTATATACTGTCTGAATATGTGTGACCAAAATGCCTGTGAACATCACTGTATAACCACTAGATCTGTGCAGGGCTGATTTTTCAATTGTGAACAGAATTAATAGAGTATTGGTTTTGAACTTCAGGCTAAAGACATAGGGTTCAGACTGCACTAGACTCCAAAAGTCTAAGTCCATTACAAAGGTTATCATTCATGACAAATAAGAAGTTTTTTTTTTTTTTTTTAATTATGAGGATATATGAAGATTCATAAGGAGTAACTTATGATGGGCTGTCACCCAGGTGGTGACACAAAATATCCTAAATCCTAAAGTCCTAATCATGATTTTTTTTGTGTGTGTCACAATTATTGGCACCCCTGCATTTAATAGTTTGTGCAGCCTTCCTTTGCATAACCAACATAACAGCACTAAGTCGTTTATCATGCTTGATGAGATTGGAGAATACAGAACAATAAATCTGAGATTACTCCCCAGTACAGAATCTAACCAAATCCTGCAGGATAGATCCTATGTTGTCTCTTGTGGACTCATCTCTTCAGCTCACCCCACTAGTTTTCAGTGGGCTTTAGGTTTCAGACTGGGATGGCCATGACAAAAGCTTGATTCTGTGATCATTGAACCATTTTTGTGTGGATTTCGATGTATGTTTTGGATCATAGTCCAACCATGACCCAGTTGTTGTGTGTTCTCGAATCTTCCCCATGTTGATAAATGACTAAGACCTCTGTGTCACCTCATATTTATACCACAGTGAAACAGGAAGTCAAGGATGACTGCTTAAGAGTTCCTAAACACTGGGGTGGACTTAAAACATAAATAAATAAATCGGATAATTAAACTTTTTTTTTTTCACCCATGTTTGCCAAGGGTGCCAATAATTCTGGAGTTGACTATATAACACAGATTAATCAATTCACAGATTGTATGTTAAAACCTACTTTTGTACCTATTGTATTTTGCTCCTTGATAATTTTTTTTGTATGTGCTAAATATATATATATATATATATATATATATATATATATATTGCCATATTGCCCATCCTTAAGTGACAGTAATACATAAAAAATAGCACTGTTTGAATCAGTTGCAGTTACGAGCCATTAGGAGACAATAATTAACATATTAGGAGCACATTAGTGTTAATATTTGAATGAATAATATAGCGTCTCAGTGGTTTAAAAAAATGAACAAATGGTGTGTGAATAAGATTTTAATTTCATACTGTATTTTAATTTCATACTGGGATTCCTAAACAAGCTGCAGTAATATATTTGACTGTTTTTTAAAAATACATTGCTGAATAGTAAGTTATGAATTTAAGTAAAGTAAAATTAGAGCAAAATAATGAAATAAAAATTGTTTTAAGTGGATGCACTATTTGGACATAGATAACAGTATAGTACTACATACTAGTAATAGTATATAAAATTCAGGACAAATCTGTATTATTTCCGCATTACCAATAATGCGACTTTTTTTCTTTTAAGGTAAAGGCATATTTCTTTTTATGTGTTTTCTATACAGTGTTCAGATTCTGCAGTACATCATCTATGGCATCGCCTCTTTCTTCTTCCTGTACGGCATAATCCTGCTGGCTGAGGGCTTTTACACGACCAGCGCGGTCAAAGAGATGCACAGCGAGTTCAAGACCACTGTGTGTGGCCGTTGCATCAGTGCCATGGTGAGAGTCGGGCAAACAAATGCTCACGCACACACACATACACACAAACACAAACTCATCCTGTGCATATGCAGGCCAGGGCCAACCCTGAATGACTCATATATGGAGGACTATTTGTGCCATATAGTCTAATTCTCCTATAGTCTAATAGTCTAACATCGATATTTAAAGCCTTGAAGGCGTTTGTTTGTTTGTGTGTGTGTGTGTGTGTGTGTGTGTGTTTGTGAGTTTGCATGTGCAGTAGCTCTAATCCCCATGGATAAGGCTTAACTAGGTCACCATATTACTGTGTGATTGAGCATTAACCCCTATGTCCTGGTTATGTCAGAGCATAATGACCTAGTTCATGTTTTAATAAAGGATTGCACTACGAAAAATTATTTTGAAGCTTGTATACTTGCCTCAGCTTCTCAACACCAGTGAACATCAAACAAATTATATGGGGGGATATGTCTATTTCAATAACTGTTGATCATCACTAATATTTGAGGTAAAGAGATTATGTACAGGCAATTTAAAGATCACCTTTACAATTTCATTGCTATAAATGGAAATAGATGTGAACAGAACATGAGCGTTAAGACAGGAAGATAGGATGCTCAATTATCATGACTCTAGCAGTAAAAGTGTATAAGTGGTTCTGTATATATTCTCAAGAATTTGCCCTGTAAGTTCACATGTTCAAACATAGATAGAATTTATGGACTTTAGGCTTGTTTTCTGTAAAAAAAAAAACAAAAAAAAACAGTGTTTACTCCTGGTAATTTAACAAACTAGTTTAGAGATGCTTTATCGGTATGATCTAGGGATGTAGCAGAGCGGCCCATACACTGTATACCACATATAAATTTAATTCATTTAAAAAATATTAGCTTGTACATTCATTATGAAATTTTTTTGCCCTTCTTCACTGTTATTAAATGAAAATCATACAGATAGTGTCATTGTGTTACACACATAGTATACTCGCACTAATATATGGTTTTATTGTATATATTGGAATTACAAATGCACTGTTTTTCTCATTTACCCACAGTTTGTGTTCCTGACCTACATCTTGGGCTTGGCTTGGCTGGGCATCTTCGGTTTCTCTGCTGTGCCAGTCTTCCTCTTCTACAACATGTGGACCACATGTGCCGCCATGAAGTCTCCCATTGCCAACCTCACCTCTATTGACAACATCTGTGTGGACGTGAGGCAGTATGGTGAGTAATAAGGGAGTGAAACAGAATACAGCCTTAGTGCTTTGTACAATCTAATTTGCATTGATCAGTTATAAAGACCTTGGCTTGTTGCCTGTTAGAGAGAGAAAAAAACAGGTACAATACGGGTTTATCTCTGTTCCCTAAGGGACAGTTGGGCATAAATGTGCCCTCAGGAATTCAAAATGTGATGATAAATAGTATTGCGCATGCTTTAATGTAAAGTACCTACACTGAAAAAAATGGCCGATCAGATTTAAGAAAAAATATTACGTATAGTAACCAATTACATTAAGAAATCTTGCAGGGACGTTGCACTGACGGGAATAAATAACTATAGTATTAATTACGGTGAATAAAGCATGCATGGTAGAATAGTGCAGTGGTAATGTTGCTGTTGCAGAATATGAGTGACCTGGGTTTAATTCTCAGTTTTGTGTGAGCATGTGGAGTTTGATTTTCTTCAGGGTTATTAAAATACATAATCAAATCATGGATGTACGAAAACAAACTGTGTTAACGTAACTCAATTCAATCACATGGAACCGATGTACGCATTTCAATTAATTAAATTCAGTGAGCTTTTAGTCAGTGTATGCCTGAAGAGCCAAGATTTGTAGCTGTACCAGTGTACTAACCTGTGACCAAATCTTTAAAAGTACAATTTGCATATTTTTCTGACAGCTTGGCTTGAGATTTCTTTTCTCAAAATTATATTTCTCCAAATAGAGGATGACATTTATCTTTTGCAAAAATACTTTTCCCTGATACAATCTCTCAAATCCAATATATCTCAAACCAATTTGGAAATGTTAAGCCCTTTTCACTTCTACTTGATACTTCCATGTAATCTGTGTTGTGGAGTTGCACAATTTTATTCATAAATGATTCAACTTCTTAAAGTTTTAGATTTAAAATTCAATTTAAAAGTATTAGCTTAAATTCTTCGGTAGTAGTCATATACAGATAATCTGTTAGACAACGTTTGTGATAATGACCACACATTAAACTATTATCATATACACTTCAGATTATTGTTGTTGCTTGTCTGTTTATCTGTATATCTTGATATATGATGATCTAAATGCAATGCTGAAGTATATTTTCTAACAAGACAGGGTTGGAAGTTGCATTTCATCTAACCTAACATGTGTTGTTCTGTTGTATCGCCAGGAGTCATTCCCTGGAATGCAGATCCTGGGAAAGCATGTGGACAAACCTTGGCTGACATTTGCAACACCAGCGAGGTAAAGTTCAACCCATTATTCCAAATGTTCATGTGAGAAGCACCTATTTTAAATTTTGAAAGTGGAACAATAGAGTTACATTTACAGCATTATCTAAAGTGACTTACAGAATTGCATTATACCAAAATGAACCTTCATGTGTTTGGCTTATATTCTCTAATGACCATGTTTATATTACAGAAATAACAGTATGTTAAGATCTTGAGATTATTAAGGGAAAGTAAAAGTGTTTAGCTTGTTGTACATATGTGAGAAGAGGGAAATATGAGGGGAATAATGGATATAAAATTTAAATATTTTATAAATTCTCTCAAAAGAGATTCCCTTGGTCAATGGGACTTCCATTACTAAGTAATTAATAGAAATTCTGTGTTAAAAGTTGTTTTACAATTTTACTGCTGAAAAATGTCATATCTAAAGCATTAATCAAAATAAGTTGAACGAATGTTTTAAACATAATTATTCTTCTGTGAACAAACAAATTCTGTGAGTGAATTGTTCGGAGTGATATGGCTTTGACGTGTCTTTCCTTCCCTTCTGTTACAGTTCTATTTGTCCTACCATCTCTACATTGTTGCATGTGCCGGAGCTGGAGCCACTGTGATTGCACTGGTAAGATAAAAAAAAAATTCATTTCAAATCATATTATTTTTCCACATGTTCAACAAACAACATGCATTTAAATCTTACCGTAACATTACTGTGCCTGCATGAACTTGGTCCTTCAGAGAAATAAGTTAATACTGTTGTCATGGTGATTCATGATTTTGTTCATTGTATCTATGGACATCTAAACCCTCATGTTTTGTTTGCCACTTACCCATGGAGACTAGTAATATCTTTAGAGCTTTACCATTTAAAATGACAGGATTTGTGAAGGCCCTCGTGCAGAGATGCGTGTGCTCTCCTACTCCCACAGATACTCTGACCACTCCCACCCACTTCCACAGATACTCAGACCACTCCCACCCACCCCTACAGATACTCTGACCACTCCCACCCACTACTACAAATACTCTGGCCATTCCCACCCACTCCCACAGATATTCCCACCATTCCCACCCACTCCCACAGATACCCTCACCATTCCCTCCCACTCCTACACAAACTCAGACCACTCCCACCCACTACTACAAATATTCTGGCCATTCCCACCCACTCCCACAGATACTCCCACCACTCCCACCCACTCCCACAGATACTCTGACCACTCCTACCCACTCCTACAGATACTCAGACCACCCCACCCACTCCCACCCACTACTACAAATACCCTGACCATTCCCACCCACTCCCACAGATACTTCGACCACTCCCACCCACTACTACAAATACCCTGACCATTCCCACCAACTCCCACAGATACCCTGACCATTCCCACCCACTCCCACAGATACTCTGACCATTCTCACCCTCTCCCACAGATACCCTGACCATTCCCACCCACTCCCACAGATACTCTGACCATTCCCACCCTCTCCCACAGATACCCTGACCATTCCCACCCAGTCCCACAGATACTCTGACCATTCCCACCCACTTCTACAGATACTCCGACCTCTCCCACACCACTCCTACATATACTCCGACCACTCCCATCCTCTTCTACAGATACTCCCACCACTCCCACCCACTCCCACAGATACTCTGACCACTCCACCCACTCCTACAGATACTCAGACCACCCCACCCACTCCCACCCACTACTACAAATACCCTGACCATTCCCACCCACTCCCACAGATACTTCGACCACTCCCACCCACTACTACAAATACCCTGACCATTCCCACCAACTCCCACAGATACCCTGACCATTCCCACCCACTCCCACAGATACTCTGACCATTCTCACCCTCTCCCACAGATACCCTGACCATTCCCACCCACTCCCACAGATACTCTGACCATTCCCACCCTCTCCCACAGATACCCTGACCATTCCCACCCAGTCCCACAGATACTCTGACCATTCCCACCCACTTCTACAGATACTCCGACCTCTCCCACACCACTCCTACATATACTCCGACCACTCCCATCCTCTTCTACATATACTCTGACCACTCCCATCCTCTTCTACAGATACTCCCGCCACTCCCACCGCTCCTACAGATACTCAGAGTTAACACTTTTATTTCATGCTCAGTCAGTTTTAGCCAAACACAACATGAGGGTTAATGATGCAATGCAAAAGGTTCATTGTCTAATGCTCAGTGTGCTTGTGCAAATGTGACTCCCTTTTATGGAGGATTGAGGTCCACATCACCCACTTGCTCTATTCTCCTCTGCTCTCTTCCTCCTAGCTCATCTACATGATGGCCACCACGTATAACTATGCCGTGCTGAAGTTTAAGAGCCACGACCACAGCCACACCACTAAGTTCTAAAACTTGCGCTTTTGACAGGGCAAGCACGAAGTGTAGACAATGTTTTGCAAAAAGAAGAGGTAGAAGTGGGTTGAGGGATGTAGAAAGGGAGATAGAGCAAAGAAAGTGTACTACTGACACCATGGACCATGCTGTAGCTTACTGAGGATTATATTGATCATCACAACATGTAGTGCAGTAAATTGTGTCTTGTTGTAATCAAAAGATTTGGTTTGGTTTCTAGAGAATGTTCACTGAATTCATCCACGTCAATGACAAGTTGGTCTTAAAACCAGTGACGGCCATAAGACCTGTCATATTAACATTAACCCATGTTCACTAGAAGCATCTCCAATACGTTTGTGCTATAGAATCTAATGAGGAAGTAATCTCAGGCCCAGGATCAGTATTAAGGGACTTGTTCTGTCCATTACTTTGTACCGTAAATGCCCTGAGGCACCATCAGTCAAAGCCAAGCTAGTTCAAGTACTACAGCCTGAGGGAGTTTATTTAGTGGATTAGTGCAGTGAATGAAAGGTCAATAGAAACATTTGGTACAGTGTTTGGTCCCAATTCAACTTTGACATTCACATCTCATCAATTGTACCTGTGAAGGGCATGAATTGTACTTTTACAGATCCTGAGAGTTTTAGGCTTTGCGCTATATAATATTTCTTGTGGATTTTACTGACTTGTTTGGGCTTTTTATTCACTGTCAAGTTCAGATATAGAATTGCTTCAAGACCAGTAGAGGCTCTTTTCTAAGTCTTAATTGGAAATAAACATTTAATATGCAGAACAAGAACTCTCTGTCTTTTTATTTAGTGAAACAGCTTTAGGTGTAGGTGACTGCTGCTAGCTAACAGAGAACGTTGTTACAAAGTTCAGTAAGTATTCGCCAGGTTCTAAGTAGGTTAGACTGTAATATTCCAGAAATAACAATCTTGCAATGTTCTAGAAACATCTGCTGTAATACTAGTTTGCTTCTCATTGTTATTAGAACATTGCTCACCCAGTGTTTCCAGTTAGACAAAAAGCTAACATTACTGATGTGTCAGTGTTAATATCTCTACAAGAAAAAATGTTGCAGTTTACAAACTTTATATAAAAATGTTCTCTGCACATTGTTTTTTGAACCAAAAGTTCTTGGAACAGTTCAGAAAATGTTCTGCTAACCTAAAATTGTTAGCTGGTTTATCTCTAAGCAGCATCATAGCTTAGCTTGACCTGTTCACTAACATACATCTTATCCTAGATTAACATCATAGCCATGCTTCATGTTACTGCACGCTTACATCTACTAAAACGTTGTATACATTTTATTAAGTTGTCATTAAAATTGTCCTATAGACGCTAACCGAATTGTAACTCTTATAGCTAGCTTTAACTGACTAACCCACTCACTGCTAATACCCTATTCCCCCTTCCCTTTCTCTTCCTCCCTTTTTGTTCCTCCCTTTCTTCCTCGTCCTCGTTCCTCTTTTTTGCAGGTGCACTACCTGATGATCTTGTCAGCAAACTGGGCGTATCTGAAGGGCGCGTGCCAGCAGACTCACGCCTACCAAGACATCAAGACCAAGGACGATGGCGAGCTGCAGGACGTGCAGTCACGCTCCAAGGAGGGCCTCAACTCATACTCGTAAACGAGGCAGACGTCAACTTAATTCCGCAACTAAACACACACACACACACACACACACACACACTCAACACAGAGCTAACTAACATGGCCTAGTAGTGTGCTACAGCAACAGTGTGTTATAGAGCAGTTACACCATGATATGACATCAGTTATTGGTTTTACATAACAGTCATAAGACGTGTTTTACTCCATGTTGGTAAGATGGTATGGAAATGCATGCATGATATTCAGAATTGTAATTATTTCTGTGCTTTTTGTTAATGACTAATGGCTAAAACTGAAAGTGAAAATTCCAGGTAACGACTGTTGACACTGTTGACGTAACACACAACCTCACAGCACTTACTGTCTGCACTAACATGCTACAGACATTTTGCAGGAACTTGAGTGAACGTGTATGAATGTTGTTGTTTTTTTAATACTTAATAACGTATGCCTGGTTTAATATGAAACTTCTCTGATCTCTTTCTCTCTCGCTCTTGGTTAATGGTTTCCTAAACAGCTTTTTTTTACTACTAACATTTTTTTTTGTTCTTTTTCTTTTTTATACTGGTACTTGATACCATGGATATAAAAATGGTAGATGCCGCATTAGCCATTTCTGCTAGACATAGAGGAAAGGTTGTTGAAAGGTCCAGGTCTACTTGCATGCAGTGTAACCTGTAGTGGTACAGGTTGTTGTAGGTTGGACAGAAGTTGTCATAAACAAAAATAAGCCCTGCCTGTCTTGAGCAAATATTTAAATAAATAACCACAATTATTAAAATGGACAGTAATAATGACCTAATAATAATTATAAATCAAGATTTCAAGTAATGTATTAGTTAATTGATGACAGAAAATACCCGTGATAAGATATTTTAAATTAATGTAAATTAGAAATACATATTTCATGTACAATAATGAAAAAAAAAACACGTACAACAATATGATTTTCTTCATCAAAAAACATCAATTTTCATAAACTTCTGATACTGAACACAGACTGGTCAGATTGTTAGTCTGGTTGGATTTTAATAATTTTTAAATCAGAAATATTTCAACCTTGATCTGGTCTCTAAATATATGTCTTTTTTGGTCCACATCAACTCTAATGTATTTGATATATGTATATGATAGAAAAATTCACATTTTCTTAGATACGATAAGAGTAGGGAAACTAATTACTGGTGCAAATGATGACAGTGTCTTTTATTTTATTTTTTAATTTCCACAAAACACAAAACGACTGCCTCTTAAACAGCCTCTTTCTCTGAATTGTACAACATATCAACATATCAAAAAAAAAAAAAAATGATCATGTGATGCCCAAAACTAAAGTCAAATCAATGAACTAAACCTGAAAAGCTTAAAAATAGTAGCACTGCTTTTATGTCTAGCTCAGCATTTAGCATTTTTATATCTATGCTTGATATGTTGCACTATTCTGAAATAAAATACTCAAATATTTATTCACTCTTTAAGAATTTCTCTCCTTCAAGGGAAAAGTGTGATTCCTGGAAAATGAGATTATTATTAATTGTAACCTTAGTATCAGTTTTCAGTAACAAACAAAAGCAGCAACAGTGATGCTGAAAATAACAGACAGACAATTGGGTTTAAATATTGGAATCATAATGAGTTATGAATACTAAATTTAACCTAAGATTAACGATGAAGGAAATGTATGAATCGAAATATGAATATTTAAAAAATTAGATAAAAAATCAAGAAAATCATCAATAAGAGGAAAATATTCTTATTAAAATCAATAAAAAATAATAAATAAATAAATAAATTAATTAATTAGAAATAAGTAGAATGAAAAATACTAATGTAATCAAACAGATTAGATAAATCACTGCATGTGAAAATAAAAAAGAACTCCAGGTGGTTGCTTTTTCCTCACATTCTCCACAGCTGTAAATGTTCATCCAGGAGTGAAGCTCACATTCCCCTGCAACGACCAGCACAGAAATGATTAAATATTAAAATCATGTGACATCATGTGACATTTCTGGTAGAGAGTGAGACCAACATGTGTAAAATGTCTCATAGTGATAGTGAAAAAAAACAAAAACAAAAAGAATTTCACTTGCTGGACCTCCCGCCGTTTCCCATGAGAATATTTCACTTTTATAAATATGCTTTTGGTGGTTTTTTGCTCTCTTCTTGTGGAAATTTTCATGGCTTGATATTTACCAAGTTTTGTGATTCAATCAGTGATTCCTTTTATTATGTGCATATAAACATCATCCCAAAAACTGCCATGTACAAGTACAGAATTTTCCATGATTTTATGGTATTTTATAATTGAGCCTTGCTTTCACAGCATTTATATATATAGTAGTGTAAATCTTTTTATCGCTGGTTTCAATTTTCTCTCTTACAACACGACTCTTCTTTCAGACATCGTTTTTGAAAGCATGTTAGTGTTGTCCACTCATACAGTGCTGAATATTAAAGTTTCTTGCTCTATGTTCTGTTCTGTTAAAGGGGACGTGACTGCAGGGATGTGCCCACAAGTACTTTTTTTTTTGTATAAAAAAATGTGTGCCTGGATGTTTTATCGTTCCCTCGTTATTGCATGATGAAAAGATGATAGTCCTCTTTTTTGCTTTCACTCTGTAGGTGATGTGTAGTCCACTGTTCTGATGAATTATGATAGGCGGTGTTTTCCCCCTTCTCCCCGTCGTCCCCTAAAAATAATTAGCCATTGTACGTTGATGGGATTGTAGTCCTAGATGTTTCATAGTCCATTTGATTTGAAAAGTTTTATGAATCCTGTAAAGTGATTTTTGTAACCTTCTCTAGTAAAAAATGATATTTTCTATGATCAACACATGCTGCCTTTGGTCTTTATTCAGCAAACCCACTTTGGAAATGGTGTTTAATCCTTTCTTCATAAGGCTCAAATGCATGAATTACATTACACTTTGAGAGCTTTTAGCTCCTTAGACCTCATTTCATGCTTATTGATTATCAGGATCATCTCCAAGTATGAGCTATGAGGGTGAGTCAAATGAAAACTATAATTTTTTAAAATTTATTTTGCATTGCATTGCATCTTATCAAGTGAAAATAATCTTATCAAGTGAATCTTTTCTAATTATATGAAATAAACCAACAAACAATAAACCAAATATAAAACTAAAATATATATTTCTTACATATTTTAGTTAATTTCAAGCTTGAAATGTTCTATTGTCAGATAATTCTGCCCATTTTAAGCATTTATTTCTAGAAAATAGCAAAATTATTGCCATAGAATAAGAAAATCTAAAGCTTAAAATTAGAACATATGTCTAGAAATAGGTTTAATAATCTTATATTTGGTTTATTGTCATCATATAATAGGAAACACTAGATAAATGTAACTATAATCAAGATAGTTTCGCTTGAAGATGTCATTAATTGCAGTCTGTTTATTGCTAATAGGTGTCACCAAATCTCCATTTTGTCCAATGTATGTGTTCCAGTGCCTTAACAAGTGTCCAGATTACTCTAGAAAAAAACCTGATTCAATTCTGATGTTGTATTTTTAAAGTTTTTATTTGACTCGCCCTTACATTTGAAGCAGATTGAATGATGAACCATTTTAGCTCCATGTTATGTGTAAAAGCGTCCGTCTCTCCAGTCCATCTGACAACTAGTGGTGTAAACATCAGGCTCCTACACGATACAATACGATTTAGATTCCTAACGCAACAATTCGGTATTTGGCGATTCCACTGAGTCTGCTAGGACTTAATACAATTAATACAACAGAGTTCTAAGCAAATCACCTTGCTAGCTTATTTACACAGCAGGTTAAACATGGGAATTCTTACACACCAGCTGTCTGTTCATTTTCATTAATAATCAATTTATAATCAGTTATAATAACTTATTTATGATCGCTGCCTTTCAAATCGATGTTTCGATCTAATTCATTCAAACTTTACACCTCTACTGACAATACAAACTTCATTCTGCCAAACCTAACATGGTCCATGATTTTGAACAATAATATAATAACACCACATGAAACTGAATTATTTTGCATTAAAAAAAACTAAAAACAAAGAACATTTCAAGTTGGTGGCCAATTGTTATGAACTGATTTGCATATTCTAGAGTAGATTAGAGCAATCAGATTTCAACTGCAGTTAAGACCAGTGCTGATGCAATTCGTTCATGGGTGCAGGTGAACACATAAGGGCCCCAACCCTGCCCAATACCACCACCAGTGCACATACATAAACTAAAAGCAAAATCAAACTCTAACATATATCTTCTTTAGTAAAGACAATTCGTTCTTTAAAGACAAAAAACATAGGTCTACGATAAAGCTGAACTTGTTTTTTCTCATGCAAATCTTGTGATTATATATATCTGAAGTCCACCTGTCTTGGGTCATTGTTATTCCTTGAAGCACATCAGCAGATGTCGTGGTGTCCTGGTCAGTGTTGTAGTCAGTATGGGCAGGATCCATAGAGCCGCACGGGTCAGTGTTGTCACCATGATGAGCCGCATGGGTGGATATAACCTTAGGCATAAGGTTACCAAAAACAAGTTATTATTAATAATAATAATAATTAATAATAATAATAATAATAATAATAATAATAATAATAATAATAATAGTAATAATAATAATAATAATAATATTTCCTAGTATTCTGTTTCTGTTTTTTCCATTTTTTCATGGCACAATTTATATTTGTGCATCATTTTTGCATACCTTGGTGAACTAATCGGTTTAGGTCTACAGGGTGGCACATGATATTTTGTTACACAATAGCAGCTAAAACAAGGGCACAATCAGACAATTACAATGGTCAGATCATTTTGAAAGTAAATGTTATTGCTTCTGGAAGATAGAGGGCAAGCCCTCCCCTGACATAAATATTTACATTACTTTTTTTTTTTTTTTTTTAATTTAAATCACATAAGCTTTCATATGTATTTCAAAAATTGCCTACATAAAAATATTATTTTATTCCTGTCAGCAATGGGCCCCTTTATGGCCCCAGGTGCAGTAGCACCCCTTGTACCCCCTGTTGTGCTGGCTCTCCTTAAGACACATCTGACTACAAGTGTAAATGCGTAAGCTTGAAATCTTGTCAGGACTTAGTCTAGACACAAGAGGTGTAAAACAATCATGTGTAAACAGAGTCTTAGATTTATTCTTTTCTCTGACAGTTTCATCCAAAATGGCTTACAGATTTGGAAGAATCCATTCCAAGTACAAAGTTGAGTAGTTGAAGTCGGATCTTAAGGAATACGAACGTCTTAGCTCATCGGTTGAGCTTGGAGTACAGGGAAAATTAGATGAATTCTGGTTTTGGCCAAACTATTCCTTCAACTCTTAAGCTACCACAATATAGACATTTATGCAACAGCGCTGTTGACTTCTCAAATCTGATTGGTCAGAAGGTGTTGGTTAGTTTTCTATAACAGCAGCTCTGACAATAGTGTTAGCTTCAGGACAAATCACAGGTTTATATTAATGCGTTTAAATATGATACCATTTATATAGTAACAGTGAGTTCTTAGTTAACAAAGAAAAACATCTAACTGTTGATATGGTGAAGCTTTCTGTGGAGACGTTTATTTAATATTTTCTGAAGGGGTTTTGGGTGTCAGCGTTTTTGTTCCTTTAGGTTTTTTGTTCATTTAGGTTTTCCACAATGGGAAAGGCAGACATTGTGTTTTATGGTTTCCTGGTAAGCAAGGATTGTGGGTTTTTTTTTTTTTGTTGTTGTTGTTTATGAACATCAACACAAATTGAATGAACAACTGTTTATAGTTGCTATAACTTAAGTGACAACAGGAACTAGCTTGTTCCATGTTATTAAATGTAACTATAAGCAGATGAAAAGTATGATGTGTAGTTCTTTAATAAATGAAAAAATGTAATCGTTGGCAAATTGTTGTGGTATAAGAGGAATAAAACCTTTAGGGATCCAATAACTGCACATCCTGGAGTGTTTTATCCTCTACAAACTACATGTATAACAATAAAGAAAGTTCAGTATGATGATGCCTTACCAAAACAGCTTTCATAACCATATTTCCATAAATTTAAAATACATACACCTAAAAGGGATGAATCAGTAATAGATGGCTGGATATAAATTAACAATAAGACAAAAACATGTTCTACAAAACTGAAAAACACTACAAAAGAGATCATGTAAATACTACAACCTCCAGGCTGCACACACACCACTGACTGATGATGTTAAGCATGTGGACTTTTGATGCCATCTTGTGGGGAAATTATTAATATATGACACCATTTTGGAAATGTCATTTGTTCTGACTAAGCCAGAGTCCCTGGCTGACAAAAATAGATTATAAAACAGTTCATTGTGTCAAATTAGGAGTTTACTGTTAAAAATGAAGAAAACAAAAAAAGCATATTATTCCAGTAGGTCATTTAGCATGTCAGGCTTCACAGATGTTTATAATGACAAGTTTCAAAAATGGATAAATATTCCCATGGTTCAAAGTGGGGTCTGGGGAGCCCCTGGGGAGCCCCTGTGGCCTGTGACCAACCCACACACTCTTTCTGCCATTTCAGCTCTAAATCTGCCAGATTGCTTGGTCAATCTTTGCTCATTGTAACTGACACCCTGTTATAATTCTGCCAGATTTCATATATTGCCATTATTTAAGGGCTAGAGATTGAGGACATCATGGCAAATCTTCTTGCTTTTGGTTCTTCTGAAACTATTTTTTTTTTTATTGCCTTAAGGTTTCCATTGTTATCTTAATGCATTTTAAATTCTGTTGAAATACTAATGACCTCTTCTGAGTAACCAAAGTTTTTAAAAACGTTGCTTTTTGACATAGGTAAGCCAATTTTCCATTGAATCGCTCTGCTTTCTAGATGTTGCACAATCACAGCCCCATTTTACTCCAGAGAGTTATTATTTCACCTCGTGGTCAAAAATGGGCATTGCAGCAAGCACTAACAGATCCATAAGGGCACAAATCACGCTGCCCCATGTTCAGGGGGAAGAGCTGCAAACTTAACGGATAATGGGATTGCCACGATGGACTAAGTTTAAAAATTCTATGAAGCCACTAATATCTTTTTTTATAGCAAATAATTAGAATTAAATCTAATAAAGTGCAGACAGTGTGTCTATTATGTACAGAACCATTTTGATAGTAAGATATATGAAACTGAAAAATACTACAAAACTGATTGAGAGAGGAAAAGGAGGAGAATGGAGTGGATAATGCCCGTTCATCAGAAATGTGTACACCACAGTTTCCTTGTTTCCCATGAAAAGATTTGGGGAAAAAAGAAGAAAAATGTGTGTCCTTTTTCCATTACCTGATTCTTTGTGGACTAGTTTTGAAGGAAAAGGTTAAAAATCACATTATTTAACAAAGAAAACATCTAATTGTCAATACAAAGCTTTCTGTAAGGAGATGATTATTTAACATTTTTGGAAGGAGTCTCCAGTGTCAGTGCTTTGCAATAGCTGAAACTGCGCCATAGGAAAGCCTTCAGGATGGAAGACGTTGTGCCTTGGGGTTTCTTTTTATCAAGTTCTTATTAACTTCAAATGAAAATTAAGGAATGGCTAATTATAGCTGCTGTAACATAAGCAATAACAGGATTTAACTTGTTTCACTGATGTTCCATAACTTAAATGTAACCAAAAACTGATAAAAAAAAGTCATTTTTTTTTTTTTTTTAGTGTATTATTACTTACTCTATCATTATATGCTATAAGCTTGTAACTTACTCTATATACATATTTCACATATTAGTAATACAGAGAGAGGAATTTATATGTGATCATCCACATGGTGAAAGCAAAAAATAAAGTGGTATCACAAATTCACAACAAGAGAGTTTACTTATATTTTAATTAGATTTGCACAACAATTAAAGGACCACCACTCATTAGGGTTCAAATTTGGGCTTCAATACTTGAAATGAGCTTTTGAAGGTTAAGCTGATGACTGTACAAATGACTTGTAGGAGATGAGTGTGCATTTATGAATAGCTTGTTTGTGGAAGTATACATTTTCCAGCCCCTTATTTATTAGCAACAAACTGACAAAGACTAGAAACAGATTACAGAGAAAACACATCAGATATTAATTCAGAAAAATGTACAAAATGTCTCAGTTGTGCAGCTAAGAGAAAAACAAATCACACCAAATCTGTAATAAATTAAGCTCTAAAATGGCAACATCCACCTGTTAAATTAAAAGTGATTACTGTTTCATTAGGACCAACATACTTACTTAGTAAGATCGTAATAGTAAAAACAGTATAACATTCTAGATGTAAATAGGTAAGGCTTTCCTAATATGTAGTTAAAATGAAATTGTTGCCCTTTTATTATAAAACAGCACAGATATATGCATAAAGGACTGAGAGTTTGGGGGGGGAAAAAAACATACAAAAGGTGCTAAAGCAGGATTTTTTCACGTTCATCAAAATGCTTCTCGTGGGTTTATGCGATACAATGTAAGAGCTACATCCTGATCAACCCGAGTGGAAGAAAAGTCCTGCACGTACACATTATAAGTTCTTAAGTGTAGGTCTGACACTTGACTGCAGTTGGGCAGTTATTATTGTGTTGTCATGTGTTAGAGTTGTCAGAGTGTTTATTTGGGTAATGTAACCACGCTAGGTGGATAATGCTAAAATCAGCACACAGGAGTGTTTCATTTTCCACTAGTGTTCTTTCAAGTGTCTCTTAAAGCTGCCCACCTGAATATTTGTCCATCAGAAGAGAAAAGGCACTGTGGAGAAAAAATATGGCACTCAAATTATATGTTCAGTCAAAATGTTTTTAGTACACTTCCTGGAAACCTTTTCCCCCATGAACATGTCTATATCATATTTCTCAAACCTGAAAACATTCTAAAATGGCCATCCACTTGGCCAGTGTGTTTTCCCAAGACTATTAATCAACATGTACTTAAACATAAAAACCCATCTCAATGCATTTACTTACGACATTTGCAAAGTCATTTAAAATTTTCAAATGCGAATCATGTGTAAGTAACCGATTAAATAAAAACACATAACATAATGAGATAGTAAGTGGTTATGGACACATTTAATAGTTTCAAAACTTAGTTTCAATTCAGTGTACTCAAAACTTTGACTGATATGGTGTACATTAAACTCTATTCCCCATGAGTGCTCAACTTTTCACTGGCCTGAAAAAGCCTCTAATGCAAAAACTGCAGGACTTAATGGTTTGGAGCTACAGATTCTTGCACACTAGCGCCACCTGCTATGCAGAAGCTTCAATAGTCTGTGAAGCCTTTTGCCAGTCTGGGTCATTCTGAATGTGTAATAACAGTGAGTCAAAGCCATTTGTGTAATAATGTTGAACATGTTTCGACACTCATGCAAAAGCCTTCAACAGAATTTAACTCAATGATTCACATTTCACAGACCAGAACCAACATGTGGTCCGATATTTTTAATGATTATAACTAAAGTCCAGTTGCTTTGACTTATGACTACTAGACACTCAGTATGTCCTGGATGACTAAAAACCTTGATAGACTAATAGAGCTTCTGCACAGCTCCAGTAAGTCCATAAAAAGTCCATTAGGCAGCTTTAAATAGTCCATGGACTGACTTCGCCATAACATCCAGCTGTTACAAACAACAGCGACTGCCAGAGCGTGGCTTCCTGCGTAAATCCACAACGTCTGAGGGCATGATGTGTGTTTGACGATCCTCCAGTGCCAACACACGTCTTGCAGCCTCTTCAAAAGCCTCAGCGACGTTTGTTGCGTCCTTGGCACTAGTTTCGAAATACGGGTGGCCGCCGTTCTCATAACACCACCTCTGCGCCTCTTCGATGGAAACCTGCCGCTCCGCCACATCGACTTTATTGCCAAGAATGATGAAAGGAAAGCTGTCGGGCTCTTTTACATCAGCGTAGTAGGCAAACTCCTTCCTCCAGTGGCTGAGGTTGAGGAAGCTTTGTGCGTCGTCCACACCGAACGTGAGAAGGCAGCAGTCAGAGCCGCGGTAGAATGGCGTCCGCAGGCTGCGGAAGCGCTCCTGACCGGCAGTGTCCCAAATCTGCAGGGTCACCCGCCGCCCGTCCACCTCCAGCTCTTTGTTGAGGAATTCGACGCCGATGGTGTGGAAGAGGTGTGCGTCAAACTTGTCCGACACGTAGCGGTTCATGAGGGATGACTTTCCCACGCCACCGTCCCCGAGCAGGATCACCTTTAATAGAGACGACTTGGCTGCCATGGTGAGGAGATAAATGTGAAACCTGAGACAAGAAAAGACATTTAGGGAACCAACTGTTAGCAAGAAGTTAACTGGGTTAAAATTGGGAATGCTCCTGCTGATGTAGTGATACAACACAGCAGCCTGTGAACAATTATTATTATTATTTTATTTATTTATTATATATATTTATCTTTTTTCCCCCCAACATTTTGGTCACTTGCCAATTCCCACCCACTAGCCAGCTCTCTACAACAGCTACAAGCCGGGAACGGTGAAAGCTACCACATGCTTTTTCTGAGACACGTGAAGCCTAACACATGCTTTTTCTGAGACATATGAAGCCTGCCAAGCCAATAAATTGCATCTTTTCAAATTGGTGCTCATGCCGTGTCACAGGGCAGTGTAACATTGGAAGTGCTATCTGCCCTCTTCTGCATACATAAGCTCACAGGCACCTGTGATTGGCTAGTGTCACTGTGACTGACAGGCAAGAGAGAGTATGCCATCCCTCCCACCCAGAGAGCACGCCTAATTTTGCTCTCCTCGTTCCTGGCCACGGATAGCTGTAGCAGGATTCAAACTTGCATCTCCTTATGATAGGGCGACCGCTTTAACCTGTGAACAATTGTGTTACCAGTTTTAATCAGGTAAACTTGCCATATACGTCACATTGTAGGTGTACAGTTACTGACTGTTGCCCCCTTCTAACCTGTTCATCATGACAAGAGGCCATGAATAACAAGCTATTATTTACATGGATCATTCTCAGCATAGCATTTTTCATTGACACGGTAGTGTGTGTGCTGTTAGTCCAAGTGTATAAAGCACCGCCGAGTTTTTAAATAACTTAATATCACTTCTGGGTTGAGTAACAGTCCACCATCAATAAATATCCAGCTAACAGTGGCCCAATGGTCAGAAACTGACACTGAAGAAGTGTGCAAAGATGTTTTCTCTTGTCCTTATGGAATCTTTAAGAACCTTCTGTAGACAGCCTTATAGGGAACTATATTTTTGAAGCATTTTGCCAGTTTGATTTAAAATGTAACATGAGAATATAAGTTGGCTCACTCATTCCAGTTGAAGAGTAGCCCATAATTTCCAATTAAACTCTACATGGTGTCCCAAAAGTCTCCATACCTAGGGGAAATTAACACTTTTTGGCAAAATGTCTTCCAAAATTTTTCATACTTAGTTTATATTGTATTTTTTTTTCCAGATAGCCTTTAAGAATGCCTTTGACAAAAGAAGAAGGTATTGAAATCATTCTCATGGCTGGATCTCATGGGAAGCTGTCACAAGGTTGCAATGGACTTTAACAAGAAACATGGCAAGCACATCACACACGACATTGTTGCCAAACTGGGAGCCAAAGTTGCGAGAGACAACTCCATGCGTGTGTTTACAAAGAAACGGCAATCATGTAGAGGATGTTTTGTAAATAAAGTTACATTTTGCTTAAAAGTGTTAATTTCCCGTTATGCATGGAGACTTTTGGGACACACTGTATATTCTTTTCCTCACATGAGGCCAAAGTGAAAACCGAAACGTTCTTATCAAGTCGAAGCTCCACCCGTTTATTTGAACAAACAGCAGAATGGTATCTAAAGTTTGCTCTGGAGGAAAGCTCTTAAAGCAATTCTGATGAAGCTTAAAATCACGCATAAGTGTACACAGCGCTTAAAAATCTGACAACTCCGCTGTACTTGTTCTGCTGTACACTCGTACCAGTTCCACATACACTACCATGTGGGTCTCATTGTTGTGCTGAGAATCGTCGTCCACCACTCAAACAATAACCAGTCAGTGACTGGCCCATTGCACTGATGGATGGAGTAGAGGAGGGCTGAAAAACTGTGCATAGAGACACATGAACCACAGTCAATATCTGTACACCTACAAACTGACCTATACGGTAGGTGCAGGTGCACATTATAAGGTGATCATTGAATATATAAACCAATTCAAGTCATATTACATGGAGACAGAATACACAGAGACAAATGATATAATCTACTGAAGAACTTGAATGAGACAATGTGTGAGATTTCAGCTGCTGAATGAATTTGTAGACATGAACAGAGGTTCATTCAGCTCGAAAGTTAGCCTGGGATCATGTGAGGGAAAACCTCAGCAATAATTATTCTCTTGCATGAGAAAGCATTTATTTTAAAATGGTCATATCAGAGACAAATTTCAGTCATCTTAAAGATTTAGCATTGCAGAAAGGAGTTAAAAGTCATAACTGATAACACAAGGAGGAAGAAACAAACACCATATTGAAAAAATGGTTTCTTTCTCGACGATATCTGTGTTTACCGAAAACAAACTGGACAAACAAACAAACAAACAGGTTTGTTTTATTCACTTTCATGACAGACAACACTGAGGAGACGTTATCTAGGAAAGCTAGTGTAGCTAACTATATGTTTACTGACTAGCTACTAAAATTCACGCTAAGCTAAAACAAAATAGCGATATGACACCTTTATCCTAATGTTTAAGGAGTAAAGAAGGAATATAAATTATATCTAAATTAACAGCTGACTACAAGCTAGCTTGAAATCCGAATATGCTTTGACCAAGCTTCCTGGATTGGTTAGCATCCATGCTAGCTACAAAGCAAACTGTCTGAACAACTTTTATACAACTTGTCATGCTCTCGAAACTGCACAGCGAGCACATATTCACAATAATACAAAGAAATTAGACAGATATTTTTCAAGAAAGGATTTCGTTACCTTTATAGTTTAGCGACGTTTATCGAAGAGCTGTGTATGCGGCGCCATTCCTCCGGTCTTGTAGGGATTTTTGCGCGTCATGGCGCCCCGGGCTTCTTCCCTCATGTTCATATGACCAGACAGACACCCAGAGCAGGGCACCTCTGAAGGCACACTTCTTCTTTACTGGGGGACTTCTAACCTACTTAATCTGTTAAAATACTGTAAAAATCGGTTACACAGCTTAAAACAGCCAGTCAGGTGCCGAGTGTGTGAGGCAACAAGTCTTTATCAGTTTTTTTTTTCAGATGGTCAGCAAACATACAGCGCCTTATCATTAATCAAGTCTCATTGACGTGCAATGGCGACACTGCTAACGCAAAGAAAAAGCCTTGCCTCATCATTTCCACACTGTTTCACTTAATGGTGAGGTGAATATCAACTGTAAGATGAAATGTTAACCTCGCATTGTTTTTAAATACAAGTAATCACATTTAGGGGAGCAAAGTAACTTTAGTTAGAGCTGAGAGTCGACTCCAAAGAGTCGATTCTCTAAACTGTGGCATTGGGAATTATGAGTCGATTCTCTAAACTGTGGCATTGGGAATTATGAGTCGATTCACCAAACTGTTGCACTGGGATTATGAGTTGACTCCAAAGAGTCGATTTTCCAAACTGTTGCATTGGGAATTATGAGTCGATTCCAAAGAGTCGATTCTCTAAACTGTGTCATTGGGAATTATGAGTCGGTTCTCTAAACTGTGGCATTGGGAATTATGAGTCGATTCTCTAAACTGTGGCATTGGGAATTATGAGTCAATTCTCTAAACTGTGGCATTGGGAATTATGAGTCGATTCTCCAAACTGTAGCATTGGGAATTATGAGTCGATTCTCTAAACTGTGGCATTGGGAATTATGAGTCGATTCTCCAAACTGTAGCATTGGGAATTATGAGTTGACTCCAAAGCTGTCAGTATTTTACTTTGGAAAACAAAATGCAAAATGTGAAATCAACGACAAAAGTCCTCTAATAAAACAATGTCACTAAACTAAACAAAAAATCTTAACTGAGGCTAAGATAATTTATCTAGCTTTAACTGTCCAATTTACCTGACCTAAAATGGCATCATGAATGTGTAATAGTGTCAAAATCCCTATTCTTGCATACTGTTAGTCGTAAGACTGTGTTTTAAACTTATTTAGTACATTTCCTGTCCTCTATTTTAATTTTTTGGTGTCAAGAAATTTGTAATGAATCGACTCAGCGTCATCGAACACCATGAGAACACCATGGAAAAAAAAAAATCTTCCCCCTCAAAATTAGAGGTTATAGAAAATATGCCACACTATTTAGCATATTTTCATCCCACCCAAACTGTAGGACAAAATATTAAAGCTTAACACAGGCCTAAATAAAGTGCAAATAGTGCCACTTTATTACTATAAGTATACCATAATTTTATATTCACTACAATCACAAGTTTTGCCCTCTTAATAAAATGCTTTATCTCTCCACAATCAGTACAACAAATGATTTGGGTCACAGTGCTCACAAACGACACTCATCATATCAGATAAATGGAAAGCTACAAGCCTGCAGTGTACAATGGCTGTGCATTGAAGCATGAAGCTCCCTGCAGCAAAGAATCATGGGAAAACTGCCCCCAGACTGCAGATTACCGAGTCACATGCTCGCTGCACATGTGGCACACTTCGTGTCACATGTCTGCAGGAAGGCGATGGAGTTTAGGCCTGATCATTCCTCCATGAGCCCTGGTCCACTCTTGTGCTGATCTGAGTGTCTCCTAATGAGAAAGATCTGTAGAAGAATACAGCACTACATATCACAGGCACAGAATCTGTTAATATTCACATCACATGGAATTACTTTCAGACAGTAAATGTCTCTGTTTTTGTGAAATATGCACACATTTCAGTTATGTTCAATCTGTGCATATTGAACTTTGTTGAACATACTGTCAAACCCAGCGTGTGGATTCTCCCGTTTCATTTAAACTTCCTATTCATTTTCAACATTTTTTTGTTACAATATGTAAAGGTAAGCAATTGCCAAGTTATATTCCTCATCAGTGGATCTTACTCGGCCAGAATAACTGATTATAATAAGCACTAAAAACCGACAGTGACATTCTAAGCAGCTGTTCACAGCTGTTCAACAGGAAATCTGTGTTTCAGGAGTAGTAACTATAGCAATGCAGGAAGCATTCTCATTTTATTATGCATGGATGGATGTTATACATAATTAACATTGCAATTAAAAGAGTGGCCTTCCTGTTTAAACTAAATATTTTATTGCACTTGAGATGTAAAGGGCAAAAAAATCTATCTGCTATAATTTGCATTAGTGATTTTCTTTCATTCATTCATCTTCAGTAACAGCTTTATTCTGGTTGACAATTTAAAATTCACAGCTTGAAAGACATAAAGTCCAGCCATATTTTAAATCTTGGCTTTATCATAATTGTTAGTGGTTAACAGAAGTGTTTGTAAAAGAATATAATATTTAACGTGTTCATATAAATATTATATCACAAAAAGTATAGAACATTAACTTTATGCTACAACAGCTTATTTAGTAATGAAATAATAGCCCATTAACTGGCCAAGTAGAAATTCATACAAGCATAAATATGATAAATTAATATGACCTAATCAGGGTCATAACTGAGTCAGGGTGGCAGTAGATCCGGAGCCTGTCCTTGGAACACTGGGCTTGAGGCAGGAATACGCCCTGGATTGGACGCCTGTCCATCACAGGGAACCATGCACACACACATTCAGTTGCAATTTAGAATAGCCAATCCACTTACCGGAGCTGGCAGGAAACTGTAGAACCCAGGGAAAACATGCACAATACTCTACACAGACAGTAATCAAACTAGGGTCCCTGGTGCTGTGAGGTGGCTACACTACCCGCTGCACCACCATGCCACCATTCCATAGTCTTAATGACCCTATATATATTACCAATCTCTTCAGAATCAATTCAAAGGCACACCCATCGGTTATGGTACCACTGCGCCCCACAGTTCGCACAAGTAATGAAGGTCATGGCTTCTTCATCGACACTGCCTCTCTTCACCCAGGAGGGCAGGAAAAGTGTGCCACGGGAGATCTGCGTCACCCTGCAGTCCATCCCCTCACAGCGCTGGCATCGCACCTTTGTCGTGGCCGTCCCCACCGGTCCCTGTGGCAGCTGGTGCTCGCTGATGCCCGCTGACGTGTAGCCCTGCCTGAGCTGGCGCAACTCATCACCAGCCATCTCCTGAGCAGACATCCGGGCAAACAACTCCGGAGCCAACGTGCCATTCAGAAGACCCTGGCGCAGGTGAGGGTTCTTTGGGTTCTTCAAGTTGGCCACCTTGCTTCTTATGCAAGACTTGTATTTGCATGGATTGCGGCCATGAAGGTAGTCTATGTGTGTTTCAATGGTGTGAGCTAAATGCTTTGTCAGCTCAGGATCTGTTTGATCTGGGTTTAGAGCCTGGATAAGGAGTTCCACACACTTGTTTCTCAAGACTGGGGAGTTTGTGGAGCCGCTAATCAGAGATGGAACCGTTAAGGTGGTTCTCGAATCTTCTGTAGGAAGTCTTAAAGAATCTTCTTCTTGTACAGTCTTGGCTTTGGATGAAGCATCTCTCACAGAAGACGAGTCACTTGACTCTTGGTCCACATTACTCGTTGAACTCTCCTCGACTTTGAAGCACAGAATTGTTTCGCTGTCATTCACTTTTCGATCTAGGTCCTGTCTGGCTGCTTCTGCTTTATCTTGTTCAGCTGCTTCACATTCTTTCGACTGACTTGTATCTTTGATATTTTTGGGTTCATGTACTGAACCATACAAACGCTTCCATTTTGAGAGCACATCCTTTCCTCTTTTCCGAACACTGGCTACAGGACATGACTTGACAAGCTGATAAATGCTCTTGGCAATGTCAGTGGTCTGAAGCTGCTCTAATGTCACATTGGTGTTGTAAATGTCTGTTAGTAGATATGAAATGTCTTCATAATTTCCGTCCTTGTGTAGTTTCTCTATTTGTATCACCATACGTGTAATTTCCTTTATCTCCATTGTCACATCTAAATAAAAAGAGAAACACTATTTTTTAAATGGTCATTACTAGAACAAAAATCTGTTACAACATTTTAGTTCATTTCATTTGCAATAGGCGAGGCACTAAATAAGGCTGAACCCAAAAGGATCGCTATTGAACATGTAGTGCACTACATAGGGCGCACAAGCCACTCTGCCATTCCTTATAAAGGGCACTTAAGTAGAACGCGTGAAGCTATTTGTAATTCAGCCACAGAGCTTAGGCCTTTTGTGCGAGCTGTTTGGGCTAAAGTTGCTAGTGTTTCAACCACATATTATCTATGTCCAAACAACATTACCGACCATATAAAAAATCTTAACAAATGTTTTATTATTCCTCGTTATGTTTTTGCGACATACCATAAACTACTACTACTACAACTACAAAATCCTTACCTATTTATATCAAATCCAAGCCGCCATGTTTGTTGTGGTTCCCCGCGAACAATTCGCACTGTCACCGCTAGAGGGCGCAAAGGATACATTAGCAATATGCATACTACTGTGCTAAATAGTATATCAAATTAGTACGCAAACTTAGGTACCTTTGGTACCTACGTGCATATAAAAACAAGTAGACAAGAAGAGTGTAAGCTTTTTATGCAGCTTCTTTTCACAAAACAGAAACATTGCTGTCTTTTTTCATCATAGTTCACGTAACCTGATACACGTACAGTTTAAGGACGTACTACGTGTACTACTTAGTACGTTAGTACGTATGCGGGTTTGACGTAATAACTAACACTTAGGAGAAATAAGACTGAAATTAAACATATGTTGACATAGAGATCTACTTACAGTTAAGGCATGATTACAGTAAGACACTACTGATTAAATATAATCCTACAAACTGGGATGTTTTTGGAAATACACCAGATCTTAAATAGATCATAGGAGATTTATCCCACTTTAAAGCCTAGAACCATTATATACTCAGAATATACTCAACTATAATATTTAGGCTAATGGGATATAAAATCCAATCCAAAAATATTGCAGACTATGATAGCTATTGCAATAATAATAATAAGTTCATAGTGTTCCAGTGTATGTTTCAAGCAATACAGCATTAACCTATATTTAAATTATATTATTTTATATATATATTATTTTATATATATAGTTATATATTATATTTATGTTGTTTATTCTGTAGACTTTTTTTTATCAAAAATGACTTGCAAGTGAGGAAGGATCCTAAAAGAAGGGGGAAAAACAGTTATACAAGTAATGACAGTTTCAACCGTTTGAACAGAAATGAGTGTACAGGGCATAGAAGGGCACTTGTACCCGAGACACAGAGAGCAGTTTTGAGGTTCATTCTCACGCTGAATGGTGAGAGAGCTGAACATTCATCACCAGCCAGAGCTGAGGGACCTGGTGTGGAGGTCTAGTGGGATTTCCTGCTAATATGAAGTGAACCCTTACAGTATTCAGGCAGGGAGTTGGTAATATCCGGTAACACACACACAAGAACATTGAAAAAAAGGAGAACGCAAGCTTCTTACACACCTTCATTCCAAACAGAAACAGACAATATGTGGTTTTCTCTATAATTAAAGAAACCTGAGATCTCATACAAACGCACACATGCACAATTACAAACACAGACTTAGGAATGCACATACACACACGCACAGACATAAGAGCACAGACATGCACATACACATAGACAGGCTTACAAACAACAACCATGCATCCACACACACAAGCTTACAAATGCATACTAACAAGATTAGAAACACACAGACACAAGCTTATAAACACACGAAAAGATACAGACTGAGAAGTATAACACAAACACTGGCTTAAAAACATGCAAATAAACACACAAAATGTTTATTTAAAACACACTCAAGCAGACAAACACAAAGGTATAAACCACACAAATACAAGCATATAAAACACACAACCACAGACACAGGCTTATAAACACACATAAACACAAACACAGATTCATAATGCACATAAAAACAGACACAGGCTCATACACACACATAAACACAGATACAGGCTTATAAATACCTAAACACGGGCTCATAATGCACATAAACAGAGACATAGACTTCTAAACACACAAACACAGACACACAAACATATAGATAAGGGTATAAACACAAGCACAAGCAAACATGCATGCACACACACACACACACACACACAGACACACTCTCTTTAAAACACACAAACCCAGTCTTGTTGACACACAATTACACACACAGTGACAGGCACTGAGTTACACACACACACACACACACACACACACATACAGTTATCTTCAGCTCCCACCTCTTACTGTTCTACTTAGTGTATATGGGTGGAGCCTTATGAATTTGTTCATAAATCAGAGCTTTATAAATCGAGTGTCTGATCTCTTATCAGCTCTGGAGCCTTTTGGCAAGAGGCACAATCACTACCCAAAGCTCAAGGCCTACTGACGGCTCTGACTAATGTGTCTGCAGTCTAATCTGAGCTCGGCCGGGTGTGACTTCTGCAAGCAAGTGGAATTTTACTGACTTTAAGCTCACTTCACTCCACAAGAGGGCAATCAGAGCTCATGGTTTTCTCTTCCGCGCCATGAGGATGCAAGAAGCAGAGTCATTTCCTGCTTCACTGTGCTTGTGGGTTCTGTCCTACATGTTATACTTTGTGTCTAGTTAGTGTTTTTTTTTTTTTTTACTAGGACGTCAGCCATTTTAAGAGAACATGTAGAGTTACAACTTCTTGATAGATGTTGTATTAGAGGTTCATGCAGTAAGAGACTTGGTGCTCAGGAGACCATGTGTTTTCCCATAATTCACTGTGAGTGAGTAATTCACTGTAATGCTGAGAAATGACCGTGAGCACTGGGGTTGGGTTACAACTGTAACATTCAACTGATTGTGTAAAGATAATAAAGCGTAGTTAGCTGCAATATATAGGTAGGGATCATTTCTCACTACCTGGTAATAAGCCGATTAGTTTCTCATCCAGCTACTATATAGGTTATAGCAGTGCAAAGTCTGCTATCACTTTTCTAGCAACCTTTCTTCAGATGCATTTTATGGTGGTGGTTGTAGTGGTGGTGGGAGGAAGGGGCGATTTGGGAGGGAGGTGCTGGAGGTTAGCTGTCAGCCTTGAAACCAGCCTTGCCACTCTAACTCAAATCAAATTACACTATGTCTATGAATTCAAAGTTATGTAGTCACTGTGAAGCCAGTAATGTAAAGACATCATTGCAATTAATTTTGCACCAAGAAACAAATCTAAAAATAGTTATTCTGAAAATGAAACATTGCCCTTTAGATAATTAATCACTGCCACTCCTTGTCTCGATTGACATCTTGACATGCCACTTTTCTAGTCGACTGTTTGTTCCAGGCCCATTACCTAGGAAGATGTAAAGCCTATTGTCATAAGATCTCTGACCATCTTCCGCTATTCAGATTTGTAACCAAGCTATTGTACAAGACACATCAACACTGATCCCAGATCAACAAAAACACACAGTATAAGCTTTGACGAAAGCAATATTGTAGCTGCGTTTTTTGAAAAGCCATGTTAGCATAATGCTTGATTGTTTCTGCTCCCTTGTGGTTTCCTTGCGTGCCTCTTTCATCACACACTGATGCTGTTTAAAGCAAGCAGGCGATGAAGAACTGACATGTTTGCTCGTCTAGCTCAAGTGCGCAGCAATTTTCAGTACCCTTATCTATTTCCTCCATTCACTTCACTTTAGTTTGGCAAACTAGGATGCTGAAACGTCAGGGAAACAGAACTCTGCATGAGGGTCGGCTGGTCCTATGCACAAATAAATCATCTCAAGCGATGACGAGACAGAGTGTTGTTTCTTTTAAGACAGCACCTGAAAGCAAGTAGAGTATTAACTTATTACCTAGTGGTTTCCACTCGTTGGACAAGTATAAAACATGATTGATGATGATGATTATGATCTTGTTTTTAGGATTACAGGTTCAGTTGAAGGTTAGCCAAGGCAACACAGAGCATAGAGAAAGGACAACATGAACTTTTATAGCTACTGTATTGAGTTAAATTGTATGCAGATACAGTACTATTTCAGTGGTGGAAGGTGGAGAGGTTGCATGTTGCATGTGCAAAACTGATGCAAGGAAAAGAGAAAGAGAGAGAGAGAGAGAGAGAGAGAGAGAGAGAGAGAGAGAGAGAGAGAATGAGACAGGGCCAAACTTGTTCTACAAACCAAAGTGTGAAGAAAGGGTAAGATAAGGTAAGGCGACATGAGACAGACCTTGTGAAGCTGACCTTGTGCTCAGAGAGAGAAAGTGAGAAATCTAAACCTACAGCTGCTCTGAACAAATTTCACTGCAAGAGTACTATGTGAATTTTCATAGCATTTACTCATTCAAAACAAAAAAAAGTTCACATTCACATTCTACATTTAGTTGGCTAACATATGTCCTTTGAAATGTCACAAACTATCCTAAGCTTTTTGACAGATTGTGATGTAGGATAAAGCTGTGAATAAAGCATTTATGTATATTTTATTTGTACATTTATATTTTTAAAGTTCCTGCTGATTTTCTGGCACAGCGCAAATTCAATTACTATTTAATGCATTTGAATACTTATATACATATTAATATACAGGGTGTCTCCATACATAGGGGAAATCCTGTATGCCATTTCTTTGTAAACACACAGAGATGACACAGAATATGATGAACTCGTCCATCACAACCTTACGACAGCTTCCCGATCCAGCCATGAGCATGAATTCGATACATTCTTCTTTTGTCAAAGGCATTCTTAAAGGCTTTCTGAAAAAAAAAATCTAATATAAACTAAGTATGAAAAATTTTGGAAGACATTTTGCTAAAAAGTGTTAATTTCCCCCAATGTATGGAGACTTTTGGGACACGTTGTATAATGGGCATCATGGTGGTGCAGCGGGTAGCATTGCTGCCTCATCATTCCAGCTTTACGGCTTGAGGGTCGCTGCTTCAATCCTGAGCTCAGGTTACTGTTTATCTGAAATTTTGCACGTTCTCTCCATTCTACATGGGTTTCCTCTTGGTTTTCTGGTTATCTCCAACATCCCAAAAAACATGCTGGTATGCGAATTAGCTACTCTAAATTGGTCTTTCTTGTGAATTGTATGTGAATGTGTGTGCGTGTGTGTGTGTGTGACTGGCATCCATGGTGTATTCCCAGCTCGTTCCCAGAATAGACTCTAGATTCGAAGCACTGTTCTTCTCAGGCCATGGACACAGGTTCAGGTCTGTAAAAAATAAATTTTACAATCAAGGTAAATATCAGGCCAGCTATCAAGATAATGTTAGCTGTGCACTTGAATACAAACACTCCATAATTATGACAACTTTAAGACCAGCATAATATTTGAATACTTTTAAAGGAACGTGACAGCTCTCAGTTCCTTAGCCATTGGCTCTACAGTCTTATTTTTCTTTATGCACTCTTTGCTATTCTCTGTAATGTTTATATGAAACATCATCCAAAACTGTAAACACTCGTTTCCAGTTGGTGTCTGAAATAGATTTGACTAGGCAGTCTTGTTTGGGCTTTGGATCGATAAGACATTGTTAATTGTGCTATGACTTTAAAACAGTTGATAATATTATGTGTTGTGTTATTGTTCTGAACTGTCGTATGATTAGCTTTCATTGCCTTTCTGGAAGCTGTGCTGTGCTTTCATGTGCGCTGTTGAGCTGCAGGATCAGTGCTGTTCGTCTGTCTGTGATGTTTTGGATGAAGACGCCATGCACTTTGGAATTCCTTTTCCTACTTTCTCTCTGGAGTTTTGTGTTTATGTATCTTTGACCTTCTTGACTGTGTTGATTGCGAACCGCAGGGTGGGAAGGAGTTCTCTTGGTCCATGCAGTTTTGTATGTTTGTGTGTGTGAGAGTGAGAGAGAGAGAGAGAGAGAGTCTGAGAGTGAGAGAAACCGGCTGTGTTTATAATCAAGTGACTCACAGGTCTTTTTCTCTCCATGAATCTTTCTTCTTTTCTGGGAACGCACAGAAGAGGCAGAGAAGCGGCCGCCCCTTACAGCCTGCGAGGGCCGGGCAATAATATCATCATAGTGTTTAACCTTCCATTAATTTTTATTGTGCAGCAAAGTGAGGAAGCAGCGTTTTGTTGTTGTTGTTGTTTTTAATCTGAAACATAATTTTGTTTGATATTCATCAAGCTTTCCTGATTAACAGTAGTTAAAAAAAAAAAAATCCAAAACCAAACATTTCAGTTAGAAATTTAAGAATACTATTGCTTTTGATTATAACATTGTTTGGTTTGCTCTCTTTGCTTGTGTTTTTAGATTTGTAATTCGTGCTAAAACTCTAATCATGCCTGTTTATATCTTTTTGAGTTTTTTTTTTTTTTTCAGGCAGAAGCTATTTGCTCCTAGGTAAAAACAGACATGTTTATCGTTCTATTTGCACCCAATTTATTCCTTGATAATTACCACGAGTATCACATGAAAGCCACTGAACTGAGAATTTGAGAACCATCTATGCTACTGTTTTACACAAATTACCCGTTAGCCTAATGTAGCTAAGTTGCTAGTGACACCTTGCTAAATTACCTGACAAAATAGTTGAATTACACAATAGTTCACCTAATGTTAGCTAGCAGGTAGGCTACTATATTTACACAATATAATAGTTAGCCTAATGTAGCTAAGTTGCTAGTGACACTTTGCTAAATTACATGACGCAATGGTTAAATTACACAATAGTTCACCTATTGTTAGCTAGCTGGTACGCTACTATATACACAATATAATAGTTAGCTTAATGCAGCTAAGTTGCTAGTGACTTCATTAATTACATTACATAATACTTAAATACATAATATTAGCATGTTAACATGGATACTTGGATACTTGTTTATTGGATACTTGTTTACACAGTGTAATAGGCTGATAGTGCTTGTTTTAATTACATGATTTAACACTTAGCCTAACATTAACTAGCTTGTTAGCAAACCTGAGTGGCTACTAAAGTCAAAAAGCTGCTCATATGATAGCCATCATGTGAGGGAATGTGCGGGCTAACATTTGTTGGCGAATTAGGCTACTGGTTTACACAATATAAAGTTAGCCTAATGTAGCCAAGTTGCTAGCAACACCTGGCTAAATTGCATTACATAATTGTTACATCACAGTTAATTAGATAATAATTAACCTAATATTAGCTAGCATGCTAGCAATCTTAGCTAACTCCTAGCTAGCTCCTAACACATGCTATATGAATGAATATTTCTCATGCTTAAAATGAGTTTTCGTGTTGATGTTTCTGTCCTTTATGTGTTTGTCCACTGTTATGACTCTATTAAAAAAAGAAATTCGTCTGTTTGTTATGTTGCATATTGTAAAACAAAACATAAAATGGCATAAAAAGTCATAAACACCTATTATTATTATTATTATTATTATTATTATTATCACAACACATTTAACAGTCCTGTCCATACCAATATACACTCCTGGGCAAAAAAAAAAAAAAAAAAAAAAAAAGAGCCAAGCTGAAAATGGCAAAATATTAAGCTTTTAATGGTCTTAAGAACAAATCATCGGTCAGGAAATTAGCACGAATTAAACAAATACTGTAGATCTCTCCCTCATGGTTCAGTCATCGTTCCATTCATGAGCTTGTTAGCAGGTGTGGCAGAGAACCAAATAATGACTAATCTTGTATGGAAAAAAACATCCCAGAAGATATTTTTGGAAAATTTTGTACACCCAGACATGTGTTAGTTTCAATTTTACATCAAACGTTTTAATCATTATCATGATTTTATCTTTGCATACAAGAAGACTTTACAAGTGAATTTCCCTGTGTCTAGCTTTTCCCCAAACAGTTCACTGCAGCAAAAGTAAACCAGCAAATGGTGGCGCAGGAGCTCTCAGGAGTGCATTTGTTTAATTCTTGCTCATTTTCTGACTAATGATTTGTTGTTAAGACCATTAAAAGCTTAATATTTTGCCATTTAGGGCTTGGCCCCTTTTTTTTTTGCCCAGGAGTATAGCTAGTCGAGGCCCTTAAGATAACAGCAATGCCATTATTATAACATCATAGTTATAAATCCATCATTAGGACATGTTTAACTTAGATTAATAAGCCAGAATGACGTGACTTCATGTTGCACTGAATGAGATCATATTCAAAGCATAGTTTATTCACACAGAATGACTGGAGTGGTATTTTATTCGTATATGACATCATATAAAAGAGACGATCGCTGTGTAAATGACCTAGTAAGTGCACCTCGTACCATAACAGCCCCTCCTACACGGAATCTCACGCAGCAGACAGTCATGAATATGCTGTGGGCAAAGAGAGGGACAAAGGAGGAACTGTCTGGAATTGGCTTTGGTTGTCTTTAATTACAAGACAGCATGAACAGGTGCACAAGCTCAGATAAGAAGTGATGAATTGATATATAGTGAGCTTACGATAGTGTGAAAAAATATGGATGGATATGCATCAGGAATTTTTTAATGGGTTTTAATTGTAATCATTTGAAGTATATTCAATTTTTGTAATAAAAAAAAATATATGTAGCAAAGTAAAGCCAGCATCAAACATTTGGGGCTCATAATTTTTTTTATAATATCCGTTGACCGAGGGAACGAGGATGCAGCACAAGTCCCACGGTGACGCTTCTTGAGTGTACAAGTTGCAGTGTCCTCCCCCACCTCCATCAGATTTCACAACAGTCTGCACATTCCTTTTCTTCATCTCCTCTTTCTATTCTCTCTCTGTTTCTCTCTCTCTCTCACACTCTCTCTCTTTCTGTCTCTTTGGCCCCTCCTTACGCCTGATGGGCAAGCAAGAACACACACTGCTGCATTCGGGCACTTTATCAGAGGCTGGGGGAGAAAGAGAGAGAGAGAGCGAGTGAGTGCCAAGGGGGTGAAATGGAATGAATGAGATGAGAAGAGAGAACAGGAGGAAGGCATGAAGCAGCAAGTCTTAAGGAGAGAGTGAGAGAGAGAGAAAGGGGGGGGATGGGTTTCTGAAATTTTCTTTCTTCAGCTGTCCTCTGACAAAAGACTCACAGCAAGTAGCGAAGGCCCTTTGTTCCTGGAGGCACGGGATCACATTCTCAACTGGGAACGTGCAATGAGTGTTAACATGATAGCTTGCACAGTGAGGAGGGAATAAGTGTGTGTGTGTTAGGTTAGGGTTGTCAACATTGAAACATTTTCATTCTAATTTTAATTATGTCAAAATTTCATAATTGAGTCCAGAAATGTGATTTTTGTTCTGCCACCAAATGGCCACGCCCATTTCATGTGTTTTCATTACGCGGAGTAATATTTTGTTGGTGTTGATTATTAAACATGTCTGGTACAGACAGGTCCTTTGTTGCAGTATTGAGAGGACAGTCACCAACATACATAGTATTTGGTCCAGTGTAGGTCTGGCATATTGCAAATGTTTCTATAATAAGAGCAAGAAATCTTGGGATGTTTTAAAGATGTCAGAAAGGATGCCCGTTGTAACATCCACTGGACTCTAGAATAACATCCTTATTCATCCAACTTATCTCTCCATCTCTCTCTGCAATTTTTGTTACTCAGTATGTTTCACTGTATAGACAGTTCCTCCCTATTGTATTGTTCTTCTCTCTTTTTTTCCTCTTTTGTTCTTGCTTCCATGTATTTGCTCCTGTTTTGCTCTCAAATTGTGTTTTTGCTTTGTCGATAAGCACGTATATGCATAAAATTATTTTCTTCTTTTCACTCATTCAATCATTCATTGTCTCTCTTCATTCATACTCTCTCTTTCTGTTCTTTCCTTCCCTTTTTCTTTCTCACTCTGTTAGGAGTGGCTTTAACAGTTCCCAAAAATGTAACTTTATATATTGCTAATAAAGGCCTTATTGTCCTCCAAAGAGGAGGAAAAAATCCATCCTTCTAACTATTGAGATGAGACCTCCTGAGGATGTCAGGAAGTCTAATGTAATGGCATTGAAGAACATACATAGTGTCTAATATGTCCAGTAAAATGCCATTTCACATTCAAGCAGAGAAAAGTGTAATTCCAGTGCCTCTGTTAAGTTTTTATCACGTTTCAGACAAAATCATAAATTATATGCATTTATTTAGAGCAACACAAGCACTAGTTGGCCAAAAAGTTTAAGACATTCAGGTTTCAATAGTTTTACATTAATAAAAGTAAAACATATTTGCTTTCATGTAGGTAATTATTGTAGAAAATTATTTGAACTGTGAAATTTGTTCTGACAGCCCCATTGGGAGTGAAATGAACATCTCTGTCCAGTCCTACGAAGCCACAAAAACACAAAACTCAGATCAGATGGATGACTGAGCTAAGAAAAACAGAGCAAATAGCAGCGTAGATCAAAGCTACTGAATTAAATTGTGCTGTTGTTATGGTTCATCCTTCATCATAGCTGCGGTTAACTGTGCTAACATGCATTTGACCCTAAGGTCGCATACACACACTCACACCCATACAGAGTTCTTTAACCAGGTTTGCTGAATGCGATCCCACTGAGAGCAAGAACACAATTTCATCCTGTAATGAAACACAGCAACAGATGACAGCCCACAAAAGCTGTTTTGGGTTGATAAGAATTGAAAAACAATATAAGTGCATTTAACTTTAAAAAAAATGTTCTTAGTTAAACTGTAAAAGTAGACTAGAGATTAGGGCAGAGCGTATCAGCAGGCTGTAGAAAGAAGGAAGGGGGCAGGGCGGTTTTTCTTCCTCAAGGGTGGTGAATGATTCACTATCACTCTGACCTGGCTAGCAAAGACAAACCCAGAGAGAAAGAAAGAGAGACAGACACAGAAAGAAAACAGTCAGAAACATAAAGAGGGGAAAATGTGATGTCATCAGTTTTGATGCAACCCCCCCCAAAGTCAGCTGAGTTTGCAAATGCAAACACACAGTCCTACGATAGGCCTCACCAAAAAGCGTCTTGTTTCAGCTGATGTGATGAGAGCGCGCCCATATTTGGCAGTGTGGTGGAGAGGAGGGAGGAGGAATGAGCAGTAAGTGGCCAAAATTCCACAGCATGTTTTTATCAGGCCGAGGCTGTGGGCTACATGAGAACACCAGCCTTGACCTCCAATCTAGTCTCTCTGTGTGTGTGTGTGTGTGTGTGTGTGTGGCTGAATATAGTGAGAGGAGGGCAAACTAAAAGAGCAGGAAAGGTCAGATCTTGTCTGATGAACTTTGAATTAATAGAAATGGAAATATGAGCCAGATAATAAAGATGATGTAGAGGACAACAATGCTTAATCCAAAGCGCTGCTGAATTCTCGATTCTCATTGGTCAGGAGGTGTTGATTAACATTATATAACAGCAGTTCTGACAATAGTTGCCAACAATTCATTCACAGGGACTGGTATGGTATAGCCTCCATATGGCAGTCTCTTACCTGGCAATAGTCAGTGATTGTTTACAGAGTTTACAGAATTCTGATTGCTAAAAGTAAGGTCATTTTGCTGCAGCTTATTATTCAGTAACTACAGTGAAATTAATAGCAAAGTTATGTAGTTATATTAGGGAAGAATCTTACTCTGGGTCTGAAGATTGTAATTGTGGTAGAAGGTTCAACAAAATGACACGGCAAAACCACAAAAAAGCCTCAACTTTTTTTTTTTTTTTTTCGGGAGGGGTGGGTGGGGAAAGCGTTTGATTTTTCCCCATTTTTATGCCAATTTCGTCAACTGTCAATTCCCACCCACAACCTAACTCTACTTTATCATTCAACAGCTATCAACAGGGGAGGATGAAGGCTTCCTCTGAGATACATGAACCCAACCAAATGCATCGTTGTGAATCGCTGCTCATGCTGTCTCACAGGCAGCGCAACACACTTTGAGGATAGCGCTATCTACCCTCTTCCGCATATGTGAGCTCACAGACGCCCGTGATTGACTAGCGTCGCTGTGATTAACAGGGGAGAGAGCGTACACCATCCCTCCCACCCAGAAAGTACAAGTTGCAACATTTTGGATCATCGAAATGGCACTTTTCCTAGGTTTATTACAATTGCAGGTAAATTCAGGATGGCATTATTTAAATTAGCTAATTAGATTAGGAAACACATTATTTTGTCTTGAATAATTTTACATCTATTCAGCTCAAGTGACCAGTCTATTTGGACTGCAACTATAATAGGTAAATAAGCTAGTACACTAAGATAGTAATTGACAGTTATCTCTATCACAGTCTATCACATTTATTTAATCATTAAATAAATAAATAATAGACCCCGGCCGTATATCATAGAGCCCGCGTTCAGAACCATTGACTATACATGCACTGGGCCCATTACAATCCTCTTACACTATGTGCAAAAATGACATACAGGAGCATAATCACAGTGCACTATTTTAGTGCTGTACTACATCAAGCCTGTGTGCAGCACATACAGTAGGTGCTGTTGAACAAATTCCCTGTACGCTGATCTAGAATCAGCTGCTCTTACTCAACCTCACCTTAACTTCCATCAGAAGATACCAAACTGATCTCAGATTCATATCAAAACACTTACTAACAGCACAAAATGAGCTTCAGCAGAGACAGGAAACCATGCCTCCCACTTCCCCTTCACTGCAGCAAATGCAGAAGTGTTCTTTTCTGTCTCTCACATTGAGTCTTGTGACCAGAGAGAACATCAGTGGTTACACAGGTTCTTCATATTCTTGTTCTTCTTTTGCATCAGACCTCTCGCTTAGCTAACAGCCACCATCAGTGTATGCAAGCCGAGGTCTGTGTGCATAAAAATACCTTTGGCAGTGGTTGAAAATGCAGAAACAAACTTAGTTGTAGAGTAAACTGCATTGTAACTGGATGCACTGGATTAATATTTAGAAATGTTTTTATGGTTGAACCAAACAGAGTCAGTGGACAGGAAACCAGACCTAAATGTAGATGTTCACTTCCTACCTTGAGCAAGACCTGTTGCTTGAAATAGTCATTTCGAGAACTGCAGTTCCATTTTCCTATTATCTCTCATAGTGACAGTTCTCAGAATGATTCTACTAGTCACTTGTCTCTGCATGAATCTGCAAATCAGATAAATATATGTCTCATTGTTTAAAACCAAACTTTTTTTGTTGATAGATCAAGTAAGAGCCAAAGCTGTCACAGGTCAAACAGCCTTTGCAGTGCCCTTGGGCCAGAGAAAACAAGGCTGTTGTTCTTTATGCAAGTTATCCAAAGACATGACGAAAATATGCTTGTGGCCTGCTTCTATTATTAGACTCATTTGTTTCAGAGTTTGCATTCTTTGTGGCCAAAGTCATGGTTTAACAGTTTGATTGCGTTTGACACTCAAGAGCCCCTCTCAGGAGAAATGAACCAGCTGTATCTTTCCTTAAGTGTAGCGTAATTGTCTTTCACAAATTGTATCCAGTGTTTCAAGACATAAAACACTGGATTCAATTTGTAATGGTAATCTTACATGCATGTGCACTGATTAAGAAAGCTTTCTTTGCAAAACTGAGAAACTTGCTATGTTTGTGAACTTCATGTGGCCACAAAAACCCTACATTCACACTATAGCTACATTCACACTGCACGTAAAAGTGGCCCACATCCATTTTTCGTCCTGGAGCCTGATTTATTCTTCCAATTAAACATGCTTCAGACATCTTAAGCATGTCAGAAAGTTACATCTTGGTCCGACTGATCAGACACTGGTGTCAGAGTGCAAAACTTCTTGTCTATCTCTAGTGTGGTTGACTGATGTGTGAATCAATGTGGGGGCACAGGAACTAACGGAAACAGCAATTACGTATTACACCCTCTCCTCCTCAAACGCGTTTATCATAGCTTAGTGTTCAAATTGTTCAAACGGATGTAAGATTCAGATCTGAATGACTTTTCCATTAATTCATCTCTGTTGGTGGAGAGTTGTTCATACGGCTGTTTGTATATCTGGATCACTGATCCTTAGCACAGAAAGGAACTCGGACTACCTTTACTATGGTAATGGCCAACTATGTAAAAATATTATGCAGCTAGTTGTATAAAATCATTCAGAGATATTCAAAAATACATGTAATACATGCTAACATATGGTTAATAAAGCAGAGCAACTGCTGGTACAAGCCTTTTCAAACAGGTGTCCTATAAAGACTAGCTGCCTAGCTAGCTAGTTAAACCAACTAGTTACCACAAAATAAGAAACTATATTCATTATTTGTGCATGTGGGTTAGCGTAGGACTGTGACTCGTTCAGGCTAGTGTCAGTTACACTCCACATTAAAAGGATAATGTAAGCAACCTGACAAAAACAATGGATTTAAGCAGTAATTCAAAATTGAGCATTTAAGCATGCAAAATGAACAGTGTACATGTCAGTTAATTCTTGGAGTTTAGCATGGATCTCGTTGTTGGAGATGAAACCAAGTTAAATACTTCAAATGTTAGGTCAAAATTTGCTTCATTACTTGAGTTTTATTAAACATTAAGTATAAAAAATGCATATGTGACCTATAAGCTATATATAGACCTTGCTCAATGTTTGTGTCAACAGGTGCCTGTGAAACTCTATAGGAAATAACACTTTACTTGATCCTTGCATTATAAGGCTAACATAACCATGTCATGAAATGTCATTGGGTCTAACCTGGCCACCCCAATGTACCCTAAGGTCTGGTTAAGCTTCTGGTCCTATGACTCAAATAGTGTTAGTGTTATTAATTTACCAGTTCAATCATATAAAGAACATCATGTTGACTATTTATAGCTTATTTAGAATTAATTTGCTTGAATTCAAACTCTGAAACCTGAGTATAGTTCAGGACAATGACAAGGAAGTCTAAAACAATGGACGGTTTTGATCAGTTACTAAGAGGTGCTGTGTGTCAAGGAAGCTTCCTCTTTGGCTACAGTGGCCTGTAAAGCCTCATACAGCTGAAAAAATACAGCAGGACTCCTGCTGACACCTATTTGAGGCAGGTGTCATTTATCGTTCAAGAGCTAGTTGGAGTGATGTGGCTGATGTGTCATTGAGAGGTTCCTCTCATGTTCATACCATTAGATGCACAAAGACTCACATACAGATCACTTGTGGTATTCAGGTCTGCTTTTTGAGCATAAGCAGTAGGATCATGTTATCAGCAGAGTGAGTGAGCTGAATTGGGAAAATTCCTACAGTGGATGAAAGCATGTGTTGCTTCGTGCCCTAATATGGCACTTTTTTGTAACAGCTACGGTGGAGATTGTGAGTCTGAATGTGTGCTTCTGAACTGTACAGTCCTTCTCATTTGTAACTTTTCTCTCATTCACCTCCCCCAATCTAGCAAAGCTGTAGCCGAGTAAGTGGCCTCGAACACACCTCTTTGTTGAAGGTTGTGAAAACGCTGAAAGAGCAGTGTGATGCTCAGCGTGCTGTATGAACGTACGGCCCATCTGTTGCACTCTCTGCTCCTTTGTTTCTGCCTGGGTGGCAGCGAAAAGGAGCTTACCAATTTTTTCACCACAATATTCACAGACATCTGCTCTTTTCCTTCCCTCCTGCTCTCACTATGTCTCTCCATTGCTCTCGCTTGCTCTCAGTGAGAGATTAGTCAGGGCAGGATTGGTGTTGTGGCAGGTTATTGGTTGCTCAGAATCTGTGGCTTTTGTAACGTCCAATCAGGGAACAGGATCAGATTTCCTGCTACTGGTATTTTAATGTGAAGCAGCAGAAAACAGTAAGAGCGAGGGGTGGAGGGGTGGGTTATACTGTATTACAATACGTTATCAATAACATCTGTCAAAAAGCTCTGTTGTAACAATGATCAAATACATGATTTAAAAAGTTTTACAGCAATTAAATTGATTTGCGATGTCACACTATCTAATTAAAGCTATTCATTTATTACAGTGCTTGCCATTACACTCCTAACACTTTTCTAAAAGTAATGCTGCAACACTTCCTTCCTACCTTCCTTCCTTCCTTCCTTCCTTTCTTTTTCTTTCTCTTTCCTGTCGTTGCTTTCTTTTTTCTTTCTCATCTTCCTTTTTCTCTTTCTTTCTTTCTTTCTTTGCTTTTTTCTTTCCCCCTTCTTTCTTTCTTTTTACATTCGTTTTCCATTCTTCTATCCTTCTTTCATCTTCCTTCTTTTCTATTTCTTTTATTCTTTCTTTTTATTCTTGTGGTATTTTTTTTTTGCCACATCTCTTAAAGCGAGAAATATTAATTAACATTTACAAATAGCTTGTTCTTTTAAGAATCAGTCATATGAACACAGATCATCATAACTTACAACCCAATAAGACAAACACTTATCCTGGCCATTTATCTAACTAGCATACAACAACCCCAAAATCAGCTAAGCAGCTGTTCAGAGAAGCCTTAGGCCTTCCTTACTTTTTATGGCAATAAGGGATTATTGCGTCATGATTCCACACGTGATGCCAGCAGATAGAGATTGGACAGGATGACATTGCTGTACAGAGGCCAGTAAAAAACCCTATAGGTGGAGAGAGAGCGAGGGAGAGGGGGAGGAAAAGACTAATGTCAATGGAATGCTCCAATTTGAGGAATGCTTACAATTAGAGCCCGCTACAGCCCCCGACCTCATGTCTGATTTTAGGATTTTACTGCCTGTTTTTCTGCAGGCCTTTATTATGTAACCAGCACTTTGACGTCTGGTTTTTCGCAGCACCGTGCCTGTATTACATGTCAAAAAGTTCACATTTAGCCAAAATGGCGCTGCTCCAAGAATGCGGTGTTTTCTAGGGGGTTGTACAGATTTTTCCTATTGTGGTTTGGTACTGAAAATAAATGCATTTTCAGAACCACACAGTGGGATACGTGTAAACCTTTTTATTGCCCCATCAACACTTTCATCATTACATCATTAACACTTGCTTAAAACAAGTCATGGATTTCTTAAGGGCCATGTAAAAAGGAACTGGCCATTTACTAACGACATGAGAAGGAGCTTGTATTATGTTACTTATCCCCACACTATATAGAGGAGTGGTTTTGGGAGTCTGGCAGGCAAAACAGAGAAAACCTTCTTTTGCTTGTTGTTGCCTTTATATAACATCCAGGTAGTAATATTAAAAAAAAAAACATTGACTACAAATATTCCAGAATTCCAGGACTTTATATCCTAAAGCATGAAACACCTCCTGTGTTCACTTAAAATATGAGTCACTTCTTAAAGGAATTATATACAGTATAATTCTGGAAAGGTTTATTCATTTGCAAATGATAATCCATCAATAACATCTGATCATCAGTGATCACATCACCTATTCATCATCTATTCTTCCAGATAACTATTGAACACTTGCACTTTTGCACATACTGTATGTGGGTGTACTTGAGTAGTGCATTATTCAAATGGTGAGCATGTTGGGACTTGGTGTGGTGTTTCCAAATGACAAGCGTGTGCTCACCTGTAGTCCAGATAAGAAAATCTACACTAAACACTTTTTTCCCCAGATTTTGTGACAACTAATAAGCATGTCTAATATTTATACCGTTCCTTTTTAGTGGAACTGATTCATATATAGGCATGGATATGAGATTTGAATTATGTGTGCACATTTTACCACATGTTTGCACCAATCTAACACCTTTCTTCACCTTTACCTCGATCGTTCATTTCATGCTCCCAGCTGTGTGCACTTGAACTTTTATGAAGTTTTGTGGGTGTCACTATATACAAATGAGCTGTGTTGGGAATGTGCTTTGAACTTTATTGGTGATCAACACACACAAGTACGAAGAAAATCAGCATTTCCAAAACTTTTGTAAATCTGGCAGAAAATTTTTGTTCGGTTTAGTTTATGCAAATATTTACACACAACTTTACTAAAAGATAAATGAGGCCCATTGTCTCTCCCACATCAGGGAACTATTGTACTGAATAGTTCACAGAAATAGCCATCTAATAATATTTTTATCAGATTGACTTTAGTTTTTGGGTTTGTTACATTCCAGAAAGATAAGAAATGTTTGCTGGACATGCTTTCAGAATTTACTGCTGCTGGGGTCCTTTAAGCAGTATTTCATCATAATGCCCATATGATTTTCTGGAAATATTTTGTTTTAATAACAATGGTGGACGATCATTTAAGAATGGCAAAAAAGCATGTGCAATGAACATACAAGTTAATGTTTTAAAAATTAATTTAATGATTATGTTTGAACACCCAGCAGACATGCTATTCTGGGCTATATGGAGTGATATAAATAATTATAGATAATTCAGAAATGTCTATACATCATTGTTAACTTGTTTTCCATACAAAGACAGCAAAAGAAGCAGGTTTGGCTGAAACCTGGCAACCCTGTCAGCGAGTTTCATACTCTGTGTCTTTTAAGCTGTCTGAAAATAAAGTATGGATTTTAACCTGGCAGAACAGCTCCCAACAAAGCACATTTTTTAAATAAAAGTATATATTAAGCACATTATACCAATGATTCATTTATATAGGTACCATTCACTTCAGTGATAAAAGAAATAAGCCAGGGTGATGTACTCTGGATCAGATACACTTCCTCCCAGGGGTGGAAACGAATGAACTATGTGTACTATTGTTACAGTGCAATAAAGTATTTAAGCCTAAAAGACATTTAAAAGACAGTATTTGCAAATTTTAAACAATTCAATTTCAAGGCCTGAGCAAGACAAAGTCTCCCAGAAGTCGACACTTCAGGCATCAAATGCTTAGTGAGCAGCAGCAGTGTCTGAGACACTGGAGACAGGTGAGCATCACTGGCCCAGTTTATCAGCTATCTCCATTTTAAAATGTTTCAAAGGAAACAATGTGATAATGATCTGCAAATTATGTGAGCCAAAACACATGGAGATTTCAGCATTTCACAGCTTATCATCCAACCTCCAGAAACATATACAGCTAAGCCTTTAGCTAGGTGAGTGAATAAATAGCTAGGCAGATGTTTTGGTGTTTTACAGTATAAAAGCTCTGTATTAAACTTAAGATGTTTGTTAGCAATTGCCGGTTGTGTTATATATATCTAAGTGCTGCTACAGCCTATTGGTAATGCTCAGGAAAATGTGTAAGGGGTGTATTTGCTAGATAGCTAATGATGTTGCTAGAAACATATATGAATTAACACGCGTTAGCTAGCTAACAAACCTAGCAAGCTACTGAAACCTCAAAAGCATTTGGCAAAGTTAGCTAGCCACCTAACATTTCCTTTTATATGCTGTTGATAATCAAGGTGATGTTCACTTCAGAAAAGCTCACTTGGTTGGATAAGGTAAGAACAGAATAGAAAATTCAATTCAATTTTATTGTATAGCACTTTTAACAATGGGCATTGTCACAAAGCAGCTTTACAGAAATATAGAAATTCAGGATATAAAGTAAAAGTTTATAATTGTATCCATAATGAACAAGCTAGAGGTGGAAGTGGTAAGGAAAAACTCCCTGTGACCACATGAGGAAGAAACCTTCAGAGGAACCAGACTCAAAAGAGAACCCATCCTCATCTGGGTGACAATGAATAGTGCAATTATAAATCATTTCCTTCTATAACTGTCTGCTACATGGTCAACAATGCAGTTGTGTAAACAGGAAATACATTATAGTTTTCACAAGAAGTCTATTTTGTTGAAGTTATCAACTGCTCACTGATGGAGACTTGAATGCAAACCAGTTCATGGCAATTGCAGTCCTAAAGCTATCATAGCACTTGTAGCCCAAAGTCATCTTTATGGTTTTTAAGCGGTACCATCCTCAGCAACAACGAGTGATTTCCAAATGATGATTTACTCAATGTATTACTCAAGTATTTACTCAAGTAGTTTTTAACCAAATGACTTATTTCCTCTTACCTGAATAATTTTCTTGATCACTACTTTTACTTTTACTCAAGGGAATTATTACTACAGTAGCATTACTTTTATTAAAGTCAGTGTGTTTTGTATTCTTTCCACCACTGCCTCACACTGCTTACAGATTCTGCTAACATGTAAAAAAAAAAAAAATGTGTGGACCTCTTCATTAAAGTCATACCTTTACACATCCCATCAAACATTCTACACAATTAGAAAGATGGAACAGTGGGCAGGATCAGGTTATACATTAATCTGTCAGTTTACAGACATGAATGTCCCCTACAGACATGAAGATAAGGAATGCATACATATGATCTCACTGATATGGAACTTTAAGGCATGTGACACAGACAAATGTGCAATAAACATGCCTCTGAGACATGGACAAATTGACTCAGCTGCAAATAGATAAGTCTTTAGGTGGGTTCTACAGCTGCAAATGATATCAGGTATTTCACCAACCACAAGCTTAAATAACTAAGTTCACTGACTTGCATGATGCAGAACGACTTCTGTGTGTTACTGAAGAAACCAAAGGAAGTTTGGTTAATATTTCACAGCTTGCTTCACCAAGACTTGCTTTCATGTACAAATAAATAAGAATCTCATGTCATCTCCTGCATCGGTCACAGAAACCTTACTCTGTATTTCACAATACAATCTCGCTGTGTTTTTCCAGTACTGGCACTTTTCAAAGGTGTAGTCATTGATTTTGGCAGAAGCTCCCTACCAGACCACATCCCCAAAACACATGCTTAGGCTAGAACGCCTGAATGCTATTGCGAGAGGATAAGATTTCTGAATTGGCAGGTAATATGATTGACAGATAACGCCTCCTTCCTCTGATTGGTTGGATACTGGTGGGCGATCATTTGATTTATCTCTCATTTATCATCAAAGCACCGCCAGAATAGAGTTTTAACTCATTTATTGACAACTGCTGAACTTCATAAAATAGGAAGAAATATTACTAAATAATCATTAATAAATTTTATTTTAAATATAGTTAATAATGAAGCACAGTTTAAAGTAAACTACATATTGACTCGACTTTTGGATTTAAGAAAGAACATTTTATTTATCTTTGACTGAAATGTATTTAAAGAAGCGCCCAAACGTTACCTCACAATGCAGATTCTCAAATTCCTGTTTTGTTGTTTTTTTTTTAACACAACCACAGCATTCCACAGCAGTGGCTAAATTAATTAGAGGCTAGCAGCAGGTAATGTTAAACCCCCAGTGGCAGTGTGCTTAAACAGCTATATTTAAACAGGAATTTTTTAAATTCTTCAGCATATCATGTATATTCATCTAAAGAGACATGCATTATTGAAAAACATATTTAGTTTCTATAAAAATGATATGCACTTTATTTACTTTGAAATTTGTATGTTCTTTAAGTGAATATTTTTACAGGTCAAATACCTGTAAAATAGCCTCAGATTTCTGTTCTTGGCTGACAGGAGTGGAACCTGATGTGGTCTTCTGCTGTTGTAGCCCATGTTTGATGTGTTGTGCATTCTGAGATGCTTTTCTACTCACCCCAGTTGTAAAGAGTGCTTATTTGAGCTACTATAGACTTCCTGTCAGCTCAGACCAGTCTGGTCTATCGCCTCTGATCTCTCTCATTAACAAGGCGTTTCCACCTACAGAATTGTCGCTCACCCAATGTTTTTTTGTTTTTCACACATTTCTCTGTAAACTCTATAGACTGTTGTGTGTCTCTAGAGTTCCCAGGAGATCAGCAGTTTATGAAATGCTCAAACTAGCTCTTGTCATACCAATATCTATGCTATGATCAAAGTCACAGAGATCACAATTTTATTTCATTCTGATGTTTGATGTGAATTTTAACTGAAGCTGTTGACCTGTATCCACACGATTTTTTGCATTGTGCTGCTGCCACATGATTGGCTGATTAGATACCTGCATGAATCGTCAGCTGCGCATGTGCGCCTGGAATTGCATTAGAATGGCATTAGATAATCGATTCCTGGTTTGGTGATTGGACCAAGTAGTTTGTTACTGAGTTTGGTCAGCATAGTGCTGCACAGCTGCTTCTTGTCTAAAAGAGCTGAAGCTTGGTTGGATGCTTGGCTGGCTCAGTGGTTAAGACTTTGGGCTATGATCAGAAAGTTCTGAGAACCCTGTACCGCCAAGCTCCACTGTTGTCTCCTTGAACAAGGACCTCAACCCTCAACTGTTTGATTATATAGTGTCTCAGATGTAAGTCGCTTTGGATAAAAAAAAAAACCTCAGGCAAATGAATATACTTTATAAGTATCTAAATGCATAAGGCTGTACATTAACATTTTCTTAAATGTGTACTACATTAGTTAACATTAACAAACCATGAACATTGCATTCATTGACATTTGTTTAAAAAGTTTAATAAAATATACCAGTATTGACTAATCTTGATTCAATCCATAACTAAAAGTAAATCCACATAAATTAACAAAAAGTAGTGTTTTTGTAATTTTACTCATTGATGGTATGAATATTGGTTAATGCAGGTGTTGATTATTTACCTTATAATCTGGGGGCAGTCGTGGCCTAATGGTTAGCAAGTCGGACTTGTAACCCGAAGGTTGCGGTTTTGAGTCTCAGGTCCGGCAGGGATTGTAGGGATTGTAGGTGGTGGGAGTGAATGACCAGCGCTCTCTTCCACCCTCAGTACCTCAATACCACGACTGAGGTGAGACCCTTGAGCAAGGTACCGAACCCCCAACTGCTCCCCAGGCGCCGCAGCAAAAAAGGCTGCCCACTGCTCCGGGTGTGTGTTCACTGTGTGTTTGTGTTCACTACTGTGTGTGTGCACTTGGATGGGTTAAATGCAGAGCACAAATTCCGAGTATGGGTCACCATGCTTGGCCACACGTCGCTTCACTTCACTTATTTTAATTATTATTAAGGATAGTGTTCATGTTAACTAATGTGTTAAATAACGTCAGTTAAGCGAACATTCATGGAAAGCATTCCATGTAAATATGTTAACAGTAAACTGTAAGTATACTTAAGTATGCTGTAGTATTCCATGTAATGCACCAGGAAAAAAATTGTAGTTTACTTGCATTAACTTTTTTTAATAAGAGCAAGAAGAAGAAGTTTTATGATTTAGATTGAATCAAAAATCAGCCTGGTTCTTCTTAGGCCTTTTCCCAGAGGTATATCTTGAGCCTTCCAAACAAGTTTCGGGAAAATTACCAGTTGCTGAATCTGCTGAACCTGTGTGTGTGCGTGTGTGTGTGTGCATACACTTGCCATGCAAGCCTCTGATCTTTTTTGGCTATTGCATAATCAGATAACTTCGACCTCAGTCAGAATCTACTGAACTGGAATGAGAGCCCTGCAGGCTGAGCTGTCTCTACATGTTACTGTAAACTTACAAACACACATGCATACACATGCATACCCAAGACACATGCAATCAGACAAACAGGGCTGTCAAAACAACTAGAAGAACTAGTGAAAGGCTATTATTTTTACTGAGGTGTGATTGGGAAGTGGTGGACTGACTGCACTGACTTCAAGGTGTAGTAAGGTTTTATGGTAGAAAGCTGCTGAAACTCAGTATTTTGAAATTCTCAGTAAATGCAGCTTTCTTCAGGATTCATCTAGGCTAAAATGCTAGAAGGAAGAGTTCTGATTTGACACGCAACATGTTTGACAGGCAAGTTGAATCAGCTGTGTTGAATCAGCTGTGTATTGGTTGGACGTTGGTGGTTCACGTCATTTGTTGTTTTGTCTTGTTTACAAGCCTGGGTTTTTCCTCTAAACATATATTTTATTGGCAGCAGACATAAGATGATGAGAATACTGTATAATTGAATATGTTAAACCAAACATGAAAAATGTGGTAAAAATATTACAAAATATTAAAAATAAAGACTTAAAAATCACTCACTGCATCCTTAAATATAGTTTAATATTGCAGAACTGTAATGACATTGAATTCATAAAATGACATTAAATGATTTTTAGATTAATTATAATGCCTGGAAGGAGAAAGTATGATTTAATATACTTCATTTCCCTAAATTTGTTATATAAAACATTCCCTCAAGTAAAGACTAATTTTATTATATATCATTTGGACATAAAAAGTCAGTGAACAACCACAGATACATGGATACGTTGTGTTTCGCTGTTGCATGTTAGTTTGTTTGGTTCTTTTGGAATTTCCCACCTTAAAGAACCTCATTTGCACCTTATTGTAAATTAAATCTATTCTGATGAATAGGGAATGGTGTATCTGAGTTAGCGTGCAGCCAATCACAGCTAATAACCCTTATCAGATTTGTATCACGTTGTTATGATTTTCATAAGAGCTATTAAAGGTCTTTTGGCAGTGCTGTAATAACTGTTTTGTAAAGCTGTATTAGCTGGCCTTCCATAAGTGTATCTTGGTCATGTGCCAAACATTCAGATGTGTTTTGTACAGCAGTGTAGCCACCCAGTTTTGTTTTGTTTTGTTTTTCCAGACCAGTTACACACTGTTGTGTAAATGCGTATACATTCAGTACAAAGTTAAAGGAATAATAGCACATCTACTGGCACACAACCAGCTGCCTTGCTTTGAAACTGAAGTACTCTAAATGATAGGGCTGGACAGAAAAAGGCCCCGTCTCGTTATCACAACAGGAAACTGATCGTTGTTGAGAGACTTGAATAGAGCAATAAAACTAAACACTGCATATCTATTAATGCTGTTCATACTGACCTATATTCTGTGACTTTATTACCTTAGAGAGAGACTCTCTAGGCATTTTACAGAAGTGTGGATTTTTAGCAGTTTCATCAAGAGTATGATTAAACTGTCAATTATGTATCATGTGTGATGTTACCTCTGTGGTTAAATTTCTGTGTTTGTGACTAGAAAGTTGTGAGTTTAAATGCCAGGACAGCCAGGGAGTTACTTTTGGGCCTTTGAGTACAGGTGTGGCCATGCGTGGCACAAGATGATACCCTTCATCCTTGCCAACACAATTCTGACCTGAAATCACATCTCTGAGAGTGTAGTACTCTTGCACAATTACTGCAGAATCATATCCAGCTCATGTGCAGGTAAATAATTATTGTAGGGTTCTAGTTATTTTATCCAAATCTCTGTATAACTATGAAGCACTTGTACTTGTATTTTGACATATAGCTTGAACATTATCATGCCTGACACTCACCAATAATCTGCTTGAATGTTTAAGTGAGCCTTGCAGGCATTTTACTACATGCCACATTTCCAATGACATAACAATGTCAAATCAGACACTGACATAGTGACTGTGCAGCAGTGTTTGATATATTCATACTGAGATTTCACTTAAAAGCTCTTTCTTGGCCTGTTGTCATGTTTAAGGTTATGTAGGCTCTATGCTGAGAATGACATAGCCCTAGGAACAGTCAGAGGTTAATCATTACACTGGATAAGTCATTTAAGACAGAACTGAAAGGTCACCACACCCTTTAGTTAATCAGGCCTCATAGGTACACTTTCTGAAGCTAGAATACACACACACGAGTTTTACTGTAACCTTTAAAACTCCGCCCTCAGTATTTGAGTAATTTATACTTGAGCATAAAATTTAACTTAAAAAACAGCCAACATCAAAATCAAAATAGGGAGGAAAGTTTGGAGACTGTTGTCCTCTTAAGGCAAATTCCATGATGAAAATAGAAATCTATTTCATACCAACAACAGATAGAGGCATATCCTTATTTTTCTTACATAACCTAAATGGCCATATAGTATATGCTAAGATGTTAATAATAGAAGAATCAAAATTATATCAGTTCTAACTGTTGCCTTTTCCTTTTTAAATGTGATATAAATGTTCTTTAATATCTTGCTTGTCCACCCTTTGCCTTTATCCAACCTCTTTGCATTCTGACATTTTGCTCAATATTACATTTTGCACTCCATTTGTGGTACATCTTCTTTTTTTTCCCCCAAATTTTTTGCACTCAACTGTATGTGTTGGAATTTTAAGCTAATGTAAATTTAGGTACTTTCTGTTAACTATCTTAGAATCACTTTCATTTTATTACTGTGTTTACTAAGGGCCTCTGGCTTGACTGGTAGGGTTGGTTTACAATACACAATCACTCACTCAGTCACTGTTATGATACAGCAATCAGTATAAGTTTTGTTTTTATCTCCACTGACCTAAATAATGATATTTTGATACTTTGCCCCAGCAGGTTTCTGAGTGGAAAAGAGCTGTAGAGACCAACGTCAAAACAGCTATCACGTTGCTGTGGATCCATCAGTGTCCAGAAGCACTGTGTACTCCATGTAGCACTGTGCTGTCAGAGTTTTGTTTTGGGAGTGTGAAAGTGTCGGTGTGAAAAGTAGCCTTAAATTTGACCTTGGAATGAAGGGACCTTAGAGGCCCTTTAAATGATGGTTTTGGAGATGATCTACTTTTTCTTGTGAAACGCCCCCCCCCCCCCCCCCTCCCCCCCCCCCTACTGGCTCCGTTTACTTTCATTCTTTCTTAATCCGTTGGTATTTCCTGCTTGAGTTCCTGTGGGAGTGAAGCCACTTTCGTAATATTCCACTCACAGTTTTCAATACGGCCTGTCCCAAAACATCTATTTCTCTTAGTAGATAAAAGAAAAGAACAAATAGGAGGGATGGTTTCATATTTTTTGCTAATGTTACTAATTTGCTCTTGCTCTTGAGTTTAAATAAATCTATCTTCTTGCCTAAATCATAACCACATGAGGTTTTTTTAACACAAAAAACAGTTTTTTAAATTGTTTGTCATTTTCTAATGTTGGCCCTGTTTTAAATATCACAGTGAGTCATTTTTCAACTGTAAAAGACTAGCTGTGATTCAGCTATAAAAAGCCTTCAATACTGCATAGAGGCCTGTTATCAAAAGTTATGGTGCAGAAAATCTGGAGTTCAGGTTAAACTGTGCACTAAAGGCAAGTATGTCCTCCCTTGTTAGGGCATGTTGTCTGTGAAATGTCAAAATCTTGCAGTGATTCAGCTGATGCCTCAAGGGTGTCCTATGAATACTATTATTTTGTACTATTCATATATCTCCTTATCATGCTGTCTCAGACTACTAAATACAGTCTCAGCCTGTAAGGCACATACCACTTCAAAAAAATCAGACAGGATTTTCTGAACTCATTTTTGAGTTTAAATTCAATCATGAGTTAACAGCAACTGTATACAACAGGCTACTGTACAAATAGTGAAGTATTTGGGTTGTGCTGCCAAAAACCATTAGAGGCTTTATTGAATGTTTGATCCAGTTAAATGCAGTCAAACAGTTTTTGCTAGTGAAAAAACTTTAGCTAGTGCTTTTAATGATGCAGATAAGATGGATACTATCAACTCTAGAAAAGCTCAAAACAGCCACACTCTTCACCAAGCTCAACCTTACGTCTACAACTTAGTTTAAATCAGAGAAGGTCGCAAATGGAAGACAGCCTTCAGTATGACCATGGATCACTATATTTGAATATTTGGTGATGCCATATAGACTGATCAGTGCCCCCTCTGTCTTCCAGACCTTCATAAACAATGTCCTCAGAGACATGCCCAGAAAATCGGTGATTGCCTATAGAGATATGTTAATCTACTCTAACTCACTATCCCAGCACATCCAACAAGTGTGAATTTCACAAGTCTCAACTAACCTTTCCAAACTACATAATGAGTTTGGAAGGTGTTGTCATAAATGCAGCCAAGTTCCAAGCAGTAGCATAATGGCCCACACCCCAAACTATAAAGGACCTACAAAGATGTCTAGAGTTTGCAAATTTCTACAGATGATTCATTCAGTATCATTACAGCCCCTCACAAATCACTCCTTAGAGCTGAATTAAAGAAACTACTCTGCAACAATCAAGCAATTCAAGCCTAACCTCAAAAAATAAGCTTTTGGCTCCAATTCTACAACATTATGATCCAAGTTTGCTGTTCATAGTAGCGGTAAACACTTCCAAGAATGGGGAGGGAGATAAATTCCCCTTTGTAGATTCCCATGACCAATCAACCTTGAATACCTTAAACACTCAAATGACTCACCCCAAGACAATCTCATACTGTCCAGGTTTCAAACATGTCAAATCAGATGCTCTTTCACAGATGTACCCAGCAGATCCAAAACCCACCACCAACAACACCATCTTATTTTTGCTTCATCATTGCAATAAGCTGGGATACTGATCATCAAATCACCAGGGCCATCCAAGACCACCCAGTCCCTGCCAAAATGCCCTCCAAGCAAGATTCAAGATTTAAGAGTTCATTGTCATATGCACAGAGGTACGCAAAACCATTCCAATGTTCCTTCCAATCTTTGTGATGCTCTGATAACCCAGGGTCATACAGCGTATTGGTGGGAAACCATGCTACAGACATCCAGAGGTTTGTTAAGTCATGCTCTGTGCATGCCCAGATCAAGGTTGCACATGCATTCTCCCAGCTTGCAAACTCCTGCCCTTACCAGTCCTGCCTTCTTCTCAAGGCCAAAAAAACCATCTTAGTGGTGAGAGATAACTGTGCACTGTTCACTGAGCTCATTCTCCTTCTTACCTTAAATACAGCAATACAATTTCAACATGCTTTCAGATACATCGTTATTCCAGCGCACACTGTGTGAGACCAGGGACCACAATTCACTTTGCAAGTATGGAAGACATTTATGGAGAAACTAGGCGTATCTGTTATTTTGACCTCTGGTTATACTCTTTGCACTAACAGAGAAAAAATTGGATCACCTCCTTCATACTTTCTGTAATGATCACCTGGAGAAATGCTTATGTTTCCTTCCCTGGTCAGAATATTCACAAAACTTCCTGCACCACTCAGCCACCCAGCTCATGACTTTCCAGTGAGTACTGTACTACTAACCGCTCCTCTTTCCCTGGAATGCCACACCCACAGATGCACCAGTTGTTGACAATTAGTTTAAAAAATCAAGCATTTCAATGACATGGACGGACACCATTCTGCGACTCTACCTATAAACCAGGTGATTGGGAATGGCTGTCAGCCAAGGGCTTGAGATCAATCAGGGCTGGGAGAAAACTCATGCAACAATACAGGGACATGTTAAGGGTAATTAACATAATCAACAAAGTAACCTAACCTGCTACAACTCCCTCAAAGTTTTCACATAGACCTTCTCAAGCCTGTCATTTCTAGTCCACTAGATGATGTCCAGTGAAACCCTTCTCCACTGCTAGACACTGAAGAAGTATTCTCCAGTGTCTATTCTTGACTCTCATCATCACTAAGGGCAAATTCAGTATGCCTTTGACTGGGAGTGCTACGGTCATGATCCAAGGGTCAAACCAGAAAAAGATTCCTGGAGTGAACTCTGTGTGTATGTGTGTGTGTGTTTGTGTGTATGTGTGTGTTTGTGGGGGGGTTGGTTACTGCCACGCCTGTGTTTGCATTTATCAAAGTTGCAGATTACAACTCCCATGATATTTAGCCCACAATCTTACATGACCTCAAGAGAATCTCCTATCTCTCTTAACTCCTGATTACTAATGACACTCACCTGTTTGCAATCACATTACTCCCTTTAAATAACCCGAACTCTCAGTATTAATTTGCAAAGTGTTGCTCCAACATTGTCTGTGACAATTTTAGGTCTTTGTTATTTGCCTATCTTTATTAGTGTTTTGAGCATAGCCTGCTTCATATTTACAGATTTAGTCTTGTCTAATCTTTGCCTATTTGCCAATTGGATTATAATGGATTATGTTTATGTGTAATAAAAAGTTTAATGCATTTTTATATATAACAAAAGGCATAATGTGTTATGAATGTATTATAACATGTTATTAATGTATCATATCATTATAGGTCATTATAGATAAAGCCTTTATTGACCTGAAACATGTATTGTCTATGGTTGTTAATGAATTGTGATTGAAAATGTATGATTGACATGCAGTGCCTAATTTTGGGGTAATGTTGCTTTAAATGGCGAGAATAGGGGGCACCCTGCAGTAAGTAGGATAGTTTGCCAGCCCCAGAGACTTTCATGATGTAAAGTTTAGGGGGAACCAGACTGGGCCGAGGGCCAGCCAGACTTTTGTTTTTTGCAGTGCGTGTGTGTGTGTGTGTGTGTGTGAGGTAAGACAGAAGGCACACATTCAGCTAAGGAGGCGTAGGTTGTGGGCATGCAGGACATAAGGCATGCACAAGGCGAAGGCTGTGAGCCTCTCCTCCACCTCAAAAGCTCACTGAGAAATGGCCAGCTCGCTTTCATGAGCGTAGCAGCTGCTGATGGCCGTTGGATTAGCATTGTTTTGACTCCCATTGAAGGCCCAGCTGCAAAATGGCCGTTAAAGACCCCTTTTTATGTCAGTTCAAACTATATGGATGCAATTTTAGCCACGAAATATACAGTACATCCCATCTTACTTGAATTTGTACTGTTAATGTATGTAGTAAAAATCCAGGTGCGATGTTTTAATTAAAACCTTTCATTCGTTTTACAGCACACAGAGCTACTCTTTCATGTGCACTTTGTGTTTGATACACAGCTCTGCAGAGAGGAAATAAAGGGGGGAGTGCTGAAGAACACTCGTCTCTGTTCCGCTGCCAAAGAATGCAACACCAAAACAGGAAGTGCAATCAGTCCCCTCCATACACACTTCCAGCAGAGTGAGTCAAGTCAACTTTTTTTAAAAAAGGGGTTTTTAAGAGGGGGTTCTTTTGGTACCTTCAAGGTTTAAGCCCTTAAGTGGTGTATCATTCAGTAACTTTCCACTTCTCAAACCTGTTATCTACATTCATTGATTGTATGAGCATGTTTGTACTTGTATTACATTTACTGAGAGTTAAGAGGAAGTAGGGAGAACATATTAACTTTCACCCTGACAGGGTAAGAGCCTGATGAAACCAGTACTTCTTCTCTAGATCAGAATGTAAAACTGTCATTTGTACCCAAGAGTAACTAACAGTAATAGACTTTGCAAGAAATATGTTATTAAAGTTTTTCATGAAATTGTAATGTATAGTAGTTATGCTGTTTACCAAAAAAAATAAGCTTGAATTATGTTTAGAGACAGAGTCTGAATTCTTGTTGTTTGTGGAGCATTTTAATGATCAATACATAACATATTAAATGGGACACCTATAATAAGTTGCCTGGCCTTAAGTGCAATTTTGGTTAACTTTATCTGTTATTAATCTCATGGCCTTCAGTGTTTGAGCAGTTAAATTAATTGCTGTATTGTATTTGCTATGTCATCAAGTTTAGTCTGGTAGTGTATTGTCGAATTAACCTAGATTTTTCTCTGAGACAAACATGAGTAAAGATTTGGTTCAAAGTTCTTTTAGTGTGTCGTTAGGTGTGACTTAGTTTCATGAGTCACAGGTACTTTTCACTGTTCTCTGAAGGCATTAAATTGCTTTGATGCAAGTACAGTTGCTCAGCAAAATCCTATTCTAATTATAGTCTCTGTAAATGTGAGGAAAAAAATTGGATGTTAACCACCAACATCCAACCAAGCTGAACAAGAAGGCGTCTCCTCTTGCCTGTCAATTTTGCACTGCAATACAGGGGTTTTAGGCTATATTCTTTATATTGGTTTTTGTTTGGAGTCATGGTTTTAGGGGAAACACTGAAAGGTGGGGTTGTATTTGTTTAAATTTTGAATTTCTATTTCAATTTCATTGACTATACCTTTAATATGCATGAGCTGAGATTTTCTCATCTACACCAGCGATAATTTGTAGTTTGATAGTAGAAGCTACCAAGTGTTCAACTATTATGGGTAGTAGTTCTTTGCCAGACTAGAATTATTTATGCTTCAGACTCTTTGCTGCAGGCTTCAAAACTCAGCCTGAGATCAGAAACTGAGGTTAACATTTAGCCACATCACAGCTTGCGAGTCCTTCAGATCAGTTGCCAGTCTAGTGGAAGTAACAGGGTCATGGTAACAGCACCAAGGCTGGACCAAGCCACTTGCTGATCCCTGGTCGGTTGAGGAAGTCAGAGAGACAGAGAAACAACACAGAACGATGCTGCCTCTACACCCCCAAACTTCCTGTTTCTCTTTGGCCTCATATGACAGAATGTGCTTTGATTGGGTGACATCCTTACCACCATTTTGCACTCACATACCCACACTAGCAGCTGGTGTCACTGGAGGGGGTGCTGTGTGATTGTATAATACAAGACAACGTTCCAGTTATACTGCACACTGTGACAATGGGGGAAATGAAAGCATGACTTCTGCTTTGGTATTATATACCTATTGTAGAGAGCCTTATTCAAGCATGGGAAAAAAAGAGCCACAATACATGGTACTTTAACCTCAATGCAGGTTTTGTTTACACATAACAATTAGAGTCATTGAGCTAATGAAATACCTACGTTATCAACCATGTTTTTTCCACAATTCTGTTATAACATGGGATTTGCCTTCTGTTTTCCAATATACAGTATATGGTGTATATTTAGGCTAACACTATAGTGTGTTTTATATATACATAGTGTGTGTGTGTGTGTGTGTGTATAGGATTATACTGTATGTAGTGTACTTGTGTTGTACTGTTTTAGTGCCCTGCCCTGTCTGTGTTAAAAAAAAGACGTTGTTTTACACTCTTTTTAAGCTTTGTTTGTTCTCCTGACAATTCAAATTACGTCACGAAGGTCATACTGAGCAAAAAAAAAACAAAACACTGTATTAGAAAGTAATTCGATGCTGTAATACGACTCAAAGACAAGTTTAGGTAAAACTTTCTTGCACTCAGTCAGATGCAACCTGGTATCAATAAGAAGATCCACTCTTAGCTCAGACAAAATAAAATCTGTTTTGCAATTCCTTGCATGCCTTGGCACTTCCAAATACAAGGCAGAGAGTGTGTGAGCATGTCTGCACATGCACCGATACATAGAAAAACAAATAGTTCTTGTTGTCGCGTTAACAAATTTAAAGGATTATATGTGTTACATGAGATTCAGCTGAGCATTGGCTTAAGAATGCTAGTGTAAAGGAAGCCTATAATATTGAACATGTTTGCCTTCGAATATGTTGTAATATGTGGGATTTAGCTTTTGTTTTCTAATATACAGTCCATATAGATCTCTATATTCTATAAGATTCTAGGAATATATTATACATTATGGTATACTGTACCAAGCATTTCTAAATATACTACAATACTTCATAGGCTACTGGTTCTTGTAATAAGGTCTTCAATGTTTAAGAAAATTCCTGACATAATTTAGTCTGGTTTTGAAGCATTTCTAGTTTTAGCTTCATATACAGCACTGCACCCAAAAAAATGCCTGTAACACATGCGGTAAGGTAATGAATACAATCTGCCAGATCTGGAACAGTGCCACTTCCTGTGTTTGTGCCACCATCAAAAAAAGAAAAATGCTAAATAGCGAAAGAATAAAGCAGCATGGTGGTCTATTTTGCTGCCTTAACAGAAAAAGCTCATAGCTTTTGAAAGATATGTTAATGTTAAGCAGTGTGATTCTACTGAATGAGTAACATGTTAAAAATAGCCTTTGCGTTTTCCTGTGGTGCTCTGAGACCGTCTAATTCCTCAGCAATTATGGTAATAGCAATAATGCTTTATTTCTTTAGTGTCTCAAGATGTTCCTGTTTCTCGAATCTTTGATACAAATTGAAACTGGGCCACATAATAGGCAAAAAGTTCCTTTTTCACTTTTAGTGGAGCTGTGTTTAGTTCCAGCACTGTTTAATTTACGACTAGCGAATATAGGTTGTGCCAGTGGAATGTGGTTGGTGTTGGCAGTGCTAGCACAGTTAACCTTGACTGCTAGATGCCAGCCAGATAAGCTCCATAACCGAAGCACATACAAAAAGAGGTAACAGGCTCAAAAAAAACAAGTGTCCAACAGCTAGTCAATCCTATTAGTTCATATGCTAGCTTATGACTAGCTCAAGTATTCAAGTCTTATAGCATATTATTTTGTTTTGTTTTGTGTTTCTTCAACTCCCTGAAATTGATATACTGGCAATTTAGCAAATTTGCTGTAATGTATAGTTGTTAATTTGGTACAAGCCTCTATTCATAGCATCCTAACTAACCTAGCAAGTACCACCAAATGCAGTGGCTGAAAGCTTAATAGTGGCCTTCTGGCAATTCTGTCATTTTAACCCACAATTTTTGTGGGTTGAGATGAAATTATTGGTGTTTATTATTAGTGCTTCTTTCTACGTTCAATAGGGAGAATCAATGTAAATTATGAAAGTAATCCAGCGTCATCCAATGATGTTTCATGGCAAATTATATAAACATTTTGAAATAATGCATGTTTAATTAATATTCTTGCTTATAGAGCATGTTTGATTTAGTTACCCCTAGTTAATTAATACATTAACTGACAAACATGTACTAACATGTATTTAAGGTGGTTGTTATTCACGCATGAATGAATTCATAAGACTCATGTTGTAGTTAAGGTTAGCGCTTCATTAGTTTGTAATTGGTACATGCCTTGGGGCACACGGTGGCTTGGTGGTTAGCACATTTACCTCGCACCGGGGTTGGGGGTTTGATTCCTGCCTCCATTCTGTGTGCACAGAGTTTTCATGTTCTACCTGTGCTTCAGGGGTTTCCTCTGGGTACTCTGGTTTCCTCCCCCAGTCCAAAGACATGCATTGTAGGCTGATTGGTATCTCTAAATTATGTGTGTGTGTGTGTGTGTGTGTGTGTGATTGTGCCCTGCAATGGTTTGGCACCCTGTCTTGTGCCCTGAGTCCCCTGGGATAGGCTCCAGGCTCCCCGCAACCCTGTGTAGGATAAGAGGTACAGAAAATGAATGGATAGTGCATCTATCCATTAACTCATCAATAGTTAATATTTAAGTGAGTATTAATTCAAATATTAGTGCATGATTATTCATGTACTGTTATTGTAAAGTGTTACCGAATAATTTGCTTTAAGATGAATAACTGAATAAAAAGCCATGCCTATAAGGGGTTTCCTACCATATAACCTTACCTTTATTTATTTATTTATTTATTTATTTATTTATTTATTTATTTTACCTTTTTTTCATTTCCTTTCCAGGTCAGCTTTGTTCTGCAGGCCATTGAAAGATCGATCCCTTATGAGGCCCAATACCTTTTCTAAGAAGGGAGACAGTAAACTCATATTATGTAACAGTTGCAATATTACATTCAGCTTAAATACACTAAGCAAACAAAATAGTCCTTTTGTAATTGCACTGCAAAGTCCTTCAAGCTTAGCGGCAAAGCTGAATCATTTACTGTTGATTCACACAGAGGCTGTATATCATATTGAAAAGCTTTTGTCTACATATTAAGTGAAACCATAACTAAGCCAGTTTAGCCTTACTTGCACCATTACACAGCATCTTTATTCCTGGAATTAGATATAATGTGTGTTGCAGATCTGGGGATACAATCAGAAACTCATAAGAATCCTACTCACATAAAAAGGCTACAGGATGTAAGCACAGCAAAGCAAAGCATATTATTATTGCTTTTTGGGTATTTGGTGTCGGTAACTAAGAACACACATACTGAAGAGGAAATGCCAAGTGATAAATAACAAATTACTAAGTCCTAGCCAAACCAGCCAGGGTTATGACAAACACATTTGTGTCCTGGAGTTGTGAAATAAATGACCTTAGACACTGTGTTAAAGTGTATTGAGCTACGCATGTTCAGTGTCCCTGATTTGAACCTATAATAACCAATAATAATGCATGGTATCCTATTATTTGTATGTTAGCATAGTATTATAAGTCCAATGGCTTGTTGAACCACAGAACCAAAAAGCTAAAGAACCTTGTTTAAGTTACAATCACAAAAAATCATACAATCATAAAAAATAAAAATAGAAAAAGAATAAATATAGGCAGATTAATTGTTTTTAAGTCAGATGCTATTTGCAGCCATGTGAAAATAAAAATGTATTAGTCATTGACAAGACATTAGGTTACCTAATGAATTTGGCTACATGATTTAATGACCTAACATAATAGCTAGCCTTACTACATGGCTAGAGACCATGGCTACTACACCATAATTAGTGCTATTTTTCATCAGTAAGAGCCGATTGGATCGCAACCTTTAGCATTCTGAAGCATGTGGCCAGAAAAGTGTACAAAATGTACTATTTGCAAATAGCCGTATTGAGTAGCCATGATATTTCTTACCTGGGTGCAATAAATCCGCACTCTATTTTTTTCTTTTTTTACATTTATGAAAAGCTATGAAATACTGTATCTTGTTACTAAACAGATTCATTAGGCCTAGGTGTGGCTGTAGTTGCTACGCTCCAAAACACATCCTCCTTCCTGAAAGTGCTGATCAAAGGCTATGCATCAGATGACACAAAGTGCACTTGCTGCCTTATGCACTGCTCTAATTAAAGCCTAAGGCCTGATTCTAGCACTGCTATTAAACAGCTTGCGGGTAATTAAGCCCACGGTTTCTCTCTCTATCTCAGGCACAGGATTTCGATGTGATTAACTCCGATGTGGCACTCGCCAGAGATGCCTCTGCCTCTTTTGTGTCTAGTTTCAGAATGTTTAACATCTTCAAGTTTCAAAATGATTAATGCTGGCATTATGCATTCTAGCCCATTTACATCTAGCCTACTTACCACTTAATCCCAGCTAGGGTTAATACAGTATAGTCTAGGTAAAGGGAGGACATTTTTAGAGGCAAAAAAATTCTATAATGAGGGATCAAGACACAATAAAGGAAGTGAGACAATTTGACACCCTCATTTTGAAAGCCACAAACAAAGGATGTGTGTTGCTGTGAAGAGGAAACTGGAGTGGATGAGTGAATGTGGACTGACATGAACCTAGTTTTCAGAAACACGTACACACAAATCAACAACTGTAGACTCTAGGAAACTGAGAGCTGACTGCAAGAATAAAAAAATAGTTTATCTAGAGATGGCTCAATAATATACTATATGGAAGCTGCTAGCGTAAGCTAGCAACCTGGCCATTTTAACTTTGTGTCATTATTAGCATTGTTTAGTTGAACAATCCGTTAGAGATGATACCAATCTTTGGTTTCGCTTATAGGAAACAAGGGAAGTAGTGTCACCACCCCCACAACCTCCAGTTACTTTCAGGGATATGTTTTGCAAAAATTAATAGGTCTACAGATGCTTGACCAGGGTACGACTAGTTCAGGATTCACATTAGTAACAGTACCGTGTTGAGAACTGTCCAGTGGAAAAGTGGACACACACTCATACATGACCAACAATGTTTTTCATCTACAATATCCTGACTATAGGAATACAGAGCATTACAGCTCTTGATCTGAAAGTCCAAATCAACAATATTGATCGCTATTTCCTGCCAGCGATGCATTAACTCAGCGGAAATCTGTCCATCCCACAACCGCGCCACTGTTCAGCTCGGTCAGGACTAATGGGAAAGAAACGGCATGCAGAGTACTTCCCATGAACCATCAGCAGCTTTTTCTCTTCTATAATGCAGTTACAGACCCACCAACGCCCCAAGACAGGGACAATGTAGGCTCAAGAGCATGATGAGGCCTGGAGAGACGACAGAATAAACACAGTGATCCGCAATGAAGCCTCAGCGGTTACGTTTTTCCAAATTCCTTATCTTAATCTTGGGGCCTTTTATAAACAAGATTCAAACCTTTGTCAAAAAAACCTGTCAACCCATTAATCACAGCACATGGAAATTGAACATAGTGTATTGAACATTCTTAAAATATAAAGGTCCCAGAAAACGTTCTTTAGTGCAACACCATAGAAAAACATCTTTTATTGTCCAAAAAGAGCCTTTTACTGCATGGGGTTGGTGCCACGATGAAATGAGTAAACATTTCCCACCATAAAAAAAACTTTCTACATGGTTTAAATGGTATTAAATGATTCGTCTGTTCAATGTGAAACCAACAAAAAATGGTTATCCATTAATAGGCTCTTTGAGGAACCCAAAATGTTTATTCCACTGACAAATTCTACTGAATTTTTAAGGGTGTAGGCTTAGTATTTTTTTCAACATAGCCCAAAATCTCAATAAAATTTACTATAAAGCAAATCTGTCTTGGAAAATTTTTTGATTAATGGCCTTTTGGAAAATATTTTATCCTGTAATGATGTTCATTTCTTGTTCATATATTTAATCTTTTATTGTTCTTATACCATTTTCTTTCAAGGTTTTATTTTACTTTATTATCTTACATGAGGTCTCCTGCTGAGCTGTAAAAGGTCATCTCACTTTGATGTTAGCAACGTTCATGACGATGAGGAACAAAACAAGGTTGCTGTGGTTGTGATCATTGCAAATAGCTCAAGCGGTGTCTGTTATGTAACGAGCTTGTAACAAGCCCAAGATGAAACCTCAAAAACCAGCCGCTGGAATGTAAATCAGGAAAGTTATGGAAGGAAGCCATGAAAACCTTCAGAACTTTGGCTGATTTGGGTTGGTTAAGTTACAATGTACTTGTCAGGATCTCTACCTCCATCTATTTTTATCTGAATAAAAGCAGTATGTTGATGAGAGTGCATATGATACTACTCTAATACCAAAACAAATGCATCCTAATCCAATGAGGAACTATAGCCATGTAATTTATTCTTTGAGAAACCAAAAATATCACCTGTGTAATCAGAGCCAAAGATCTTTCTGGTACACGGTTTTCCATCAGGAGAGCTTCCTGTTATAGCTAGAGCTATGGCATGTGCAGACGCAGGAGTGGCTGCTCTGATCCACGCTGAAAGTGACTTCAACAACGATGCTTTCTGCCCCGAGTCGCCATGGAAACAAGAGCTCGGCTCTCTGTTTACTTTGGCTAATTCAGTGTGCCATCATGATCAACAGACGGAATGATGTTCAGCAGAGGATGACGGGATTAATATTTTAGTCGCAGCGAGTCAGCAGCTATGGGAATGATAATGAGAGTGGGTCCATATCGGAATTGATTTTTTTCCAATATTTGTTAGATTTGTACTGCATTGCTTCGAATGCTTCAAAGATGCTTTATTGTTCATCAAATTAACAATGTAGAATCATCTCATCTCTTAGTGGAAGATATTGTCTATACATAATATTACTAGAGCTTAAGTGGAATAATTCCAATGATTAGTTTGCAGTATATACAATCACACTGTAGTAACATTGACAAAAGTAAATGACTGCCATCACTACGCCATGGAACCTAAGCTAGAAAGCATATCAAAGACATGGATATTCTTGGCAGTTTGCACCAAAACATTAGTCATGAAATGGCACTGAGCCACAATCCTATGTGCAACAGCTTGTGAAAAGCTAAATGCCCCCCACTGGTTTTGGTTGAGATGAGGCAGAAAGATCAGTGGACAAATAACAGTAGAACTAGATTTTATCTAGTATCCCCATCTCAGTCCTCATGAACAGATTGGTAATCTGTAGAGGTTTTGATCTTAAATAAAACTCCCAGTGTTTGAGGTTGAGCTGGAGGTCAGCTAGCACCTGCGGTCTTTCATAGTTCATGTGCATTATAAATACAAGACTTACACAAGACACTGTTTTATATCCATTTTATAGCCATTTTCTATGATCAGTCTAAATGTGAATTGATTGTTGCTCAATCAATCTGTGGTAACCAAACCTTTAATTTATAACTAAGAAATTTATTTTCTTTTGCCGGTTGTAATACTCTTCATTGGGCCATTATAAAACAATTTTACCACAGCACTGTTGGATTCTTAAATCTGAAAGTGTAGTGTGGATTTATTTTCTATAACAGCAGCTCTGACAATAGTTCCAGCTGTAATATAAGCAATAGTTTAATACTAATGCACCCGTTCTAATACGTTAATCATTACTACTCATTCACAGGGACTTTTATGGTGCATACTCCACATAAGCTAAGTCTAATAAATAAGTGGTTTAAAAAAAATGTGTTATTTACCAAAGAAAAACATCTAATCATTGATGTGGTGAGGATTTCTGTAAGGAGACACTCACTGAACATTAATGGAAGGAGTCTCCAGTGTCAGTGCTCCAGTGTAACATTACATTTTCCACCACAGGAAAGTTTTCTAGACAGAGGAGTTTGCGTTTTCTGGTTTCTCTGTAACATGAAAAGCTGCATTAAAATAATTTTTTAAAAATTATTTTTATGATCTTCAAGAGAAAGAAAAAAGAGAGTCTGATGAAGGAGTGACTATTTATAGCTGCTATAATGTAAATGAAATCTAGAACTACTTTGTCTCATGGATGACATAACATTAAATTATAACAGTAATTATAAATGGTTAAAAAGTGTGAAGTGTTGTTCGTTAATAAATCACTATGGTAGAAGAGGAATAAAACACTTCGGGATTTGCAGTTATAGGAAAACAATTTATTTTGCATCAGGCCGTCTCACACTACCCCAGTGTTGATTAGTTTCCTATAACAGCATGCCCTGTCGTGTATTTTATTCCTTACTTATTTGACCGTTATAACACTATTTCAACATGGTGTAATGATTGCAAATTTGTAGGAATTTAGATAATCCAATTAAGAAAAGTTACAACGAGCTAGGTTTAGTGTGAGGGGCGGGGTTAATAACTGTAGCTTTTTTAAAATCAATTTAAACAAAATCACTTTTGTGTATCGGGATACCACCGAATTTATGAGGTAGTAAAGTTATATGTAAGTTCAGGGGGATACTATGCTTTCCTCAGGATCGTCTCTATAGCTTTTCCTAAATTCCTAAGGCATGTCTGGATCTGTTTACCTTCGGGGTAGAAGCATCTCTACTACTTCTTGTCTTTATCGCTGCAGCACATCAGCAAAGGGTGTGTAATGTGCTATTATAGTTGATTTGTACATGCATGAAGCTCCCCGCAGGCAGGGAATCTTTAATTAACATCTTTTCTGGAAGGAGGAGGTGTGGAAAGAAGGTGTGTAAGAAAGCAAGAGAGAAAACAGAACAATGCAGAAGGTGTTTTTCAAGCCTTCTGCTTGTGAAGTTGCTGTAAATACACACTCAAGAACATTCCAGCCTCCACCCATCCAGCACAACTCCACTTGTGCAACAGATTAATACAGTATTAAGACCAACTGACTTAAGACCAATCCACTTACACAGGCATATGAGATTATCTGTGTGCTAAGTGTGTCAGATTGTGTTACAGAGCAGAAAAAGCTTATTACGTCATGGTCAAGTAAGAAGAACAGACAACCAAGTAAAGTGCATGAAAAAATTACACTGTACATATGTAAGCTCAGGTATAGCTTAGCTGAATCATAAATATACTGATTTACAGTCAAAGATAGATAGATAATTCAATGGCTAGCTCACATCAAAACATGACACATCATCCCAGCATTAGCTAGCTTCATTTTGGGAAACTTGCTAACTTTAAGTAGCTAAACTTGTTAGGGATAAACATTAGCAGCTAGCTGGTTAGTTAATATTTTTGTATAATGTTGGATTTCTATTAACATTTCTTGTTACAAAGTAAAATAATTTTTTATTATAATTAGTATAATTTAGTATAATAATTTCTTTTTATTTGTTAGCTAGCCCTAGGTAGTAGGCCCGTGGGTTTGATAGCATCATGATCTGGCTAAACTAGCTAAACGTGGTTTGTGGAAGGTTATTGTTCACTTACAAATGAGGTAATTAGTTGTTAGGTCATGTAGTGACAGAGCTAATATACAGACAGAGACTGCTAAGCTGCTGTTTGGAAAGTATGAAGAAATTGGCAGATTGAGATTGGTGAATTTAAATGCTACAGATATTTTCATATCTTGTTATGGAATACATCCAATTTGTTGCAGTCTCATTTAAAGGAGATGGCATTACATACGTAACACTGTAGTAGCAGTAGAAACATTAAATCATTTAGTTAGGAAAAGTGTTAGGAGGATCACTCTCATTTAGTACTTAATCAAAACAATTCATAAATTGAAAAAAAAAAAATCTAGAAATATTTTTGTATGATGTCATCAACACTGGTATAGCGTCAAGCAACAGAATTCGTTATCAGGCTAGACGGTCACACTAGTGTAGGCCGGCGGTCATACCCTAAATATTAAAACTCACTTATGTGTACAAGTCATGAATCAGCTATATTGACTTTAGGGCTGACGCTTCACTTAAGTCAGTGATTTCATAGAACTGGAATGGTATGAACCTTCATGTAGGCCATTTTTTTGGAATATAATTAGAGAACACTAACTCAGGTAATGCTAAAAAGCTTTGCAGGTAAACACTAATCTTAGGTAAAGGAAGCAGGCTTTGAAACGCAGCATGCACAGCACAGAGTCGCACACTAATTGGATGGTCTGAATGCCAAACCACCACCTGCGAGTCAGGAAGCCTCGCTGCCAGCTACTCGGATTTATGCTCACAGACACTGGAGAGACACTCCATATATTTCCACCAAATTGACGTAAACTGATTTGAATCTTTTGACTTATTTAGTACGTCATGAAGAACGACATTGTTGGATATTCTATTCAATTAGCAGCTCTCCTTTATGTGCACAAACATTAACACTAAAGGAAAATGTTGACTCTGAATAGATTCAACACTACCTACTTCTGATGTATTGTTAAAAACCTCTCATGCTATGAATTCCTAGAAAATAGCCTTATAAAGTGTAAGTGAAAGTAAACAATGGGGCAGAAACGCATTTTGATAACAAAGGCTTTATTACAACACGTTCCTTTTTCCATTTTTGAGAATGGGTTTGTGGCAAAATAACATGGTTTGCTGAGTATTACAGAAACCCAAGGAAAAAAACAAAACAAACAAAAAAAAAAACCAATTTCATCAACGCTTGAAAGCGACCACATGGAAATTTTCATTTCCAGAATTGACAGCTTCCATACAACAGGACAATTGAGATTGGGCGCAACACAAAAAGCAACCCCAAAAAAACCCACACGTACAAAAAAAGGGTACAATCAGTTTTAAAAAACCCTCTTGTGCCTTAGGAATGTTTCCCCATCTAGGTGGCTTCCACTGTTTCCTCTTCCTCTTTTGTGTCAATCAAAAAACATTTGCTTGAAGCAGCGCTAACAAGAAGGTATTAATCATTGATGACATACAAAAACCAAATATTGTGCATTTTACTGTAAAACTCAATTTCTTAATAAAAAAAAAAGAAAGAAAAGAAATGCAACGCCACAAAATGGTGAGCTGGTCACACGTTGACATAAAGCCATACCCCGATTGGTCAATGAAAATTTTTGGGAATGTCCACATTCCGAAGCCACGCCCCCTTTGTCCTTTGCCCCTCTTCTGTCTCTACGCCAATAGCCGAGGCCATGGAAGCCAGATGGATCCAAGCTGCGTGCGCCAAAGCGTTAGAAGCGCACTTTTTCATTGCTGGTTTGGAAAAGGGGGGTGGGTGGATGGTTTTCGTCTTCTGGCTGTTGGTGGAGGATGATTTCAGGTCCACCCAACGTTGATGGCAGCTTTAGGGTTTTCTTTTTAGCATTTTTTTTCCTTTTGTTTTTTTTTGACATTTTGGTTACAGAGTTATACAGCTAAAAGAAGTGAACAAAAAGAAGGCAATGTGTGGGAAAGGGGGTGTGCACAGTGCATGATGGCAGCTTGGGGTCTTCACGATGTCGCCTGCTTCTCCTGTTCGATGGCTGCACAAGCAGGAGAAAAAGGACAATTAGATGCCATCATGGCTTTGGCCCACACCCATTTTTTTCATAACAGGTTCTCTGTGCTACACGCAACTCAGTTTTATTGCACAATAATGCTGGAAATCACTTCCTCTCTTTCAGAGCTATTATACAAGGCCTTCTGCAATGCCATTTTGACCGTTTTTTTTTTTAAAAAAAAGGACTTCCTTACTTTCTTTAGATGGGAGCGGGTTCTTCTCCTGAGTCTCAGTCTTCTTCAGCTTGCTCTTGTCGAAGCTGGTGACCTCATCGAGATTGGGTTTGTCAGACATGGTTGCTGAGTGTCTGTCAGGAGACAAAAAAAAAAAGTGCAAAATTGATTTTAGTCTTTTTTTTTCTTTGGAGAAAATCATTTAAACCACCTACAGTGTTCTTTTCATTAAAGCACCTTGTGTAGTTCACATTGTGAGCTTTTGTCCAGCCACAGTGACTGCACTGACCACACAAGAGAGAACAAAACCGCACCCTTTCTGAATGGCGTCTGAAAAAATAACCCCGAAAAAAACCCCCAGAACATTTCCACATCAATGCATCCTCGCACTGTAAGAGCACCAAAGGAAATGCATGCAAATATGACGATTGGGGAATAACTTATTATTAGCATTATGATTTTTTTTTATGATCAGACATTTTTGCGCACCCCCACGTGCGCGCACAAAGATTTGCGAATTCAACGCTCGTGCGCACACAGTCTGGTAGGAACCACCGCCCATCCTGGCTTAATCTCTAAAATAGAGGACTCTAACGTTTTAGTCACACCCCAAGCCTGCTGTCCCATGCACATATCCGTTATCTTATTCATGCATTTATAGGTATGAGGCACCAGAGTGACTAATCAGCATGCATTAACAGCCTGCAGCACAAAGGCGCACATGCAACAAAGGAAATGTGTCAGTGGACCTGATTTCCTCATTTACACACACAATGAAACAGGCTATAACAAAATACATTTTTTTTTAAAAAATCCATCATTCTTCACTGATTCATTCTTGTACTCCTTTGCATAACATGCATCAAATAGCATGATGCATCAAATAGCATAATCACATCTTTGAACAAACTATCAATCTGTAGCACCATCAGCAATCATGAATACGACAAGTAGAAAAAAAAATCAGAATGCATACCTATATAGACCAGTTAGCGTTTGAGACCTCGGATAACTCTGGGTTGCAGCAATGTGGCGCGCTACTGCGCAGAGCCCAATATATGCCCAGGGATATGCAAATGAGCGCGTGACGTCACCCCGAAGCCCCGCCTTGTAACAGGATCAACTGACTTCATGTGATGAGCGTTAAACAGCACGAATCTCTTTATTTATCAACATATATACACTGAAGCAAGTGTATATGACAAACGCACAGTTTGTGCATGGATATTACAAAATATCTGTCTGTAGTTTGGGGTCTTGATTTTAACCAGGCTGAGAAATGTGTCTTTATGCCACCTGGTGGTCATTTAGGGGTACTACTAACAATCATTTCCCACTTTTTTTTCACTTATCACTTTCTACACACTCAGTTCCTGTTTTCTTAGGTACACTGTATCTACACCTAATGGTCCTTTCATTATGTTCACCCATTATTATACACTATAAGTCACTTTGTACTTGTACAATTATTGACTCTATCCCATTTGTTGCTATGCACAATTTAGAACTTAGTCAGCCCTAATGTCCGTCACTGGTGACCTCATCAGTTTGTCAGACATGACAGCTGAGGATTGGTTTCTGGAAAAGTGCAAAAGTCATCATCATCATCTTCTTCAGTAGCTGGTTTATCCTGATCAGGGTCACGATGGATCTGGATCCTGTCTAGAGTTCACTGAGTGTGAGGATGGGATGCCTGTCCATCGCCAGTCTGTCTATCACAGGGCACCGTACACCACACGTATTCACACTTATTCACACCTACAGGCAATTTAGTATAGCCAAACACCTCATGGGAAGAAACCGGTGGGGTTTCCCAGGGAAAACCCACTCGGACACACAGAGAGTTACCCCCCTGGATCAGGGGACCCTGGAGCTGTGTGGTGGAATCGCTACCTGCTCCACCATGCTGAATCTAACTCATCTCTTGCTATGCACAATATGTCAGTCTTCCTTTACCTTTCTACATCATCCATTAGTGGAAAATGTCCACCACAGGACCACCACTGGTGACCTCATCAAGAGTTTGTCAGACATAGATGAAGAAGTGCAAAAGTGACTAATTATTTTTTCACTCAAAGCACACACACACAATGCTCTCTCTCTCTCTCTCTCTCTCTCTCTCTCTCTCTCTGCTTTGTGTTGCTTACTGCACTGACCTCTAAAGAAAAAAATCGTATTTGCACAGTGGCCCACAACAATGATACTGACAAGGCAGTGCCATGTGAGTGTGTGACACTGGTATGAGTCACTGACTTACTGACTTGTGAAAGAGTTGATAACAGACTTGTGTATTCACACACACACAAACACACACACACACCCCGATCAGCCGTAACATTAAAACTACCTGCCTAATATTGTGTAGGTCCCCCTTGTGCTGCCAAAACTGCTCTGACCCATCAAGTCATGGACTCCACAAGACCTCTGAAGGTGTGCTGTGGCCTCCATGGATCAGACTTGTTTGTCCAGCACATCCCACAAATTCTCGATCGGATTGAGATCTGGGGAATTTGGAGGCCACGTCAACACCTTGAACTCTTTGTCATGTACCTCAAACCATTCCTGAACAATTTTTGCAGTCTGGCAGGGCACATTATCCCGCTGAAAGAGGCCACTGCCATTAGGGAATACTGTTACCATGAAGGGGTGTACTTGGTCTGCAACAATGTTCAGGTAGGTGGTACATGTCAAAGTAACATCTACATGATACCAGGACCCAAGGTTTCCCAGCAGAACATTGCCCAGAGCATCACACTGCCTCCGCCGGCTTGCCTTCTTCCCATAGTGCTTCCTCATGCCATCTCTTCCCCAGGTAAGTGACGCACACGCACCCGTCCTTCCACATGATGTAAAAGAAAATGCGATTCATCAGACCAGGCCACCTTCCATTGCTCCATGGTGCAGTTCTGATGCTCAGGTGCCCACTGTAGGTGCTTTTGATGGTGGACAGGGTCAGCATGGGCACTCTGACCAGTCTGTGGCTACATAGCCCCATACACAGCAAGCTGCAATGCACTGTGTTCTGACACCTTTCATAGCCAGCATGAACTTTTTCAGCAATTTGTGCTACAGTAGCTCTTCTGTGGGATTAGACCAGACGGGCTAGCCTTCACTCCCCACGTGCATCAATAAGCCTTGGGCGCCTATGACGCCTATGACCCTGTCGCCGGTTTACCTTCCTTGTCCTTCCTTGGACCACTTTCGGTACTAAACACTGCATACCGGGATCATCCCACAAGACCAAGGACAGCCGAAGAGTTCAAGGTGTTTACTTGGCCTATATATATATATATATCTTTGTTAATGCTTACGAATGCATACTTTTTTGTTCGTATTTATAAGTAGAAAGAAAAAAGATAATATGTGTGGAAATTTGAAGTTTATATATGCACATTAAATATATTAAATACCAAAAATAAAACCCTTATTTCCCCTCCCTGGATATAAAGTAGCCATTTTATGACTTCTACATATTTTATGTACATATTCTATTCTAAGATTACTGAGCTGAGACATTTACACTGGCACTCCTTATCATTAATTTTAATCTCCAACACTTATTTTGGATAATTTTGTCTTGTTATTTTGTAAAATATTATTTTGTGATTTTATTTTGTAAAATTTTGTAAAGTCTGACCCGGAAGTACTAGCCGTCAACATCCCCATACAGATACACACGTGCTTCTGGTGAGAGAAGCAGGCGCCTGTGTGTACCGGGTTTCTGCTTAAATCTACAGCTGAATAATGTAAAGATTTAAACGCCTTTTGAGACGAAGATGAAGTTTGCATATAAGGTACGTTTAGACACATAACGCTTTGAACATGGTTACAGTGAACCTGTCACTGTCCGAGAGAAGAGAGAGCTAATTAAGCTAGCTAGCTAACATTAGTTGGTTAGTTGCAGATAAATTACAGGTAAACTTCATAATCTCTACAATAAACACAAAAGGCACAGATATTTAGAAATAAGCAATGTGTGTGGGTCATATCCTCCATATCAGCTCACCCTGAGGAGGCTGAATCATGATCTCAGAACCTGATGAAACATTTAGTACATAATGTTTGGTACAAATTTCAAATATTGTAATAATCTGACCCTGGGTTACATAGAAAATAATGTTAACAATCTTTTTTTGAACAAATTAACCTTCACTTTTTGGTGTCTTCAGTTTTAATGATCTTCCAAAGCTGTGCCCTTATAAATAGTTAGTTTACTTCTAGCATAGTCCAGCTCATGGTAAGGCTGTAAATGCAATGTTAAAAATAATAATAATAATAGTAATAATTCTGAAAGCTTTTCAGATACTTACAGAAACATCACTATTGTAGACAGTTTTTATACAGCCAACTACTGTCAATCTCCAGCATGTCTGAAGTCTGTATCTACAGTACTGACCTTCCAGGGAGCACCTGAAAAGTGCCTCAGAAATGCAGATAAAAAAAATTAAAGCCCCATATTTCAGAGAATAAGACTGACAGCTTGGATATTATCTCTGAGAAGTATCTCAGCTCTGATCAGAAGAGAGCATGAGAGCAGAGCTATGTTGGATCACTGAAATAAAAGCCAACAAAAAGTGAAGAAAGCTTAATTTGTACAAGAAATCTGACACTCCTCCGACATAAAACCAGCTATATTGTGAAGTATCAATATCTAATCAGCAGTACTTGGTAATTCTCAGTTGCAATGAGTGTGAGTAGGATACAAAGGTTTTTCTGAATTTACAGGATTTTCATGAATACTAAATATTTTTTGTGTAAAAGCTCGTACAAACAATTTACAAAAAATCCATTCGTGTCCAGCTTGATGAATGAACTTTTGGAATTTGGATAAATTGACACAGAATGTCCCGTTTGTTTGCAGTTTTCCAACTTATTGGGATCTGTTTATCGCCACGGGAATCTGACGTTCTCTAAAGATGGCAATTCAGTCGTCAGTCCAGTTGGAAACCGTGTCTCTGTGTTCGACCTGAAGAAGTAAGACACACATTTGATCATTTCTAACGTTCACACTGTTTAACATTCCAGTTCAACACAGTCGGCTTTCTCAGCCAACCATCAAAACGTGTCCAAAAAGGAGAAAAAGAAGGATGAAATACAGTTTATACCACAGTGCCACTGAATTCTCAAATCTGATTGGTCAGGAAGTGTTGATTAGTTTTTGATTACAGCAGCTCTGATAGTAGTTACGGCTGCGAGACAAATCACAGGTTTATATTAATGCTCGATCAGATATATTCTGGTACGTCATTAGTTCTATAGTAGTAACTCATTCACAGGGACTTGTATGCTGAAACTTGTACGCCGCATAATCTATGATAATGAACAAATTTAAATAATGCGTTTTTATATTACACAAAGAAAAAAGTCAAATTATTGATATGGTGATGTTTATTTAGCATTTATGGAAGGAGTCTCCTGTGTCAGTGCTCTGTAACAATCAGTAAGTACTGACTAGTTTTCCTTCATGGAAGAGTCTTCAGGACAGGAGACTTTGCCTTTTCTGTTTTTCTGATAACTTCAAAAAGAGAAAACGAGACGATGAGAGAGAATAACCGTTTATAGCTGCTATAATGGAAGTGATGACAGGAACTAACTTGTCTCATAGATGTTTTACAAATGCAGATAAATGGTTATAAAAAGCATCATATGTCATTCATTAATAAATAAAAAAACTTTTTTGGCAAATCCTTGGGACTGGCTGGTATAGGACAATAATCTACTTCACATCAGTCCGAAGCCCGACTTTAATACCACAGCAATTTGTCAATGATTACGATTTGTAATTTATTACTGAGCAATTGATGTTGTTGAGCTACAGTTAAAGTTGTGGAACGTAAACAGGTTGTGTTAGCTGTGTGTGATTCCTCACATAACAGCAGCTGTGACAGTAGTTCTGGCTGTAAATCGAATCACAGGTTTATATTAATGCGCTTGTTCTGTTATGATATTGTTTCTGTAGTAACCGTTCATTCATATGGACTTATTTGGCAAACATTCCACAGTAATCTAAGGCTAATAAAAATTGTAATCGCTGTAGAATAAAAAGAATAAAACACTTTGGGATGTGCTGGTACTTTCCACTGGGAGATGTTACACAATCCCATCATTAATTATTATCCTATAACAGCAAGTGCCTAAGAGTTTTATTCCTTAATGGTCAGTCAGTACTTTAATGAATGATTGCGTGTGTTGGTTAATTTACATTCATGGGATTTAGCAGATGTTTTTATCCAGAGCGTCTTACAGAAGTGCCTTAAAACATATCCTTACACTAGCGTAACTAGACCATGGTCTAAGAATACCATGCGATTTATGAAAATTGTGTTGCGAAACACAAAAACTTGACTTTAGGTTAAATCCCCGCCCTACACGCCCTATGCACTCATTCACGTTGCTTGTTTGTCCTACATGTTTGATTAGCATAAACATTAAAACCATTAACGATAATGCTGTCTGTATTGTTTTAGTAATAAGTCTGAGACATTACCAGTGAGCACCAATAAGAATATTACCTGTGTGGGGCTCTCACCTGATGGAAATACAGCCATACTTGTTGATGAAGGTATGTGTGTTTTCTTATTTGTCATTTTTTCTGCTTTCCGTGATGAATGAAGTGGTGAATTGGTCACTAGTGTTAAATCATGTGTTGTAGATGGAGCAGCCATATTGGTCAGCTTGTTGACTCGAGCTGTACTTCACCATCATCACTTTCACAAGCCAGTCAACAGCATCCGCTTCTCTCCCGATGGCAAGTAAGTCACTCGAAACACACACAAACACACACTTGGTAGGCACGTATAACTGGATTAAGTCCACAGCTTATTTATTTCACTAAAAACGCATTAATTATGTGGTGTTGTGTCTACTTTCTGTAGGAAGTTTGTGGTTACTAAAGAAAACGTCGCTCTGATGTACCATGCCCCTGGAAAGAACCGGGCTTTTAATGCGTTTGTTCTGGATAAGAGTTATTATGGACCCTTCGACGAGACGACCTGCATAGACTGGACTGATGACTCCAAGTATAGCACTGCAACTAACCACCTCACTCCTCCTGCTAGCACATATTGTCTTTACGCTAGGGCTAGATTGTTTTTTTAATAGATTTTTAATCACATGTTGACGTTTCATAAAAACGAAGAATTTTTCTGTTTATGGTTCAGGTCATGAAAATGTATTGAGAATCACAAGAAAATGTTTACAAAACATAAATTGTTAATCTAGTTAACATAATAACTTCACCAGCATATGGTTTTGTCCTTTAAAAACCATAAGGAGCATGATGTTAAAGATTTAACAAGTCGATGGGGATGCCTCTTCCACCAAAAAGTCTAGCTGGTCTTGTAACTAATTTATATTCCTTAAATGCCCTTAAAATATACTTCATACTGGCTCCTGGGTGGAACAGAAAAGTGTCTGCTGTTTATCTGAAGATTGCAGTCTGAATCTTGATGATGCTACAGCCATCCATGCTGAGGCCATGCTGTCTGGGTGGGAGGGCATTCTGTCTGGCGTACTCTCTCCCTCTCACTAGCCAATCGTGGGCATCAGTGAGCTTGTACACGGAAGTGGGCATATAGCATATTCCTCCACTTGTGTTACGCTGCCCTGTGATCCAGGTCAAAAAGATAAGGTGGGCTCTCTTCACGTCTCCGCCAGGAAGCACACGTTAGTCCTGACCCTTCAGAGTTGATGGCTGTCATATGATAGGAGAGAGCTGGCTGGTGGGTGGGAATTTGCAACGATATATTGGCTCTATACTTATAATATGCCTCAAACAGGAAGGAAGGTATTGAAGAAAAACTGGAGACACTTTTGCCCTTGGTATCTAATTCTGTTCCTGTGCTGGTTACGATGAGAATTCCATATAAATCCTACAAACATTCAACAACTCGTTCTTGAGATGTCATGTTAACTACAATCTTGTACAATGGCACGAAAATATTTTCAAATCCCGAGTGTGTAGTTTTGATGAAAGCGTGGTAGACGAACGCCGTTATCTTTGTGACTGGAGAAAGAGAAAAGCCGAGCTAATATAAATGGTGTCATAGGTCCTGGACACAGTGAAAACCCCACTGTTTGTTTATTAATTTTACTGCGTTTCCTGTCACCACTTGATCACATTAACTCTATTCAAAGCAAGCACACATTTCACTTTTATCTGGTGTTTGTTGTCTCAGGTGCTTTGCAGTGGGGAGTAAAGACATGACCACGTGGATATTTGGAGCAGAACGATGGGCGAATCTGATCTATTACTCTATCGGAGGACATAAGGATATCATTGTGGGATGCTTCTTCGAGAAGGACAGTCTGGACGTAAGTTTTTAGTGTCTCCTGTCTGCTGACATGATTTTGGTGAACATATTGAGATATTTTCCTAAGTACAATTGTTTCATTTCATATATATTGTTAAGAACTAATAGTGTGTTGTAGTCAAACTGAACAAACTTTCAGCTGCATTTATTGATGTTTTAGTGGATGTGGGTCAAAGACCATAAAAAACAAAGACAAAAAATAAAAATAGACTGTTCTGAAAAGAGAAACTGTAATTTTGTCATGATGTTGTATGTTATTTAATCATTTGATGATAAATTACTGTATAGTGTTGTTATTATAATGCTAACATATTTCTTGTTATGCAGTTGTACACTGTGAGTCAGGATGGCACTCTGTGTGTGTGGGAGAGCGACACTGAGCTCGATGGCTTACGCAAAGGACCCAAATACTCTGAACGGAAGAAGATGGAGGAGGAAAGAAAGAAACAGGAGGAGGACGAATCTAAAGAGGATGAGGAGAATGAGATTGAGGAGCTGATGGGAGAAGACGGGCAGCCGAGGGGGGAGGTGATAAAAGGGAGTGTGGATGCGCCAAAAGAAGTGGACGGCATCAAAAACGTCCGTTACAAGCAGAAAAGCAAGTATGTGCTACATTTTAGAGTTTGTGCCCTTTTTTGCTTATTAGAATATTTCAGGGAATGTGAGCTTCATTATATTATTTAATCACAGTTTATTTTGGACTGAATTGTAAAATGTTAAACTAAAGTGTTGAGGATTTGTCTGGACAGTTGTCTTTGTGGTAAATGTGTATTTTCTTAACCACGAATCATCCTTTTTTTTTTTAAACCGCAGACACTTTTTCAATAAAGAGGGAGACTACAACAACCTGACAGCAGCAGCTTTCCACAAGGAGACACACATTCTGGTGACGGGTTTTGCCTCGGGAGCTTTCCACCTCCATGAGCTGCCTGACTTTGACCTCATTCACTCACTCAGGTTTGACCAAATACACCATGATGCCAGAATTCTTAACCTCTGCAACCCATATTAATGTGTGTGTGTATGTGTGTGCATGTGTGTGTTTTCCCTGCCATATCAAGACTTATGACTTATAACTTACGTTATATCCTTGGAATTACAGTGCTAGTGTAATAATGGTGGATATTTGTATATTTACTGGTTGTTAACTTTTCTTTTGGTGTAAACCACCAGTATTTCAGATCAGAGGATTTCAGCTATAGCCATGAACCCCACTGGAGACTGGATTGGCTTTGGCTGTTCAGGTACAGACTCGACATATAGAGCATGATCATAGTGGTGATATTTTTCCGATCTTCATCTGTCCAGTTTGGATGAGCCTGTGCTCAGTGTAGCCTCAGATTCTTGTTCTGGGCTGACAGGAGTGAAACTCAATGTGGTCTTCTGCTGTTGTAGCCCATTCGCCTCAAGGTTCGATGTTTGTTGCATTCTGAGATGCTGTTCTGCTCACCATGGTTGTAAAGAGTGCTTATTTGAGTTACTGTACACTCATACCACTCTGGCCATTCTCCTCTGACCCGACTCAACAGTAAGGCGTTTCCACCCAAAGATATGTCGCTCACTGGATGTTTTTTGTTTTTCGCACCATTCTATGTTAACTTTAGAAACTGTTGTGTGTGTGAATATCCCAGAAGATCAGCAGTTTCAGAAATACTGAAACCTGGCCCGTCTGACAAGAACCATGCCACAGTCAAAGTCCCCTTGACAAACTAAAGCTCTTGACCTGTATCTGCATGAGTTTATGCATTGTGCTGCTGCCAAATGATTGGACAGCTGCATGAATGTGCAGCGGTGTTAAAGTCACTGTAAGCTGTCCTTTCTATTGTGTCCTGCTGAAACCGAAGTGAAAAGTTGGCCAGATTTAAAGCACAGGCCCATAAAATATAGACAACCTTTAAAAGGACTTTGAGAGAAGTGACCCTTCCTGGGGTTTTTAGGCAAGTTATTGGGGTACCTAGCTCAAGTATAGCCTACCTGCATGTTATGGGCATGTGGCGCAATAATGATCAAACTTGCTTGGCCACAAACCCTATGAAAAATGCTTAGAGCAGTCAGTTTTTATTAAAATGAGATGTATGTGGTATGCTTGGAATTTTTACTGTAACCACCACACATACCGTACATCATGAATACACTCCTATCTCTGTGATTGATGCAGAGATCAAGAGAAAGTAATTGCTACATACCTCCATCTAGCAGCATCCGGAAATTTTATCCTGTCCGAATGGCATTTAAGGTGACATAGCATTTAATGTAGCAGCATTTAATGTTATAACTTAAGTTTTCAGTGTGCTGTGTTATTGTATATCTGGGCAGAGATGTGTCATTCAGAGTAGGTTTACAGAGAAGTAGTCAGTCAAGTCCCTTCCAAATTACATTACTGCACGTCCTCTGGTAAAGCTAATCCAGCTAGAATAATGTTATTGTCACATTAGGAATGTGGGAGTGAAATGGTTTCCTGTGTGTGGAAATCTTTACCAAGATGCCTGTTGGTTTTAAAGGTCTTGGACAGCTGCTGGTGTGGGAGTGGCAGAGTGAATCCTATGTGTTTAAGCAGCAAGGCCACTTCAATAACATGGCGTCTCTGGCGTACTCTCCTGATGGACAGTATCTGGTCACCGGAGGAGATGATGGCAAGGCAAGTTTATTTTCCAAAATTGTAGATGTAAAATGAGCGAATCGTGTGTTCAGTCTAATTTTTAATCATTTTCAGGTGAAAGTGTGGAACACCACGAGCGGCCTGTGTTTCGTCACATTCACAGAGCACACGAGCAGCGTAACTAACGTCATCTTTACAAGCAGTGGCTTCGTGGTGGTTAGCGCCTCTCTGGATGGCACTGTCCGAGCTTTCGATCTGCACAGGTAATGGAGGATACAAAAAATTAATTTTCATGCCCATTGCAAGATCCAAAGACCATGTCAGCAATGTGGAATATTCATATTACCACACCACCTCCTGGGACTAGTGGTTAATTCAGGGCCACTTTTCTGTTAAGAATTTTGCATAGGCAACCCAAAGCACAAATTAGTCAAAGGTCTTACATTACACATTACTATACCTTTTTTTTAAATATTTTTACTGTGACCATTTTAGTGTGAAGGTCTAGTGTGAACTTCACTAGGGTATACCAGTCAGACAGTCCAACTTTTTGTCTCTTTTTAGGTACCGTAACTTCAGAACACTAACTTCTCCACGGCCGAAGCAGTTCTCGTCACTGGCGGTCGATGTGAGTGGGGAACTTGTGTGTGCTGGAGCTCAGGACTCGTTTGAAATCTTCCTGTGGTCCATGCAGACTGGACGACTTCTGGAGGTCAGCCTGAACCCGTTTATGAACTGCCTGATAATGGCTAATAGCTTGTGGCAGGCAGTTAGCACTTAATGAAATATTAATGTAAAACTGTAAAATGTAGAATGGTAACATATATTTGTATGCAAGTGGGATTGTAGTGGGGCATGTTAAGTATAGGGGAGTGAAATGAGTGTGTGTTGTCTGTGTGATAGGTGCTGAGTGGTCATGAGGGGCCAGTGAGCAGCCTGTGCTTTAGTCCCATACAGTCTGTGTTGGCCAGCGTATCCTGGGACAAAACGGTCCGATTGTGGGACATGAGGGACAGCTGGCAAACCAGAGAAATCCTGCGGCTCACATCTGATGGTAAACGATAGTAATGGGGCATGTTACTTTATTTAAAACCATGTCTGTCGAACCCGGTGTGTGAGAGTGCGGAGGAAGACTCAGGAGGCAGGTGGAATTTTAGCAGAGGTCTGGGCTCGCATTTATTCACTCCGCACTTTTCAGGGCACTTTCAAAAACTCAACAAAAAAGGACAATTCGGCAGAAAATTGTCCATCATGAACACGCTACTTTCGCTCCGTCAAGTTCAAGCTTACACTCCTCGGCGTGTGTGTGGGGGTCTTGCAAGCTCCACCAGCTATATCGCTATATCACTCTCTCTCTCTCTCTCTCTCTCTCTCTCTCTCTCTCTCGCCGGTTATGGGAGTCACTGAAAGCACAAAGAGACACAAATAAGTAGACTGGCGGTAATAAGACACAGGTGAGAATCATCACACATTACCTGCCGGTTCAACCCGCCTCCTCTCTGTCTGCAGCTGACGCTCGACCCCGCCCCACTGCAACAGTGTTCTTCATGTAATGCAACAGTGTTTTGTGTACTTACTAGCCAGAAGCAGTGATTCAAATTTGGGGTTATAGATATGCTTAATTATTAGTTGTATTGTTTTCAATACTTAAAATATATCACAGCCTTTAAAAGTAGAAGCTCATTGTATTATAAAGATGCAATATGTAATTCTATTGTCAAAGATTTAACTTAACCATTTGTAAGATTTTGCTGAAGTTTATTTAATAAAGCTTTCAGGAAAAAAACACTGAGAAGTTGTGAAAGGTTTAGTAGAGCATAATAATAAATAGAGAGTGGGAGAATCTTAAGTAAAGATTGTAAGAGAACACTTCTTGGATATATGTATCAGACTTTTCCCTTCTGCCCAGGTCTGGTAGTGACGTATCGTCCGGACGGTCGGGAGTTGGCCGTGGCCTCTCTGGATGGTGAGATCACATTCTGGAATCCTCAGGCAGCCACTCAGACTGGCTCCATCGCCGGCCGCCATGACCTGCAGATGGGCCGCAAAGAAACCGACAAGATCACAGCAAAGCAGTCAGCCAAGGGCAAGTGAGTATTTCTGGGGCTAAAATGAGCTGCAGGGCAGAGCCCAACTCCTGGTCATCTATTACCTTTCAGAGTTTCAACACACTAAAGGCTTTCATTAAATGGATCACTGCCAGACCCAAAGTCTGAAATGCAGAAGCAGGGCTGAACAGCCATACTGTAGCTCAGGGGTGAATAATTTCAGCTCAGTGGAGTAGAGACCAGAACATTTTAGTGATTACACTGATCACAAACAGGTCCTTTGGTGTCTCTGTGTGGGAAATTCACCAACTGTGCTGCACTCTTCAGGACTATTATTGATTTGTCGCTCTAGATGGCAGGCTGTAGACCACAGTCTATAGATGTAGCCTTAATCTTTATTTTTCATCTAATTCATGGATATCATATTATAAACTTTGTTGTTAAGAGTTGGCACACTTGCACTTTTTTCCTGGATTCAGTGCGCTTAAACCAATAGCTCAGTATATTTGGTGAAGTATGAATGCTGTTTTGAATGCTGTTTTGCAGCCCAGGGAACTGATATCTGAGTCCATATATCAACAGTGGTATGGGGTTTGATCTTGCTTCTGGGGTGGCCATTAAGTAACGTGACATTATAAATAATGTGACAGTAATAAACATTAGCTTTAAAAAAAATCCATAAAAGCAAAGCAGTTTCAAAGCACCTATGGCTATTGTTGAGCAAAAGTAAAGCAATAATATATACAGAAAACATTTAATAAATGTTATAAGAATAACAAGAATTTAAGTATGTATTATCTCCCATTTTGCAAATATTTCACACATAGCAGTAGTGGCATAAAGTTGCAGTTCTACATAAAAGTCATAAGAGCAGAAAGACACAGATACATGCCAATATATGCAATATAAGCAAATTATTTTGCATGAGAATACTGGAACACTATTGGCTCTCATGTTTTGTGAATTAATGGCATTTCCCTGTCACATGTTCAATACAAATTCCACCATTCCAGAAAAAAAAAAAAAAGCCGTAGTGATTATCAGAAACCTGTAAGGTCGACCTGTAAGGTTAAATTAATTATTGCTGAAATCTGTTTTTTTAACAATGTTTTTACCCAGAGAGCCTCAGAAAGGCTGTATTAATTTTAAAAATGATTCATAAAGTATCTGTTGTGAAGGAACAACACATCTGTGCATATAATGATTAAAGGTTTACGAGATCTGTTAGCATGAGAGCATATATGAAAAAACATATTCTCCTTTAATTTCTTTAGGGCCTTCACTTCGCTGTGTTACTCTGCTGATGGCGAGTCCATGTTGGCTGGTGGCCACTCCAAATTTGTTTGCATTTACAACATCAAGGAACAGATCCTCATGAAGAAGTTTGAAATCTCCTGTAATATGTCTCTAGATGCCATGGAGGTACAGTCTCATCTGCTCATAATGAATCCTAAATTAGACATGCTCTCTTGTGTGTGAGACTTCCTGTAATTCTGACTATTTTAAAGGCCAGTAATCTCAGCTCATTTTGTAATTTTAACCCTCACATGTCACTGTGCACTGTTAGGAGTTCCTGGACAGGCGTAAGATGACGGAGTTTGGTAGCTTGGCACTAGTGGATGAAGGCACAGGGGATGGGGATGGAGTTAAACTCAGCCTGCCTGGGGTCAGAAGAGGTGAGAGGATTTCTGCTGCCATCATTTTGAACTCAGTAAAGAGTCATTCAGCTTGATGATGAATTTTTTGATGTGTTTAGTTACTAATGTATATTAGGTAGACAAGTTTGTAAGCTCAAATCTGCTTATTCAACATAAATAAGATTACATCTTGATTTATACTGTAAGTGTTATATATTTTTTAACCACAGTGGTGTTCTCAAATTTTCAAATCTGATTGGTCAGAAAGTGTTGATTTTTTTTCTATAGCAGCAGCTCTTACAAAAATGCTGTCTTCAAGGCATATCATAGGTATCTATTGATGAATTCGTTCAAGTACGTTATTGTTTCTATTGTAACAGCCAATAAACAAGGACTTGGGTGGTGGATGTGCCACATAATTTAAGAATAATAAACAAATGAAAGCATTTTGTAATTTAACAAAGAAAAATGTATAATCGTTGATGTGGTGAAGCTTTCTAAAATGAGGGAATTATTTAAAATTTATGGAAGGAGTGTATTAGTATTAGCGCTTTGTACAGGTCAGTAAGGGTTCTGCCATGGAAGAGTCTTCAGGACAGAGGACTTAGTGCTCAACATGGAAGCACACAGTGATCTCAGACAACTCAGTCATGGTATTCTGCTCAAGTCTGCAAATACAGTTAAACCGAATTACCCTGTTTGGAATTGTAATGTTAGTAAATCTGGAATAGGTCTCCTTATCTTCTATTTGCTGAGTGATTTGCTAAAGAGTGAGGTCCAGTAGTGTAATGTAATACAAGTTTATGTTCTATCAGTAAAGTGAACCATCCTATATTAACCCTAACATGTTAAACCCCTCCAGGCGACATGAGCTCACGACACTTCAAGCCAGAGATTCGCGTCACCTCTCTCCGATTCTCCCCCACTGGTAAGTAAACGTTATATTCTTGTATATACATCTATTTTCAGATTTGAAATAAACAGTTCAACATTTAAGCTATATAACAGATTTATATTTGTTTATAACTACTTAAGAGAACTGAGTCAGGTTCCAGAAGTTATAATGCTGTACATTAATGAATCTGATTATTAGTATTAACAGGTTTGCATGTTACTTCGCAGTCACCATCAGCTACAAGATTGTTAAACAGTGGTAGAAGCCAATGGTCAATCTAGTTCCAACAAAACTAGAAAAAAATATATATAAAACACCATATTAAGAAATTGCTAAAAATACACGCAAAAACACTAACTTTGGAGGAAATACGACTCTGATTTTTATTCGCAGTGCTTTAAGTGATCAGTGGTACATTCCCTTGTAAAAGACAATAAATATAGTCTTGTTACTTTTCCCCCTTTAGAAATAATTGTTACAAGGCCATGATTTATATTGTAGCTGGTTTGTTTGATTCAATGCGTAAAACCCTTAATTACAGAATTTTCTCACGAGTGGAGAAATATGAAATGAATATGAAATTTACCCTGGAATGGAAGGCTGTTGAAAAAAAAAAATTCATGGTCAGAGTTCACCTCCTAAAACCATCAATTTTGTTTAGTCTGATTAGCAATTTTGTTTAGTCTGATCACCTCAGGACTTAAAGAAACAGTAACAGCGTAGGGCTGTATTTCCAATCTCCAGCAATCAGGACACAACTAAGTTAGTCAACATCAGAATGATTGTATTGGCTTTTTCTGTTCTCCAATCAGAGCACATCTTTGTTATATGAACACAAAATCATATCGTATTGTCCATGTCTGTCCTTCAATCAGGACGAAACTGGGCGGCAGCCTCCACGGAAGGTCTGCTTATTTACTCCCTAGACGCCTCACTGGTTTTTGACCCCTATGACCTGGACATGGACGTCACACCAACCAGCATCCGACGTCAGCTGAGGAAGAAGGAATGGACATCAGCAATTGTGCTCGCTTTCCGCCTGAATGAGACCCCTCTCATTAGAGAAGTGCTGGAAACTGTGCCTTATGGCCAAAGTAAGTACAAATGATTATCTTCATATATTTCATATATTGTCTGAACATTTGTAGTAGAACAGTGGTGAGATTGTAAGAAAGTTTTCACAGAAGAATGGTGCATTAAACTGATAGGCATGGATCTCTAGTCTTTCCCTGTTGGATGTCAAACATCTACTTATGCCAGAAAAAAACAGCATAAAAATAAACGCAATAAAAATCAATGACAGGAGAAGAGTTACGTTTACCACCCCGAAGGTGTACTTTTCCTCCCAATAACAGCACATCCCAAGGTGTTTTATTCTTCCTATGCCACAGCAATTTACCAATGATTATATTCATTGTATTAATTAAAGAATGTCATATCTTTACCAGTTTATAGTGACGTTTACACTAGCCTTGTATTTTTTTTCCTCTTGGATTGATTACAGAAAACGTATTGCATCTCTTAATTGTGGGCTTCTCTTTTGCTCATTAAGTTGAAGTGGTGTCCAGCTCCCTGCCAGATGTGTACGTGGAAAAGCTGCTGGACTTTGTGGCCTCGTCTCTGGAGAAGTCCCGGCACCTGCATTTCTACCTTACCTGGGTGCAGAACCTCCTCACCTTACACGGGCAGAAACTCAAGAACAAGTAAGGAGGACCCACAGTATATATTTCTGTGCAGTTCACAGTTGATTTTAATTGTTAAAATTTACTTATTTTCTAGTTAGCAGAATCAGAATTTGGAAAATTTCTGTTCCAAATGTACAGGTTATACAATAACTTGAGTTGTCGTATCAAGTAACCAGAGTCCAACCTACCAGGAAATTGATGAATTATTAACTCTTAAATGCATCACGATTCCGCTTTGATGTGGAAAAACATCATAATCTGACTTTTATTTAGGCTGAATCTCAAATGGCTTCACTATATGTGCACACTACGTGCATAAATAAATGCCTAAAATGACCTACTTATATGTCGTAGCTCTTTCTTTTATTTAATTAACCTTTTGGTGCACCAGCCAAAAAAATGTTCATATATCTATCTGTCTAAGTTCAAATGTTAATATCTACAGATTTACACAAAATAGCTTACAAAAATAACTACAGAATCTGTTAACTTTTCTACAGAGTTATGCTTTTTAATTTTATTATTAGGACTTAGGCCCTATATTTAGTAATCACCATCATCTTTTTGTACATCAAGCGACCCAAAATGTTTAAGAAATGTGTTTCAGTAGACTTGCATTAGGCTCCTGTGAGTACAACACAAGATAAAAAACATAACTGTTTTTTTTTTTTTTTTTTTTTTTGCCCTTGAATAGTATTATGAAAATTCGAATAACAGTGGAGTAGTAAAATTTGTCCAAGCCTTTTTCATGTTTAAAATTGACAGATTGTCATGCTAAAATTAAAATTCAGATGCAACAGAATGCATAAAGAATTGATGTATATATGCAGAGTGGCCCAAATTCCTATCAATATAGTGTGTATACACATCCATGAAATCATGTACATATAACCTAGGACTCTACAAAACAGTGCAATCTAACAGACAGCAAAATTAAAGTGCCATAGTGTGACTGCATAAGTGATGAATGCAAAAAGCATATTACACTTCATACATTGTACAATAGCTCTTCTACTTATTATACTTACAGTGTGCTTGACTGGATCATAAATTAATGCCACAAGAAATTAAATGTAGCTGTTTTGCTTAAATAATTAAAAAATGTGAAATGATGCCTTATGTTGGTGTCATTAGCATAAATACTTGCAAATTTAACCAGCATATTTGATTGACAGGTCATCAGCAATACTCCCGACTGTACAGCAGCTGATGAAGAGCAGCCAGAAACACCATGATGACCTCTCCAAACTGTGAGTCCGGAAACTCCACTGACACAGAAATTATGCTCTAGCTCTCTAAAACTAAAGAGAATCCAGGCTCCAAGCCTTTAATTTCATTAAGGCCTAAAGTATAGTAAATGCAAGTGATAGTACATGCAGTCGCAACTACTTTTTTTAGTAGTTTGTAGTAGTTTATTAACATTAAACACATTACTTCACAAAAGAATTCCAGTAATTAACCTGTTAAACCAATGGCATTTTTCCCCAGCTGTGACTGGAACATGTACACTATTCGCTACGCCATGGCTCTGTCCAAGCAGAGAGGGATGAAGAGGAGTGCGACAGATTCCCTTTGCGAGGAAGAGGAGGCTTCTTCAGAGGTCATGGGTTCAGAGGATGAAGAGGAGGATATGATGACTGAGTCACTCATAGTGGAGAACTGACTGGAAAAGTCAGACCCCTCTATGAAAATCATTTGAACCAAGAACTGCAGGGAAAAGATATGAAAAATGGGTTGGACCAGTTTAAAGAACGGAGCTCTCTTTTCAGCTTCATGAACACATGTACACTGTCTGAACCTATTTATCATCTTTTATACATGTTGATAACAGTATTTACAGTACATGTTTGTGTGTATAACATGATTAAAAATACTCAAGTATCTTTTTACATTTTGTCTTTTTGTCTGTTAGCATTTTCGTTGTCGTCTATATTTTGGGGAAAAAGCTCCACCCCCGGTAGGTTGGCTAGACTCCTTGTTTTAGTTGGTCATCGGTTGTTGGCAGAATTTCAATTCGACTGACAGAAGAATAAGTCTGCGCTCAAAGAGAGCACGCTCTGAAATGTCCATACTACCAAAAGGGACAAATATGATGATGTATTTCCTACATTCAGCTCTTTATGATACATCTTGGGGGTGTATGCATGCTAATTTTGCCATGTAGGAAATGCTGAAAAAAATGGTCTGTCCTCCCAGCATGGAGTCTTCCAAGAAGCAAACAACCTTAGCATGTTAAAACAGCTGAGACCAGCATAAGGCATACTTTTTTATTAAACCAGCAAACAACCAGAAACTGCATCAGAAATGTTTGGCTGGTTTACCAAAACTATACCAAATTTGTGATGCAAACTGTTTTTCAGGCACAATAGAGAGCAGAAAGTATTTTTTTTCTCAGTGTATTTTAAACTAATGTTGGGTATAGTTCCTCCCTCTTGTCTTATATTCAATTTATGTTTACATATATATTTTATATATAGCGCTTTAAACAGCATGCATTGGGGCTCATTTGTCAAGTTGCATGTAATTGTTGTCGTAGGCCAAACTGAACTAATCATTTCTCTCAGATATACCAAAGTTTCGTTAACGCTGATTGATTTCGTACTAACAAACGTATGCTGATGAATCAGGTGTAACGTGAAAAGCACATACATGCAACAACTCATTTGCATTTAGTGACACCCACAAAACTCCATAAAAGTTAAGGTTGAAAGCTGAAAGTACAAAATGAGGCCGAGAAAAGGAATTCCTCAGAGGCAGAATGGGAAGTTATTCTGACTCGCATCTACACCAATAAAAATATTATTTAGCAGTTTGATGGCACCTGAAACGGCTAACCTTAGACAAATTACAGAAAATATGAAGGTCTGAATTAAGTAAGGTGAAAAGAAAAGGGTTTGTTCCAACAAGTTGGTACAAAAATTTTTATATTTTTTAAAATTTAAATATAAAATTAGGCCAAAAATGTTTAATTAATAAGCAAACAAACAAACATTTGTCTGGCAGTGTGTAAATGAAAATGAAATATCCCATGCAATTATTGAAACTAAGAATAATTTAGACAAAAAGTTGGACTAAATGCATGCATCCATAAACTTACGAGACTACAAGTCAAACATTGCACTGGACCTTGGATTCATGTTCTGGATTGATGAGAGTGGAGTCTAGTGATCCTCTGCTGTTGTGGCGTGTACCTCAGGGTCTGACGGGTTTGTGCACTCAGAGATGCTTTTCTGCTCACCATGGTTCTGAAGAGTAGTTGTTTGAGTTACAGTGACCTCCCTGTTGGCTCAGGCCAGCCTGGCAGTGTTCTTTTCCCCTCTCTCATTGATGGGGTATTTCTGCCCATGGAGCTTCACTGGATGTTTTTTCAGTTTTTTCACACTGCTCTGGTTGGACTCTGGTGGCAGACTGTATGCTTGGGGGGCTCAGGAGATCAGCGGTTTCTGGGGTGCTTGAGCCAGCTCACCTTGCAGTCTGAGTCACCGGGATCACATTTCCCCCTAATTCTGCTGTTTGATGTGAACATTAGCAGAAGTTTTTAACCTGTATCTGCATGATTTTTTTGTGTTGCACTGTTGTTACAAGACTGGCTGATTGAATAACTGCATGAATAAGCAGTCAGGTCCATAAATATGACTAGAAGACAAAGTCCACAGTATATTTGCGTTAAAATTAAATAATGAATATGAGCTTAAAGTGCAGACTTTATTCCAAAGCATTATTCTAAACTGGGTGAACGGTGTGGAAACTACAGTACTTTTTATATGTGCCCCCCTCTTTTTTTTAATTTAAGTGACCAAATGGGATTGGGCAGCTGTTCTATGCCTGGGAGTGTAAATTTCATCCTACCCATGTTATTCAGTGATGAATTCTGAACCAAATACAGAAGCACATCTTTGAGAGATTTGGCTTTCTATCCAGTGCAGCTTGTCATTTACGTTTCATTTGCTGCATTATCTGTTCCTTCTCAGCCTTTTGCCTTGGTCAAGATTGCATCAAGGTAAAGCCAACACCAAGTTCAATATTGTACTTTATTCACTTACGTTGCTCATTTCTAAAAGATTTGCGTAATTGTGATAAACACTCCCTCTGCTCTTTCAGCAGGTTGAAAGATCCACATCCATACTGAGTCGTCCGTCACCTGTGTCATGCAGATGAACTTCACAGACTTCTGTGTAAGAGGATATTTAAAACTTAAGGTTAGTGTTGCTGCACTTCATCTCATCACTTTTCTGTGTTTTGCAGCAAACACATGTGTCCAAGATCTACAAGTCCATTGGATGGTGCTCTCATTCTTCAAGTCCAACAACACTTAGTGTAGATGCTCGACTGATTTCCCTGCTAGCCACCAGAACACCAGGTGGTTACTGAACCAGGGTTCCCAGGACAAGCTGTGTAAGATAGCATTTTATCCACTAGGTGGTGAACTGACCCATGTTTGGCCTGCCTTCCATCTTGTGTGTCTTTTTGTGGGCTGGCTTCTTGTTTGGCTGACTTCTTGAAAATAAGCTTATGTGTATATTAATGCCTATATATGAAATTTCTGCATCTATTACAAGTGTACTCTATCATGTGTTTCATAGATCAGAAGAGACAGAGACTTCTGTGTGATAAAATCTGATGTTAAATTGCATTTTTATGGCACAAAAAGTCTTTATGGGTCCCTTGGGTGTGTGTATATGTATGTGTGTGGCTTTGCTAACTAAAACAAAGAACAAAACGGGACAAAAATTGTGACATTCATTCAGAAGTCATAACTAATTAAAATTAAATACACCAGTCATATGGATGTCAGGCAGTGTACTTCTTGGTGTGCTTGATCTCACAAATGACTAATTAACATACTAGTTAATGTATGCAGTATTTAAATTATATTGTGGTAAAATAAGCCTAAGAATTTTGTAACTTTTGGTCCATGGTTGCTTAACCATTTTTGTTGTTGCTATGTATTGTTATGATGCAGTGTTCAACCCTAATAGAGTCATTGTCATTGTACTGATAGATATTAGATTTTAGCCCTTTTTTAATATCACAACCAGCTGTCACTGCTGGGAAGTATTCCCAAAGTGATCTTTGTCCTTCTGTGAAGATATATAGATCAGATTAGAAAATTATTAACCCAACAAGTCTGTCCCAATTAATTGTTGACGATCAACAAGGCTTTATACAAAAACGACAAGGATATCATAATATTAGAAGGGTCTTGAATATACTATACGAGAGATACAATGAAAAAGACACAGCAATGCTATCTGTAGATGCATGTCAAGCATTCGACAGGATAGAATGGGACTATCTTTTTGAACTGCTTCCTAGGTTTGGATTAGGTAAAACATTTCTCAAGTGGATCCAGCTTCTACATACAAACCCAGCTGTTGAGATATTAACTAATAACACCATCTCAAAACCTTTTAATCTTCAACGATCAACCCGTCAAGGGTGTCCTCTGTCCCCATTGTTGTTTGTGTTGGCAGTCGAACCCTTAGCTATGGCAGTAAGAGCCCATACAGGAATATCAGGTGTTACAATAGGGGGGAGGGATCATCGTATCTCTTTATTTGCGGATGATATTATATTTTTTCTAACTAGTTTAAAAGACAGTATTCCTAATGTGATCAGACTAATTGAAAACTTCGGAGAATTTTCTGGATATAAAATAAATAATTCCAAGTCAGTATTACTATTTCTTAATAAAGATGAAAGACATAAACCTATTATAAACACCCCATTCATGACAACTACGGAATGGTTTTAGTTATTTAGGAGTCAAAATCAGTTACGAGCTTAGTAAAATAATTTCAATAAATTATGATCCCCTGATGGACAGAACAGCTGAGGTTTTTCAAAAATGGTCAAATTTACCAATATCCATGATTGGATGAATTAACATAATAAAAATGTCTATTCTACCTAAATTTCTATATTATTTTCAAACACTCCCATTGCCATTACCAAATACGTTCTATGATAAACTTGACAAATTGCTTGCCCAATTTATTTGGAGTGACAGAAAAGCTAGACTTCGCCTTAAACTCTTATATTTACCTTATGATAGAGGAGGGCTTCAGCTTCCTAACTTTAGATGGTATTATATGGCTGCCCAGCTGACTTCAGCATTAAATTATTTCCGTATAGCACCACCTCCAGCTTGGGTGGACATTGAACAATCGCACACCCCAGATTTATCATTAAAAATGTATCTATATTCTTCAGATGTTAAATCATTGAAACAAAACACAAAAAATCCTCTTCTTAAAAATACAATTTCAATTTGGCATGCTGCACATAAACATATAGGTGATATGCCGAAACTCTCCCAATTTACTCCTATTTGGGGTAATATTCAGTTTATACCAGGTAATAAAGACGGAGGCTTTAAGTTATGGAATACAAGAGGCGTTCAGAAAATTATGGATTTATATGAAGATGGAGTTTTACTTCCCTTTGATCATTTATGCCAGAAATATTTAATCCCCAAAAAACATTTTTTTAAATATTTACAGTTAAAAAGTTTTTTGTCATCAAAAAAGGAACAGATAAGTTGTATACCACCTTTATCAAAACTAGAGGAAACAACTCTCGGAAATTTAGAAGGAAGGGGGCATATATCTAGGTATTACAATTTATTGGTTAAATATAGTACTGAGTCAACATTAGATAAATTAAATGCTTGGAAATTGGATATGAATGAAGATATAGATGAAGCAGACTGGAATGATGCATGTCTAAAAGCACAAACACAAACAATAAATACAAGGTTTAAATTACTTCAATATAAATGGTTAATGAGAACCTACATAACTCCTGTTAAGCTTCACCATATGTCTGGTAACATCCCAGATGTGTGCTCTAAATGTTTGGATGAGAAGGGCACATTATACCATTGCCTTTGGGAATGTTCAAAAGTAAAACAATTTTGGAAAGAGGTTATTACATGTATGCCAGACATATTCAGTGTCCAAATTCCTTTGAATGTTAAACTCTGTATTCTTGGAATATATCCATTGGATTTTACTTTGAAACAAACTAAGCTCCCAGATTTCGGTCTTCTCCAAGCCAGGAGAGCTATTGCATTGTGTTGGAAGAGCATGGACGCTCCATCCTTGAAAATGTGGAAAAAGGAGATCTTGAACTGTATCGGACTGGAGAGACTAACTTATATTGCAAAGGGCAAGCGAAAATTTTGATCGGCTTTGGGAACCATACATGAATATCATGTAAGTGGGGATATAGACTTTACTTAACATTATACTGATGTTTACTTAGCATTGTAAATGTTGAAAATACATCTATTGATTTATTATGTACTTATTATTTATTATTGTACTTTTTTTTTTTTTTTGATTATTATTATTATAATTTGTTATTGTAGTATTTAATTTATGTAAACTGTATGTATAGAAGGGTGAGTGCAGGTGTACCTGTTTATGTGTGCTTTTGTTAATGGGTCATAAATAAGAAAAGTCAATAAAGAGAGGAAAAAAAAAAAAAAACAAGTCTGTAATGAAGTAATAGCAAACATTTATCAACTATTGCAGACTGTAAGCGTCCTGAGCTTGGGATGTTGTCTGTGGACTTACCGATGTTCCCCCCACGTCCACGTGGGTTTCGTGCCGATTGGTGGATTGACTACTTTAAATTGCCCTGTGTGTGTGAACCTGTGTGTGCATGGTGCCCTGTGTTTTGGGTTGTGTGTTCTCGCTTCATGCCCTGGATAGGCCCCGAATCCTGCAACTCTTACGAGGATAGGTGATAAAGCAGTTACTGAAAATGAATGAATGAATAACCTTCATGATAACCTTCATGATAACAACGTTATAACAATATATATTATTAAAAATGTTACATGTTTGCCTGTACATGTTACCACTGGGCAGCAATTTTACCAAGATGTCACCTCAACATGCTTTGGGACACCCCTTAGCATCATTACGTGTCATTAAATGTAGTGCACTAAGCATGGGATTATTGCTTGCTAGTTACAGGATAGAAATAGAAATAGTGAGCTAACGTAACCAGCTATTTAAGTACCCATGCTAGGTAAGTCATATGCTGGTCAGGTTGTGTCATGTTAGCTAGCTAAATTTCGCCGAAATCTAGCAATTTACTACTTAAAGTTTAAATAACAATTAAGGAGTTGATATGGTTAATAAAAGATTTTTATTTGCAGTCTTCATGATGACATAATTTGTTAACAAAAGTTTGCAGTATGTCTTATAACCTGCCAGGCTATTGGCACGTGCCTAAGATGTCTTGGTAGATTTCAGAGCGACAAGATAAAAAATGGCTTCAAAATCTGAAACTCTGTTGTTGTCCTGATCTTGTGCTGGAAAAATTTTAAATTCCTGCACAGTGAAGTCAAGGTTTCTGAGAACATCTTCAACATCTGCTTTGCTTAGTTGGAGGCAGGAGAAGCGGATTTTGTCAATACAGTAGAAGGTCTCTCCTAAAACCCCAAGCATCACCAGAGCTCCACCTGGACGAAGCAGCTTTGCCACTCTACGAAGTGCATTGCTGTACGTCTGGAGGTCTTTACTCGCCGCCTCAAGACACAGGGACGTTATCACACAGTCTGCTGGTTCAACGCTCTCTGGATGGAAAGGGTTTTCTGAAAGGACGTCACATTTCAGCACTTGTTTCACCCGCTGTCTCAGTTTCGCTTCCACATCAGATGAGCTGGAGGAACAGAGTAGAAACGGTTCATTCGTTGGCCATCATCTTCCTCTATTTTTATTATTACTACTATATTATTATTATTAGTTTACATTTACTATTATTAGGTAAGCTAATATCAGGGTAATTCTACAATTGTGCTAGCAAACTGATGTTGTGGTCTTTACTTCAAAGCTGCTTTTTTTTTAAAAAACATATTGTAATATATTTAAAACATCCCTTAAATATACTTGAAACAGGAGCCACTGAAGGAAAACTATTTCAGACATTTGACCTTGCTGTAACCTTGACCTTGTTTGGATCAATTCCAAAATCTAATCAGTTCATCTGCTAGTTACAATGATAATTCCCTATAAATCTACAGAACATTCAGCCACTCCGTTTTCTGGCATTCATTGTAGTTACCAATATTTAACATTCTGTTTAGCCTATTTCTGATTTGAGGTCCTACACTATATAGCCAAAAGTTTGTGAACGCCTGACCATAACACTCATGACCCATAATGTCCCATTATGATGACAACCATGATGATGATAAATATTATTATTAATTTGGTTTCATTTACACTCTTTCATTCTTACTCACCTCCTACCATCCATTTCACACACATAATCAATGAGAGGCTTCCAGTCAAAGCACCCTTCCTCGTTCTTTATCCATTTCTTGATTTCTTCACGATTCCTGTCTACAAAATCAGACAGCACGAGCTCGTCGAAGTGCTCGCACGCGCTGATTACAGTGTGAATCGTCGGTCCGCTTCCCACATCAATCAGCCTCTGACCTTTGTACTGGCCTGGAAATGAAACAAAATCATTTCTACATGTATACGTATAGGATTAAACAAGATTTTTTAAGTTGTTTTCCTGTAGACCACACCCTTCCACACATGCAGAGTCAGACTTTGTAGAAGAAAACAGCTTTAAAAAAAATAGTCTTGTTACTGTAAGTATCATCCATCCATCCTGTGTAGGATAACTACACAGGGGAGCCTGGGCAACCCATTGCAGAACAATTTGGTAATGCCAGTTAGTCTACATTATGAGTCTTTGGACTGGGAGGGGGCCCCTGGGGCACAGGGAGAAAATACAAACTCCAGACACACTTAGGCGGGATTCGAACCCTCAGCTCCAGAGGTGCGAGGTGAGTGTGCTAACCACTAGACCATCACGGTCACTAACAGATAACACGCTATTTTAAATACTCATTTAATACCCTTGTTAAAAACCACAATACAACTTTATAACATTAGAAAGTCATGGCTGCAGTTTCTCAAGGACCTTACCAGTCGAAAAGGTCCTGCTTAGGCATCCTAAAACGAAAGTAAGATAGCCTTCCTCCTCTGAGTGTCCTTCTGGACGGGAATAGAAATTTTTCATGTAGGCTTTCGAGTCAAAACACGCCTGATAGTAATCCCCCTCAGTGAACTGAGCGCTCTCTGCCATGCTTATTCGGTAAAACGGTTCCAGTCAGCAGTGAAGGAGAATAAACAACTCGCGAACGAATCGTTCGGTTTTTTTAAGCGACTCTTCAAAGTGAATCACGTGAACCGAATCGCAAGCACGAACAAACCGGGAGGAACCGTTTCCTCTTTATGTCCTTTTGGTGTTGCGTCAGTGACGATGTTGACACTGGACTGTGGATTGCAGAACTCCAACCTCAACTATTATTCAGCAGCACCAAGGTTATCTGTGATTGAGTTTCCTCCTGGTTCTCTGGTTTCCTCCCATCTCACAAGAACTTGCTGGTTGGTGGACTGGACATTGCCTCCAAAATGTCAATGAGTGTGTGACTGTGTGTGCTTGTGACCATGGTCAGAGCTACATACTGTATGACCAGTCCTCTAACGCTGCTGATAGCCTCCTCTCTACCTCACTGAGTGTTTTATTCTATATTATGAGTATTCTAGCTTTTTCTTAGTCACTCACTGCCTTCTGTTGCTATGTCTATCTGTTCATCTCTATGGGCTTCGTCTGGACTGTGTAGTTTTACTCACTATTCAGTAAGCAGCACTCACCTCTTTTCTCTTCCGTGCCGAGTCAAGTTCTTTCTGTGCGTTTTCTCCTTCGAATGTTCCACATTCCCTGCCAGCTAACCAACTGACAGGTGTCAAATGTTGAACAAGTCCATAGGTCCAGTCCTGTCAGACTTAGCACGTGAAAAGGGAAGGTCTTTAAAAACTAGTTCAGTACTCTCAGATCTAGAATTGGATGACCACGCAAATTAGGCAAATTAGGTTCCACAGCTCAAAACATGGGTGTCTATTCAATTCTAGGTGGTCATCCAATTCTAGATCTGAGAGTACTGAACTGGTTTTTAAAGACCTTCTCTTTTCACATGCTAAGTCTGACAGGACTGGACCTATGGACCTGTTCAACATTTACTTTCTATTGCCCCAGAACACAGGTGCTTTTTGAGGTTTGCCTTCCAAGGACATGCATTTCAGTTCAGGGGTCTAATTAGCTTCTTCTAACGGTCCTCTAGGAGGACCTTAAGGACCTTCCTATGAGCTTATGCAGCATGTTGAGTTAAATTAGGTGTCTCTAAACAACTGCCTTTTTGCTAGCAATCGCTTCGTCTCTATTTCAATTCAACAGCATGTGTTGGTGGCCGGATGACTCCGAGCTGACCTCTAGGTGGTTAAACCCAGGATTACTCAACTTTGTGAATCAGTTATTTGAGATTCAAGAGTGGGCCTGCAGAGCAAGCTGTTATTTAGTCTGGACAGGAGTCACCCAATCCTCACACCAAATGTTCATCTGCTGTGGAGGAAAGACAAGGGGAGCTCGTTTGTGTAAGCAAAGGCTGGGCCATTGGGTAGGGGATGCCATCATCTTGGCTTGTAGACAGGCTGGGCACCACCGTGTACTTTCTGCAGATTGTACAAGGTTAATGTCACCTCTCCCAGTGGTGAAGAGTGAGGTGGTCATCTCTAAGCACCTTTCAGGGTAGTCAGGTTCTTCATTACATACGGCATACAAGAGTAGGAAGGGTTAAAATAGTAACACTGTTTATTGCATATAACTGTGTCTGTAAAATGGTGGCATTTATTGTAAATACTCCATCACATCATCATGTGACATCATGTGACTTTACATACATGCAATTATCTAATCAGCCAGTCGTGTGACAGCAATGCATAAAATCCTGCAGTTACGGGCCAGCAGCTTCAACTACAACAGCAGAAGACCATGTCGGGTTCCACTTCTGTCAGCCGAGAACAGAAAGCTGAGGCTGCAGAGGGCAAAGGCTCACCAAAACTGAACAGTTGAAGGCTGGAAAAATGTAGCCCGGTTTGATGAATCTCGATTTCTGCTGACGCACACAGATAGTAGAGTCAGAATTTGGTGCGAACAGCATGAACCCAACTGGACCCAACCTGCCTTGTGTCAACAGTCCAGGCTGGTGGAGGTGGGGTAATGGTGTGGGGAATGTTTCTTGGCACACATTGGGCCCATTAATACCAATCAATCATCACTTGAATTCCACAGACTATTTGAGTATTGTTGCTGACCATGTGCATCCCTTCACGGCCACAATTTACCCATCTTCTAATGGCTACTTCCAGCATGATAATGCGCCATGTCACAAAGCAAAAGTCGTCACAAACTGGTTTCATGAACATGACAATGAGTTCAGTGTTCTTCAGTGGCCTTTCCATTCACTGGATCTGAATCCAGTAGAACACCTTTAGGTTCTGGTAGAAAGGGAGAGTCGCAGCATGAAAGTCCACCTGAAAAATCTGCAGGAATCACGTGATGCAATCAAGTCAGCATGGGCCAGAATCTCAAAGGAATGTTTCCAACATCTTGTGGAATACATGCCATCAAGAATTGAGGCTGTTTTGAGAGCAAAGGGAGGCCCTGCGCAGTATTAGTATTGCTTTCCTAATAAAGTGCTGTAACTAGTGTACACTGTGTGTGTATGTATATACACTGCAAAAAATAACCGTCTAAATATTAGAAACAAATGCATGATTTAAAAAGATACAGACTAGAAACAAGTCAAATTATCTGCCGGTGCAGTAAGATAATTACACTTGGTAAGATTTCTTGAAATAAGAAAACATATCTAGGCTTTAGAAAAGAACAAAATGTCTTAAAATAAGCATTAAAACACTTATTCCAAGCAGTGTATTTAGTCTAATTAACTTAAAACTAGCTTTTTAATTAAATTTTAAACAGTTTGCTTATCTTAACTTATGTGAAAATATCTTAAAACCAGATCTACTAAACAAGATAATTCCTCTTAATTTAAGAATTGTCATCATTATATATTCTGACTTAAAATGAGACAAAACATTTAAACTTAAAACAAGACTATTAAAATCAAGATCATGCATACATATTGTCAACATTTATTTATTCAAATGAAGACTGTTGTAACACACAGTAGTTACCATGCAAAAACAAAGCAAAATCATTACTTGCTGCTTCTCAAAATACCAGGCAACAGAGTTTATAGATGCTGAAAAGCTCCTCGATCCTATGCCATATTATCCAGTCAGTTTCAAAAACAGTGTGTATGTATTGACAAATATAATCTGGAAGATGTCATTGCACTTAAAACTGGAAATTAAAAACCATACTGGAGTGTGGTGACTTAATACTGCAGAGTCTTATAATTTTTTGTTAGGTCATAAATAAATGTGTTGGTGTTGACATAAAACAAGCATTTGGAATAAATAATACTAATGAACAAGTCTTACTGTACAACCTTAAAACCAGTTATTACAGCTAAAACAAAGTCTTAAAAGATACAAGGCTGGTCTCAAATGATGCCTGTGATGGTAAATAAGCTTAATTTGCAGGTAAAATAAATAACTTTAAGCTTTGCTAACTAAATAAGAAAAAAAAGATAAATAATCTTAAAACAATCATAATAATCTTAAACAATCTGCTCTTGCATAGTATTTTATTCTTAAAATAAGATCAATAAGATTTTATGGCTAGAAATAAGATTGTAAGTCTTGACTAGATGACGAGTTTTTGCAGTGTAACTAGGGTTATACATAACATATAACTATATTCCTATATAATAATAATAATAGGAATAATAACATATTCCTAAGCAACTGGTACTATTATAAAAATAATTCATAATGCCATGTCTGGCAGGATATAAAATAATTTAAAAGCCTGAAATAAAGACTCCAAACAACTAAATATTAACCAAATCCACCATTTTAATGTGCAGCAAAAGCTAATTTTACATATAAGGGAATTTCAAGCAAAATGTACAAAATACACATTTGTACCAACATAACAAAAACCAAAAAAAAAAAAAAAAAAAAAAAAAAAAACTTAAAAAGTCTCTCAAATCCTGCACTGTGCACTATACTCTTAGACTGTACACTAAGCACTTGTACTATGTAGCACATTTTTGAACGATAACATCTTAAATCAAACAAGTTGAAGTGCTTAACGGTAATGGCAAAGCATAACATGCACACATCACTTCATATCAGTGACTTGCACCAGAAGAGCTTCCACAGCAACAACCAATTTTAAAACCCCAAAATGTTAAACTTTTCTCGCTCAATGGATCGCTATTTTAGAGAAGTTGAAACCTGCCTTACCTCCTTGCTCTATGTAGAGCAGGTTGTAATTGATAATACAGCAAGTACTAATAGTACTACCGTATATTTGTTTCTTTTCTGAATATGAACACGCTACTTGCTCTAAAAGTGCGCAAATTTGTGCATGATTTGAGACAAAGTACCTCAGTAACACTGGCCACTGATACGTGCTATAACAGTGCATGGGTCAATTCAAGTACATAAAAAAAATAAATAAAAATACACATGAATATATTATAAATTCTTGTTAAACACACAAATGTCTAAAAAGTCCCTTTTACAAATCTACAAAAAAATACAAAAATGTATGTTGGTAACACCACTAACTGGTTGGCTCTGTATAAAATGGAGTGCAAAGCATTATGGTTCCTAATATACTACTTTTAAGTTCATTGGCTTTTGACCTCGATAATGCTTAATTGAAAGAAAATGAAAATTTGAATTCTTCATTAACAACAAAGTAACTTAAGCACTATGGCTTAACTCCACATCGGAACAGTTACCTAGCAATAGATTTAATGGCACAATTAATACCATCACTATAGTTATTAAAACACAAACACACACAAAAGTGTTAACACTTTACTTAAGAACAGTGCTCATAGAACTAAATGATACCTACATAAGCACTTTATAACAACTGACATAACCCTACATTATAACGTCACAAAGAATGCTTTTGTCAATTTGATGTCAATTATGTCAGGTTGACAACACAAAATGACCCATAAGGTTGTGTTATATCACTTTCTGGGCACAGTTATATTAGAGCATCATGATAGCTGACTTTGTAGATTTTTTCCTCCCCAATTTGGTCACCTGTCAGTTCCCGTCCACCAGCCTGCACTCCCCTATCATACAACAACTACCAACCGGGAAGGGTGAAGGCCAGCACGTGCTTCCTCTGAGACATGTGATGTCAACAAAACTTTTCAAGCACCTCTCCAAACTGCTGCTCATGTTGCCTCAAAGGGCAGCGTAACACACTCAGAGGAAAGCGCTATCTGCCCTCTTCTGCATACATGAGCTCAGAGACACCCATGATTGGCTAGTGTTGCTGTGATTGACAGGGGAGAGAGAGAATATATCACCCCTCCCATCCAGAGAGCATGGCTCCCAATTTTGCTCCCTTGGTTCCCAGTCACCGTTGGCTGTAGCATCATCGGGATTGGAACTTGTAATCTTCCAATGATATGGTGAACGCACTTTTGTTGTGCCATTCAGGAAAATTATATAGTGATCTATTTTTGCCAATCTGTCTCATTAGTCAGTTACTTTTAGCAACAAAAGACAGCCTGAAAAAATGTCAAAACGCAATCTTCTGTCATTAGACAGCTGCTATGTCACATAACATGAAAATTGACAAGAGCTGCCTTTATGGCTTTATATCAGTTTTCACAAAGAGCTTATGTAGGTGTTATGCAGTCCTATGAACATGCATAACTGAATTTACTAGAGGCACAGATGGCATCAATTTTGGAAGGAGCACTTCCATATTCATTTCATTGATATTTCATTACATAATTGTATTGGTACGTGTAACTTTGAACCGGAAAGCGTAGTACCGTTTAACCATACAACAGATTTTAAACATCATTTTGATGTTCAAAATAAAACTACAAGCATTTTTCGTCAAATACCTCATCACAAAGATGGTAATGTCATGACGTTTTTTTACTCTATGGAAGCCTAATTCATAGTTATGCAATAACCCAAAAAATAATTGGCTATTTAATTGTTAAACTCTCAATTCATGATTAGCCAGGAACAAAACAAACATGACCTACAGCTATATGGTGCAGACGACATAACCAACATTAAATTATTTTATTATACAGTGAATCCAATGCAAGCCACGTTGCTGCTTCCGTCAATATTCTCAGGATTAAAAGTGATGTATGTGCACAGTGCATTATGGGAAAACACAGTCCCTAGGTCGGAGACATCAGCGTATAACAAAAATTCAACCATAGCGACTATCAAGACGTCTTGTTAAAACAGACTTTCTGAATTCTAGTGTTTTTGAAATAGTTGACATTCTAACAGGAACATTAAAAGACGTGTTTTGACCAAGTCTCAGCGTTTTCTACCTTGGGATCCACAGTATATTGGGTTGGGCATCTCACAGTAACGGAACAGTAATGCACAGTTTTGTTCAACAACCATACGGAACCCTATGAAGGTGAAACCGTTCAGTCTTCATACAGTGCTTGGCTTGATTTGTACGTTAGCGCTCCCATATCTTGCACCATTCCTCAGAGATATCGTGGAAAACTACTATTGGCACCTTCTAATGCATGATATGACAATGAAGATGAGGACTGAACCAAAGTTAATAAATACGATGCAGCAGAATTAAAAGTTGTTCGAATTTACAACACAGTCCAACAAATACACAGAGGTACACGTGGTAAATGTCATCATCTACAGAAAGAAGATCAAGGAGCTACAGCAAACAGCTTGGGTCAGATGAAGATGTGTAGGCTGCCAGCTGTTTCTTCACGAGTACAATAGTGCTGTGCAACTTCAGATATCACAAAGTGTTTTGTTCATTTTCTTCATAGAAATTGTTTCAGTTGCCATATCACAACTCACAAGCTATGGCAACCATGTACCAAAAGTTAAAAACAAACTTTGTTCATTGATTAGAGGTCAGATAGTGATGATTCAGTTGTCTGTGGTGTCTATTCCCTGGAGAGTGAAGTTGTAAGCTTAGCAGCTACAGCTGGAATGTCCAGTGGGGAACGGCATGATTGTGATTGGACACTAGAGGACATACCTAGAATCCTACTTTCTTCTCTCATTATTCAACATCGAAGAGGATTGAAGAAGTCTACTTGTAACCTGTTCAAAGAAATGATGAAAAAAATAACGTTTGTTCCAGAATTATCGAGTTGCATGCAAGATTTTAAAATAGCAGCTTTGCAAGAGGAAATCAATAAACAGTCTGATAGTGTCATGTACGAGAAAGCAGTGCTTTAGAGGAATAATGTGGCGATGTAAAGCAGTCAGGAGGTGAAAAAAAAAGCAGGATATGTATTAAAAATAAATCTTTGGAGAATTTTCATGCTCATATTTTTTGACAAGAGATATCAGCAATACTATGTAGGATTCAAGGCACTAGAAGCCACAGAGTGTGATTGAGAGATCGAGGCATAGAGAAATGTTACATAAGAGAATTGAAACAATAATAATTTATACTTTTTTTTTTTTGCATCACAGCAAATTCAACTGAGAAATGCAGTTAATTTTGGATTCTAAAATATAAATGGTAAAAGTATTTTGTGACGATGCATGACAAGTTTTGTTAACACTTTCCTTAAGGGTGGTGTTTATAAGGCTACATGACATTTACGCCTTTCATGACAACTGAAAAGAATCCTACATAAACAGTAATAAAGGCTTATACCAACAGGAATCAAATGTCAAAGACTGCTTTTGTCCAAAAAACCTGAGTCTAGTTACGCAGATGGTTGTTGACATAAGGTTGTGTTATGGCACTCGTTGTCACATGACTACATGACAGCTGACTACGTAGCTCAGTGTACTTTTGGTATGTCACTTAAGTACATTTCCTCTGGCCCTTAGGTAATTTTATATTTCTGCTTCCAACATTTATACACACTTTGTTTCATTTTTCAACTAACCTTGTATGGCGAGCTATAGCTACATCGCAAATGGTATTTATGCACTTTCAACTGACAGATGCAGCAAAGTATTTTAGTGGACTGAACTGTAAAACCTTGTGGCAGAACTGGTCTATGTATGGAAAAATTGGCTGTAGTTCAGCGAAACATGGCTTCTGTAGCAGATCTTCTGTTGTGGGTAAACCAATCACATGCTATATGTAAATTATTTAGCTGAATGCAGCTCATCAGACCAGTGACTAAGCTACAAGGCTAGAGAAGTCAGAAAGAGGAGTTTTCACTAGACTTTTTTGAAATAGATTTTTCATTTATTTACTCTCTTGGGTCTGATAATTGAATTGATGTCATGGCCAACTGAGTCGTAGCTTTTATTACATCACTACATACCAGATATCTGACATATCAGAAGTACAAACTCTTCTTAGGAAGCTCTCATGTACAGTGGGTAAACTTTGAAAGTGGTGTACCACCTGTTAACATCACAAAAAATAAAATACGACAAATTACGTTTGATAAAAGCAGGTCTTTATGACAGGAGACACCTTTAGACTCTTTATGTAGGTTTATGCCAGCTCTCATGAAAGGGTTAAGTAGCCTTATGCAGATCATGCTTGAGTTTACTGATACACAAAGGTTTTTAATAGTAAACCTCTGTTTGATTTTTCACACTTTTGGATGGTCACAGTTGTAAATTCTGTCATCTGAAATTGATAAACAGCGTTCAAATCTTACATAGTACGCATTTAATGCTGCGTTGACTTAAATCGGAAGTGGGACATCAGAACTCGTAATTGCATCATTTTTCGACCTCCGTCTGCTCAAGCTACAAAGTGAATCATGGACGCCTCAGTGTTCATCTCTGATTAAGAACAAGCTAGCTAGCTAACAGTGATGAGTGATATATATTTACCTCCTCAATGCAGTGAACTGTATAGTCAGTATTATAGATTTAACAAGCTAATATATCTGTACGTTGATATAATATTTGCATATACAGCACACCTCATTTAAAAGTAAACTAAGTGCGTGCTACGTTGTTTACTGCTGATGCCATGCATAGCCATGTTAATTTGACATCATGTGCTGAAATCGGGGTTAAGGAGGCCTTCCTGACTTTCCTAGCTGAGCGGGCTTTTGCCTAGTCGGAGGTTGCAAATTCCGAGTTATGAGCTTTAGTCAAACGCAGCATAAGTACACATGCATGCATAAAGGATTGTTCACTCTCAGTGTCAAACACACACTGACCTGCAATGTATTTTGCTCCAATTAACATAAACATGCTACCCAGAATGTAAAAGCCCAGGGGAACACTACTGAAGATACTAGATTCCTCTGGAGATTGTCCAAAACCCAGGTCCAATTCATGCAATATCAGAGAGAGAGAGAAAGCAGACATGTGAGCAACTACTGATTTGGTTGGATCAAGCAACATCTGTGAGGTTTCTGCATGCTCCTGACGTCTCAAGCACCTAATGCCAGGCTCTGGCTGGAATTCTCTGAATGATGTTTACTGATAAAAACATATATTTGTAATTTCACTGAAATTTGGGTGGTGTTTCTACAATATATGAATTTGTTGCATTTCATTTTAATTTACTTATAGATAATAATAAAGTAAATATTTAATTGTAGATACATGTACCATACAAACATTTACAAAGTTACTTGGTTATTAGAATGAATAAACATGACAACATGAGAGACACGTGACTTTAAAAGGACTGCAACTTTCCATGCAGGTTATCTAAAGTGTGTGTTACTGTTTAGATCCTGTTATGAGTCTGTTTACACCATAAAACCTTTTTTTTGGTCACTGTGACACATTTCCTGTTTGGACGCTTTGAACATCCTACTATTCCCTCTCTGTTTGATATGCTGGATTTTTTAATAACATGGAGCACAAAGATGGAGGCACAAACCGTTTCCATTACTGATTGGCTCTGTAGTCTCCCAGTTCATGGCTCTCCGGACGGCCTTCTTCCAGCGAGCATAACGGAACTCACTCTCTATTTAGGAAGAGAGTAAAAGTTGAGAAATCTGTGGTTTTTTCCAAGTTTCTGAATTTACAGAGTAAGACACTTATCACAGGAAAAGACATTACTCCACTTTAACAGTCTTTAATAAACAAATTACAATACACAAAACATAGTTACAAGTTACAACTAACTGTAGGAATGATCATTAGATGAATCTAGAAAATAGATATAATGCACAAAGCTGATTTGTTTAGGCCTAGCAAAGCCAAAGAAGACAAAATTACTGAAAATTTACATTAAAAGGTGCTTTTAAATGAATTAAATGAAACTGCTGTCTCAGCTACACTATTACACCTTCACATCCATTACACATTTTTCCCTAATTGTAGGCTTTCGAGAGATCGGATGTTCAAACATTCTTAGTGCTGTTAACTAGGATGTAGCCGTCTTACCCTCCGGGTTGATCTGGGGTTCAAATTTCTCAGAAGTGACCTCAGTGAGGTCCTCAGGATTCAAACTCCACACACTGACGCCCTCTGCTGCCCCTGCTGCCATAGCTGCTCCGAGAGCTGTAGTCTCCGGCATGGACGGCTTCACTGTGCACACACAAACACACACAGATGTATTTAGAAAATTAAATTAAACTCTCTATACTGAAGAAGAGAGAAAAAAAATCATGGACGGCATGACTGGTCTTTATAAATATCACAATATCATAAAAAGGCAACAGTCAATGGCACGTCTATTGCTAAGTAGGGATACATATCTTGCTTTATATATTACTCGTTATTGTAGAATATTTGATTGGGTATTAATTTTAATGTGCTGTTTTTCTCATTTTATTTTTACAGGAATTTAAGTTAACAAATGAGCCATGCAAATAAAGATTCTGAGGTGACACTAATGATGTTCAAATGGTAATGGTAATATGTGACATACAGATAAATAAAAGACTTCTCACAGCCCACAAACTGATTAAATGAAATAATATGTGTCTTTCTTACCAGTGGAAATTCCAGTCAATGTTTTATGCTATGCTGAAATCATTTTTCATGTAATCAGTGTAATAGGGTTAGCTCATCTTTGACTATTAGTTGGGCTTAGGCTATATTTTGTCTTCGGGAATTATTAAAGTTTAGCAATAAGCTCGCTCATCTGGAATGTACCCCCTGATGCAGGGGATTTTACTCAATTTCAAAGAGAACTGTGAAACAGAAACTCAAAAGGGAGGTTTCAGTTACACAACTTACCTACTGGAATGCAGAGAATATCAGCCTGGAGCTGCATGAGGAGTCTGTTCGAGGTCATGCCTCCATCCACCTGCAGCTGAGTCAGAGGAATCCCACTGTCCTGATTCATCGCATCCAGGATCTGAACCACAAATATGAATCACGAGTCACTCTACTGATTCTTAGCACAAGGTTTTCTCATATTAGTGTTCCTAACTGAATGGTGGATGTGTTCCTGACTAAAGACAACAGGATGATTTCTATGCACGTAGACAATACCTCTCGTGTCTGAAAACAGACTGCTTCAAGAGCAGCGAAGGCCAAGTGACTCCTGTTAGTGAACTGAGTTAAACCGCAGATGATTCTGTTTGGAGAAAGAAAACCATAATTCATCATTTTTTATATATAAATATAAAAATAAATAATCTATAATGTGTTTCATGCCTGCAAAGTGCAGGTTTAAACATATTCGGATATTTTGATACTATTAATACATGATTCTGCATTAAAGTCTTTAAACCAATTAAAAACTTGCCCTCTGGCGCTTGGTTCCCAGTAGGGGGCGTAGAGACCTGAGAACGCAGGGACAAAGTAGCAGCCGTACGACGTTCCAACACTAGCAGCCAGTTTCTCTGTGGAAAAAAGGAACATTGTTAGGACTAGGGTTAAAATTGTGTAACACTTGTGCGCACAAATCTATGATAATGTGTCTATTGTGTTTAATATACTGTTGTACCTAGTGTTTGCATTTTCTATCTATTTTTATTTCATCCGCTGATGAACTCACCAAGCTCTGTAGAACTTTGGATAATCCCGAGGTTATCTTTCAACCAGCGCACCACTGCCCCTGCTATGGCAACTGAACCCTATAGAAGAATAATTATAAGTCAGCTATTGTGTAATGAAGGATACCATTTCATTCATTCATTCATTCACTCACTCTAAGGTTTTTTGCATAGCATGGATGCATTAAATATGTAATAAGAGATATGCATTAAGGACGGCATCAAGAATGTTACCTCTAACGCATAGCAGGCTGGCTTGTCTCGACCCAGTTTATACGCTACTGTTGTTAAGAGGCCATGATCTGACATTACCGGCTGCAGAACAAAGTAAGACAGAGAGCTTAGACAGAAACAAACACAGATATATATTAATCATCTACAAGTAGCAGTGAATGAGGAAGGAGGAATACCTTCGTTCCTGTGTTTCTGAGCAGGAAACAGCCAGTCCCGTAACTGAAAGAAGAGATGTGGGTCAGGGGTGGATGATATCGCAAAAAAACTGAGATCAGTCAATTCTTGTTAAATTATTCCTATATAACAAAATTACAAGATGTTGGTCTTTGGCTCGGAATAATTTGTTATATCCCTCCATGTTATATTCCACCATGGTTTGGGAAATGCTTATTCATCATTGGCTCTTAGGTGCTCATAGAACTCATTTCATTACAGTTCTTAATCAATGCTTCTGATAATATATAAGCCTTTTTTTTTTTTTTTTTAATTTAATTTCCCCCCATTTTCTCCATAATCTGGTCTAGGCCATTTCCCACCCACCAGCGACAGCTACCAACTGGGGACGGTGAAAGCTAGCACGTGCTTCTTCAGAGACATGTAAAGGCAGCCACTGCATCTGTTCAAACTGCTGCTCATGTTGCATTACACAGTAGTGTAACACAGTTGGAGGAAATGCTATCTACGCTCTTCCACATACATGCCGCTGTGATTGACAGGGGAGAGATTATGCCATCCGTCCCACCCAGAGAGAACGTCCAAGTTTGGTCTCTTGGCTCCCGGCCACGGCTGGCTGACGCACTGTCGACGTTCAAACTCGTGATCTCGAATGCTTTTTATGTTGCGCCAAGTACAGAGTGAGGTAATTTCTACTACTCATGGTAGCCAAATAACTACTCATGGTAGCCAAAAATACTGTGTGTGTGTGACCCAGGGGTAATACATTTAGCTAATACATTTAGCTCCCTCATAGCTCACCTTATATAGTTAATTGGCAAAATTTAGTTTAAACAAAATTGCGATCTCTTCTAAAACCATTAACACGTGTTATTAAGTGCTGTTACAAACAAGTAATTAATGACACGTAATGACAGTACAAGTAATTAATGACACGGAGATGAGCAGTGCAAAGCGGAGTTACTATTACCACTCCAATGCTGATTATTTTCCTACAGCAGCATGTCCCTAGGAGTTTTATTCCTCTTACACCACAGCAATTAACCACCTCTACCAGTTTTTTTTATTTATTAAAGACTTTTAATCTATTTATATTTATGTTGTGGAGCATCCATGAAACAACTTACCTCAAGTAATCACTTGCGGTATAACAACTTGTCTCATGGACGCTCTGCAAGCTTAAATGTAACTGTAAATGGATAAAAAACATGTCATGTCTTTGTGAAATCTTTGAATCTGGGAAACGGCTGTGGTATAAGAGGAATAAAACACACCAGGACCTGCTGTTTTAAGAAAATAATCAGTTCTGGGGTTGTAATGATATGACATCACCCTGTCATTGATTATTTTCCTATAACAGCGCACGCTTGGGTTTTCTAAACCTCCTATCACTAATTATGATGCACTAAAAATGCATATGTTTCAAGAATGTATGCTTATTGTCACATCCGCTGATATGAGTGATGCTCTCACAAAGCACCAACGTGTTAAAGACAAATAAAGAGGCGTACGTGTTTTTGGCCTGGCCGTCCTGAAAACACATTTGTCCCACGAGAGCGGCAGATTGGTCCCCTAAACACTTCAGTGAGAGAACACAAGTACTTCAGGCTGATACAGTAAAATATACAGTAAAATCATTTCTGTACAATAAGAAATAAGAAAGTGCAATTTACCCCTGATATTGGAACACCAGTGAGGGGACCAGATTTCTGTGAAAGCATAAAAAAATCAATAAGACAGTAACAGAGTAAATTTCCACTCATCTCAGAGTGACTCCTCTGTAAATCATTGTTAATAAGGTATCAATTCCTCCCCGTGTTCTTTAGTAAATACACAAAAAAATCAAAAGCCTCCACCAACAGTGGACAGTTTAACATCTGTGAAGAACTAGTTCACTCAGTGATTAAAGCATGCCATATCGACCTGCCTCTTATTCACTTTTCTATGGAAAAAAAAAAAAAGGAGAGAGCATGCAGAGAAATGAAGGAGAGATCCACAGCACGGCCACCGGGTCAGAAAGTGTCCTTGAAGAAGCAACAAAATCCTGTTTGGAAAGACAGCTCGGAATCTAGTGGCTAACAGCAGGTGAAGTCAGCTCATGGCATCCAGCCAGTGCGCTGTGTAACGAAGAAAGTCACCCGGTACATTTCCAACAACCAGCCAAAATATAGGGAAAGGGAATAAAAGCCTGAGCCTGCTAGCAATGAAGAGTTGTACTGGTATAGTTACAGTTCTGGTCAATATTATGGTCAGGTATTTCATACAATATCTTAAAAAAATTCTTTTGGTCAGAATCTGAATACAATGTCCAAGGTTACACATCACAAAGACAGCCAAACATTTTCTCCAAACATTTTTTATAGCACAGCATAGTTGAATTCTCAAATCAGAAGGTGTTGTTTCCTATAACAGCAATTCAAGCAATTCTTTTACCAAAAACAGAATATTTTCCTCGAAAGATCAGTACAGTAAATTTGGCCAAAGATCCATAAAGCCTTTTTAAACCAAAAAGCAGGTCTCGGTTTAAATGTGCAGCATATTTTACAGGTTGGAACAAGTATTCCCGGTTTAAGGTCTCTGTATGATACACAGCAGCACTAGGAACTGAAGACTTGTTTGGTCATTTTCTCTTCCCTCCACGTCCTTTTTGAGTGGCAAAAAAACTTAATAACACTGCAAACTGCAGATGAAAAGGTTTCTGGAGATGGTTTTGAAGCTTTCTTCTTCATTTTTTTAGTGATATTATAATTTTTCTTATTGCTTACGAACAGGGAATGTGAGTGACCTTTGTAAGCAATAAAGTCATCATTCATAATATATGTCATGAACGTACAGGAAATTTCTTACAGGTGAGCATTTTCATAGCAGCTGGGAAATCTAGTTTTGCTCATCACTGATCTGAAAAGGCTGACATTAATTTGTCATAGGAACATTTCAGTTTTTGTACTATTTCCATGAATTTTCTTTTTTAATTGCTATTTTTTGAGCCTGTGCTGTTTTGTATCATACAAATAAATGTATACAAGTACATACACCAAGGTAGTTTTCAGTAGATAGTATAACAAGGTGCCAATCATTTTGACCAGAACTGTACCAGTATAAATAATGAGATAAAGAAAGTGTTGTTTTTAGTACACTCAGACTTCTGGACCCTATCACAGCTGTGATTTGCTCAGACGATCAAGTCGATGTAGTTTTCATGTTGGAAATGCACCGTTAGATGGAATGGGATAAAAGGGACATCAAAGCCAACCAGGGGAAGGGAAAAGACACTCGTTTTCCC